>NC_056735.1:388100007-388410007 GCF_019279795.1 Protopterus annectens | reverse complement strand
AAATCATGAATTCTATAATTCCAGTACTAGCATTTCTGGAGAAGTATTTGGCTTTTTTGCATGTATCTCAACTATACTGATTTAGTAAAGTGCTATGATTTTTCTTCCCGTCAGACTTCACCTTCCACTACCCAGCTTTAGTAACTTTATATTAGTAAATTAATCACTAAATCATTGAACAAGATCAACTCAAAGAGATTGTGTCAGCAACAATATAGGGATTTAATATTACTCAGCCTATTACTGTGAGAAATAAAATAATGCTTTGCTTTCTGGCTGTCTGCAGAGACATTTGAAGGTCAGTGCTATAATTTTTAATCCACAGGGACTGTAATGTTTGCATCTAACTTTTTAGAAATGTATATATTTTTTATCACTGCTTATTAGATTTGGATTTAAATTTGGCATAGAATGCTGTTCCCATTTTATCAGCAGAGTGGGGCACTGCAGGGTACACATTAGACAGTTCTTGATGTAGACCATTTGTCTTCAGTGATATGACAGAGATTGTAAGATGGTGCTGAGTGTGCACAAAAAGTCAGAGGAAGAACAAAGTGCAGAAATGAGAACAGCATAATGGTGACCTTCAGATACCTGACAGAGTATGACTAAGACTGAAGAGATAGTTTCACAGAAAAAAGATACTGAATGAAAAAACAATTATACTTAGAAGCTTCAGGATGGGGCAGACATAGAACAATCAGGGACTGTTTCCTTTCGTGCAGTATGAGGAATACCTTTGACAGTCTTCCAGCTGAACTGATGGATGAAAGTGCAATATGTATCTTCTAGGCGTAGCTCAAGCACAGAGGGTATGGTGAGTAATGAAACAGGATCTGTTGCACAGTAGTATATGGAGAATACAAGCAGAGTGGGACATGCGGTTTCATCTGCCTTTAAATTCTTAGTTTTCTTTGTATATCTGACTAGTGTTTACCATACATTTTATGTGTCAGTGTGCATGCAGAGAATACATTTCGAGAAAAGTTGTTAAAATATGTGCTTATAATTTTTGCTTTGGGCACTGTCAATCCCTATCACATGATTTTATCATGAGATAAGTGCAGCCATTTTAGTTCCATCTCTCTTTCCCAGAATACTGATCCATAACAAAATCCATTGAAACATGTCTTTGAAAGTAAACATATGACTTCCTCTACTAATCTTTGAGGTTTAACGTGCTGAAGATGAAGTTACTATATTCAACTGCTTAGGAGTCTAATCCACTAAAGAAACTCAAAAGGACATGTTTTCTTAGGTTCATATGTGTGTACTAGGCTAATGGCCCTGGGGCCTTTACAAGCCTAGCTCATAAAAGTGCCCTGGCATTGTGCCGTCCGTCGATAGTTTCCAGTGCCTCTATCAAGTAGAGCCAATGGAGTGATCCCTGGGGTGAACTTTCTATTTGCCATCCACTCATCAGGATTTCTCTTGAAGAGGGCTAGTGAGGTGCTCTGCTTGACATGTATGGGAAGTCTATTCCAGAGCATGGGCAGTCTCTGGGTTATGAACCTGTCCCTCCAGTATGTTCTGTTGATTGTGGTAATGAGGCTGAGGTCTCTGGAGCGTGTGGTGTGGAGGGATTGGGATTTCTTTAGCTGTAGCATTTCTAACAGAGCTGGGTCAGACATGGCTTTGTAAGTCAAGCAGAGATCACCTCTTAGTAGACGACATGAGACAGAGAATAGCTGGAGTTTTTTGAGTCTGTCCATATAAGGCATGTGTTTAAGGCCTAGGATCCTCTTTGTGAGGTACTTTTGTGGCCTCTCCAGCTGTTGCAGGTGTCTAGTAAGGTACATGCCAAATGGGGCATTATACTTTATGATTGGTCTAATGAGGGAAGAGTAGAGAGAAATGATGACCTCTTTCTTCCTGGATGCAAAACCCTTGGTAATGAAATGTGCCACATAGAAGGATTTTCTGACCACAGTGGCAATGTGGTCGAAGGAGAGGTTGCTGTCAACCTGTGTCTCCAGATCTCTTATAACGCCTTCAGTGTTCAGTGGGCTCCCATCGATGTGGTAATTAGTGGGAACTGAGTTTTTCTAAAGGGGATGACGATGCATTTTCTGGCAATAAGCTTAAGGCCATGGTTTCAACACCAGTCATTGGTCTCAGTGAGGCCTTTCTGTAGGATGTCTGCATCACTTGGGGAGTTAATGATGGCTCCCAGCTTGCAGTCATCTGCAGATTTGGTCAGCCAGACCTGGACTTTGAGTCAGTCACCAGACTGGTGGATGAGGTAAGGCAGTGTTGGCCTGGACTTCTGAGAAGCAGATACCAATCAGGAGAGGACCCAGGACTGATCCCTGTGGGACCCCACTCCTGACTGGTCGGCAGTTTGACTTGGAGTCCTCTACTTTCACACTGTGTGTTCTAGCTGTGAGCCAATTTGCAACTCATCTAACGATGTAGGGGTTGATGCCTAGTTTGGTGAGTTTATCAATAATTCCTGAGGAGGAATGGTATCAAAGGCCTTGGCCAGATTAAGGTAGGCTGTATGAACTGTCTTACCTTCATCCACTGATCTAGTGACTGACTCAAAGAAGTCAACCAGGTTGAGAAAGCATGATCTACCTTTCACAAAACCAAACTGAATGGCATCTAGAGTTTGGAGATTCCCTATATCCTTGTTAATTAGGTCCATGCTGATGCAGTCCATAGCCTTACATATCAGACTCATCAGGCTAATGGGATGATAATTTCCAGGGTCTGTAGTCACTTCTCCTTTATGAAGAGGGATGACTGTAGCTGTGCGCCATTCAGTAGGGACAAAGCCTGAGGTGAGGCTGTGAGTGAACATGGCATACAGATGTGGTGCCAGTTCACTTTGTAATTCATGTAGAACACAGCCAGGGATATTGTCAGGTCCCGTGGAAGCTGTATTCTTGGCCTTAGACAATGCAGCTTTAACCTGTGCTGTAGTAATGCAGGATGCCTGGCATTCTGCTGGTATTGAGATTGGTCCTTTAGGGGGCGAGAGAGGGGTAAAGTTTGCACTGAATCTGTTGGCCAGTATGTTGGTAATATCTGTTGGCTCAGTATAGGAGGTACCATTGTGCAGTAACTCAGATCATCTTGGTTCTGTTGGGTATGGCTAGTTCCATGCATTTATGTACGTGTTCGTATAGTGCATTGGTGTATGATTCGGCAGTCATGCCTCTATTTTCCATTAGCATGGGTGCCATGAAGTTTGCCACCTCTATTTTTATGAGTCCAAAATCAGCTTTGGAGAAGTTTTTCATGGTAGATACCTTTGCGGGGGATGTGGGTGAGATGTGGATTTCCATGGTGATTAGTTTGTGGTCGGATCTAACCAGAGAGAAACTGACTATTTGTGTAGAGCAATGGTTGCCCATGTTAATAATAACCAGGTCGGTCCAGGGAATTGGAATTGATAAATTCCAGGAAGCGTTGGGCCAGTGCATTGGTGCTTGAGTAGTTTTCCCAGTTGATGGAGGGGTAGTTGAAGTCTCCTAGTATGAGAGTGTTGGGTTGGACATTGATAGATTCCAGGGTACTTAGGAACGTGGAGTAAGAGTCTAGGGACATGGTTGGGGAAGCTAGCAGGCTATGACTTAGATTGCAGTCTTACCCAATGTTAGTTGTACCTAAAGTATCTCAGATGCACTATGCTGGGCTACTTTTCTGGAGGTGTGCATATCCTTTATGAATATGGAGACACCTCCACCTTTGGAGCTTTGGTCCATTTTTCAGGGCTGAAAGGTGTGGAATGAGTTATAGCCTGGTAGTGCAGGGGTGCTTTCTGCCACTTTAAACCAGGTCTCCATTACAGCACAGAGCATACAGGTCACATGAAACTTACACTGTCGCAGTACCGGAATTATCATAGGTTCATAGGTAATTACTTGGTTACTGATATGTGAGGATCTTAAAAGGCCTAGCCTTATATTGCCATAGTGGTTTTTAGCTCTTGTATTTTGCATACAAATTATCCAGCGACAGGCAGAACAAGGTTATGCAGGGACATTTACTTGTTGTCCCTATCCATGAGGGACATGGGTGTGAAACCGGGAGTAAATTTGTGGTTTTATTTATTTATTTTACATTTGTTTAACTGGGTAGAGTCTGGCTGGCAAGTAGTCCATTTTCAGTGGAGACCAGGGGAGAAAAGCTCCATAACAATAGTACAAAAGGATTACAAAAATTTTTTAAAAGATTTGCAAATAATATGCAAAAAGTTTGACAGTTGCCAATAATTACAATTTACAAAAAGGGGAATGTAAAACAGAAAACATTACATTTCCTAAGCCTTACTACAGTCAGTAATATGAAACTCATCAGATATATAAGTAAAAACCATTGTGGTATTTTCATTTGGTAGAAGTAAGACAAGAAGATAGGAGAATAGAAAACATTTGATCGAAGGCATGAGAAACTTTCCCATCTAGTCATCCAAATTAAGTCTGAATAGGGTAAGAGAAGTACTTTGCTTTATATGGAGTGGAAGATTGTTCCACAGAAGAAGTATTCTCCATCATACATACCTGTCCCACCAACATGTTCTATTTATCTTGCAAAAGAATTTGAGATCCCTTGAGCAGGTCTTATTGTACCATTGTACTTGTGAATGTGTACATAGTTTGTAGCATAGGGTCTACTGAGGCTCTATACGTGAGGCAGAGGTCATCTTTCAGTAGCCCATACCTGTCAACTGTCCTAATTTTTACAGAAAGTCCAGATTATTTACTCATATTGTTGGTCTTTTCCTTATAAAATTTGTGATTTTTCTGGCAAATCAGTAAGGGTTGAAGTCACAAAATAATGACATGCATTTGAGTTTCAGGCGTTATATTTAAAAATGTATGCTAATGCAAATCCTGTTATTCTATCAACTTTCTAAGTTTATAAGCACAATATGCTTTTGGGTCTTTGTCCCCCCATTATTTTTAGCTTTGTCCAGATTTCTTGCACTTAGGGGTTATAAAGTATACAGTAACCTGTATTATACCAAGAAGAGGGAGAAGGCTTTGTTATGGTCTGCATAGTTTTTGTGATTTAGGCCCTTGATTTTTTAGTGAGAAAGCACTGTAGTCAGTCCAGCTGTGACAAATGTTTGGATAGGGGCATTATATTCAATGATCAGATTCATGAGAGCTAAGTACAGTGGCATAATTACATCTGTGAACATGGATGCCATAACATTAGATATAAGATGTGCATTAAAAAGGATTTCCTTACAGCAGTAAATACATGGTGATCAAAGGACAGCACATTGTCAATATGGGTTACCAGATCCCCGACTGCAGTATCAACTTTTAGGGGTGTGTTGTCAATGTAATAGTTACAAGGGAAGTCATACTTCTTGAAGGACAAGATTATATATCTATATGCATTTAGTTGCAGTCCATGGTATTGACAGCAACTATTTATTTGGCAAAGGTCCTCTTGGATGATTTTGGTATCCTCTGGGGAGTTTATGATGGCACTAAGTTTACAATCATGTTCAAACTTGGTCAGCCATAAATTCTTACAATCTGCTTTGACCTCTGAAGTCAAAGTCTGAAGAAGTAAGAGGAAAGGCCCAAGAATTGAACCCTGCAGTACACTGCTAGTGACAGATGTTTTGGAAGTGGTAGAAACACCTACCCTAATTTCCTGAGCTCAAGTTCTGAGTCATTTTAATACCCAATGAGTTACACAGGGATTTACATTTAGCTGGGAAAGTGTATCTATGATACCCAAGTGTGAGATGGCATTGATGGGGTTTGCAAGGCCTAGATATGCACTGTGTATTGATTTGTCTCCATCCATTGCTTCAGTAGCCTTCTGAAAGAAGTTGACCAGAGTAAGTGGGCAGGAACTAGCCTTGACAAATCTGAACTAGCTTGGGTTGAGAATTTGTAGGCGACATATGCTCTTATTTATTATGAAATGTTCTCCTCATCAGTAATTTGGCAGAGGTTTTATGCCGGATGCCCTTCCTGATGCAACCCTCCCCATTTATCCGGGCTTGGGACCGGCACAAAGAAATGCACTGGCTTGTGCATCCCCAGTGGCTGGGTTATGTTAGTTAAGTTAGTTAGTGGTGAGTTGTGGTATTGTATGAGGAAGTCGGGAGTGGCAGAGAAGTATGTAAGAGTGGTACAGGATATGTACAAGGGTAGTGTGACATTGGTGAGGACTGCGGTGGGAGTGACAGATACGTTTAAGGTGGAGGTGGGATTACATCCAGGATCAGCTCTGAGCCCTTTCTTATTTGCAGTGATGATGGTCAGATTGACAGATGAGATTAGACAGGAGGCCCCTTGGACTATGATGTTTGCAGATGACATTGTGATCTGTAGTGAGAGTAGGGAACAGGTGGAGGAGACCCTGGAGAGGTGGAGATATGCTTTAGAGAGGAGAGGAATGAAGGTCATCAGGGTTAAAACAGAATATATGTGTGTAAATGAGAGGGAAGGTAGAGGAATGGTGAGGATGCAGGGAGTAGAGTTGGTAAAGGTGGATGAGTTTAAATACTTGGGATCAACAGTTCAGATTAATGGTGAGTGTTGAAGAAAGGTGAAGAAGAGAGTACAGGCAGGGTGGAATGGGTGGAGAAGAGTGTCAGGAGTGATTTGTGATAGACGGGTACCAATAAGAGTGAAAGGGAAGGTCTACAAGAGGGTAGTGAGACCAGCTATGTTATATGGGTTAGAGACGGTAGCATTGATGAAAAGGCAGGAGTCAGAGCTGGATGTGGCAGAGTTAAAGATGTTAAGATTTGCACTGGGTGTGACTAGGATGGACAGGATTAGGAATCAGTATATTAGAGGGTCAGCTCAGGTTGGACAGTTTGGAGACAAAGCAAGAGAGGCGAGATTGCGTTGGTTTGGACATGTGCTTAGGAGGGATGCTGGGTATATTGGGAAAAGGATGCTAAGGATAAAACTGCCAGGTAAGAGGAAAAGAGGAAGGCCTAAGATAAGGTTTATGGATGTGATGAGAGAGGACATGCAGGCGGTTGGTGTGAAAGAGCATGATGCAGAGGACAGGAAGAAATAGAAACAGATGATCCGCTGTGGCGACCCCTAATGGGAACAGCCGAAAGAAGATGATGATGATGATATGCTCTTATTTATTAAGTCCACAATGGCCCTTTCCATAAACTTACAGAAGAGGCTGGTCAGGCTTATGGGATTATAATTACCCAATTCATTGATGCCCCACCTTTGTGCAAGAAGATGATTGTTGCTGTCCTCCATTCATCCAGCACAAAGTCTGTTTGGAGGTTCTTATTGAATAACCTCTGCAGGAGGTCTGACAAGTCATTTTTCAGGCTGACCAGCAGGCAACCCAGTATGGTATCTGGCCCCATAGAAGTAGTGCTCTTGGACAGCACCTTGAACATTTGTTCTTTTGAGATTTGAGGAGAGAGTGTAGATGTGGGTATGTGATCTGGGAATGTAGGAGGGGAGAGTGGCGTGAAGTTTGAACTAAATTTGTCTGCTTATTTGGCTATGTCCTCTGGATCCGAGTATGTGATACTCTTTAGTATACAGCTCTCTGCAGTGCTGGGCAATGTCTCTAGCATGTCTAACACAGCTAAATAAGTGGTTCTCCTTCACTTGGATGACATGTTTACATCATATCTAGCTTTGGTTACTTGATCACTATCTAGAGTTCCTTGTTATGTTTAGCAAGAGCACTATTGGCATCACGAGTGTTAAATTTATTTTTGTGTGCAATGAGTTTTTCTTTATTATAGAGCGTGTTTATATTAGGATTACAACACATGGATTTATTTTTAAATATGGAGTTGTATTAACTTCTGAGGGGACAGATCCATCTATTAGGCTATTTTCGTGTGCATAGAATTTGGCAGGATAGGATTCTGCATAAGCAGTGAGGTTGTCAAGATGGAAGGGGCTTTTGAATTTAGCTAGGCCAGCACTCAATTCTAGTACATTAGTTTTTGCATAATCTCCAGATACTGAGGTACTGGAAGATGCTTCCAGCTTTAGTCTTAAGGTAAATTGTGACTAACTTGTGGTCCAATTTGACCTGGAAGGAAGTTACAACTGATGGGGAGCAAAGCTGCCCCATATTGGTAAGGACAAAATCCATGATTTTATCACCCCTGGTTGTGATGCAATAAGGGAAAATGGTGAACGGTAAAAAAAAATATATATATTTTAAGTCCCTAAAGACAACTCCCCTTAAAACAAAATTCTGACAGAAGGGTCTGACTTAGATGAAGGGGATGGGGTAACTTTTTCCTGATCTCAGTTCACAATTGATAAGCATGATAGCTTTAGTTGTCATATGCTCAGTTTTTGCTCCGTTCTCTGTGAGGAAGTTTTATATGCTTACTTAGCAAGTATTATGTAGCCCAGGACTAGTACGTCTTGTAGAAATAACGAGACGGGCACATTGCCTGCCAATATTCACTCCATCTTTTTCATAGAGGTAGCAAATTGGTCTGAGAATATTAATGTATGGAGGCTGTGGGAAGTGCAAGGAATTCTTTTTTGTCATAATGGCAAGTAAGTTGAGCAGCTTGAGTACATACACTTTTGTGAATCAATGTTCTATATAGTGAATATATGTAGGGGATTGTATGCAGTTCCCCAACTGATACATACACACAGTGTTTTAGATTTTTGTAACCTGAGTGTTAAACTCAAAATTCACTTCCGATATGCAGAAGATACAATACTAACTTGCACGTGTTAATAGCTGGCTAAACCTAAATGTTAAAAAGATACAGTATTGTTGCATTTTTAAACAAACCATCTACCCCATGTATATTATAGAAAACAAACACTCCATAGTTAAGTTTTACTAAGCACAACCTCAGTTTGCTTCGGTCATCGGGGAAGTACATTTCATTTGTGATGTGGTTAGTCTGCAGGTGTTTTAACTAATTTACAGCCTCTGCCACACTGTGTGCTTTGTGATTCACGTTTTAGCAATCATGAATTTTGTGGGGGGGGATTCATTTGCATACCTCCCTGGAATTTTCCAAGTACACAGTAGGGTATTCAGGAATTAGATACCTGCAGGAAACATTTGTGAATTGTGTAAGTCTCTGGTACATGGTGCTTGTCATGTACCAACTCTAGAAAATTATATACAATGCTTATGAATTCCTACCAGCATATGTACTATAGTAAACTAAGATTTGTCATCCTCAATTTGAAAAAATGCAGATATGGTTTCTTAATGATAAAGTATCAGTTGTGCAAACTGCATATTCATTCTTTCACTGAGACGTACAGAAACGTGCACACATGATATAAAGAGGATACATCTGCTTATTGGTATGTGTGATGATGTCCATTGAGCAAAAAACATGAACATTATGCCATGGAGTTATATAATAAAGGTAAGAAACATCTTTTTAAATTACTCTGATTTATAATGCCAGTAATCTCCACCTGACCTCGAGTGATGCAAGATTTATTCATTCTTGGTGGACTTTATCAACATGGGCTTCAATATGCTCTGGTTATAATAAACCCTCCTCAGTCAGGTGGTAATTATTTGTATATTGTCAATAACTGTAACATATGACACAAAGCAAGAATACATGAAATATAACAGGAATTAGAAAAAAAAAGGATATAAGCAATAAAAATATGAAGTAAGAATATTAAAATGTATGGGAAGAACATTTGAAATAACATTTATAAAGTATAATAAAGTATAAAGTCTGCATAACACAGTAATGAAGAAAAAAGAGCAGTGCATTGCCTCTGATTTGGTAACTTCATTATTGCTGTCAGAATAAAAGTAACCAGTAAATGAATTTCAGTGGAGGCTCAGGGAGAAAAGCTCCATATTGAGCATGTGAACAGTACATAAAAGTAATAGGATGTGAAGTATGTTAGACAATGTATACAAACATTTTGTGCTAACATCCGTATAGTAAAGTGAAAGGAAATGGAAATCTTTAGTAGATGAAGCACAGTGACAGGCAGAGATATGCTTGAGGTATACGGACATGGAAGGTAATAACAAGTTAAGCTGAACCCTGTGACATTTTCTTAGGTGATTTAAAGTATCTAGCTTCATATACTGGGAAACCTACACCACCATAGGTGCACAAACACAGAGATTCCTAGACGTTGTCATTACAAGCGCTACAGAATCCTGAAAGCCCAAAATCCTGAAGACCAAAATCCTGAGACCAAAATCTCAAAAGTTCAAAATACTGAAAACTCAAAATACTGAAAACTCAAAATCCTGAAAGCACATAGGATACACGTAGTATATGCCAGCAGAAATACATACAGAAACAAATAAAACACAAACCATATTACTCTTCTCCAAGTATAAGATGGGAGGCAAGCCCCCGCTGCACCCCCCACACCCCATGCTACTTAAATATATCAACTCCGAGATTGCACTTAGTGTAGTGAAGTGCAGTCTCTGAGTTGATATACTTAAGTAGCTGGGGGTGTGGGGGGTGCAGCCCCCCACATGTGGGTGCAGGGGGACTTGCCACCCTGTGTATAGTTGAAGGGTAATATGTTTCTGTATGGACTTGTGCTATAATATAGTAAGTGTTGGTATCCTGTGTGTTTTCAATATTTTGAGTTTTCAGTATTTTGAGTTTTCAGTATTTTGAACTTTTGAGATTTTGGTCTGAGGATTTTGGTCTTCAGGATTTTGTGCTTTCAGGATTCTGTAGCGCTCCCCCTGGAACAGTTAGTCAGAGAACCCAACTCTGGGAAATAACATCTTGTATCTTATCCTTACTAATATGGGGACATCTCGCATCATCCCTTGCGTATGTCCATTACTTGTTAAGTCTGACCATAAAGCCATCTTCTTCAAAAGAAATTTGAAACCAGAGATACTTTCCACCCAAGGTATCTTTAGAAATTGATCTAAGATAAGCAACCTACTCCTAAGTGATACATTGGCAAGATTCACATCCCCAACAAGCCAAGTTATCTCCACTTAATACATGGAAATGTACACTCCCACATTATGCCAACATATAAACAGCTTCACTTATGCAACTGTACTCTGAAGGAACAAGTGCTGGGCAAATGTCTGAAACAAACCCCCTTGGCAGAACCATAATATCAACAAACTTTACGATAAAAGAAAGAGAATTTTGAGAAAAAGTAAGAAGAGGAATTCCTAGAATGTTAGAGCCACTGTTACTGAAATAAACAACTCAGGAGCTTAATAACATCAACCAAAACCATATTTGAGGCTAAAATAGTCATCCAACTCAAACACAATCACAATGCCTTTTTTAGTTATACTCATAATCTCAGAAGCACAAAGCAGCAATGGGCTGAGCTGATTGTAAATGATGTTACCTACACTGAAGCTGAAGATATAGCTAACCCACTGGCTGATAAATTCAGCTCAAACTTTACAGCTCACTCTCCTCTGTCTGTCCTATAAGATATAACCTAAAATGCTGCATCTATGGGCAATATCCCTGGATGTATCTCAAGTAGCATGAAGCATGATTCAGCTACCCCCCCCCCCCCCATAGCACTGTTAATCCTCAGCCTCCATACAGGCTTTGTATCAAGTAAATGGAAAACTGCTACAGTCATTCCCCTGAAAAATGGAGGACCTTCCACAGACTCAGGAAATTACAGACACATACGTCTGACCAGCCTCATATGCAAAGCCATAGAAAGACTTATTATGGAACTAATCAGTAAGGACATATGGGACCTTCAAACACTGGACCCATCTCAATTTGGAATTATCAAGGGCAGGTCATGCTTACTTAACTTGGTGGACTTCTTTGAAAAGGTCACCAAAGCAATGGATGAATGTAAAAAACAGTACACAATGCATACCTCGGCCAGCCCAAGGCTTTTGACACAATCCTCCACTCAGGCATAGTAGGAAAGTTAAATAAACTGGGAATAAACCCCTATGTCATGATGGATTGCCAAGTGGCTCACAGATAAGGCACAGGAGATCAAAATAGGAGACACTACCTCCACAAAGAGACCAGTCACCAGTGGAGTCCCCCAGGGATCCATGCTGGAACCTTACCTGTTTAGTATCTACTTCTCTGAAGTAAAAGCCAGGGTCAAATATTTAACAGAGGTATGACCCAGAGTAGTGTATGTTGGCATTGTGAAGCACCTGAGGCAAATTTTATACATCTTATTTGGATTTGTTAATAAGCTTGTGTGTTATAGGAAAGGGTAATCAGTGGTATTTCATGGGCATTAAAATTACCCTTACCTGACAATCATGATGTAAAATTCTGGATCTTTAATATTTATGATCTACATGAAGGATGACAGGCAACAGGATATTTTTGGATGAGAACCATGGTGTCCACACTTCTCACATAAATGTTTATATATTAGGAATGTATTTTATCTGTTAAACTAAACAGTTTTCACCAAGTTCATTGCAAATTAGGGAGTTGGTTTAATACAAAAATGATATGAATAAATGTATGGGATTCTGGAATATCTTTGCTTGCAGGTTCAGTCAGGAAATCTTTTTTTTCCTTGCTCCTATGACATATATGTGACTTTATTTGGATGTTAATTAACTTCACAGCAATTCATAGTTGATACATATTTTACTGTATTTATTATGTTAGTCATCTATGACATTAATTTCTGTTGTTTTTGCAATGTATGGTGATTAATTAAATATTGATGCTTATAAAAAAGCAATGTCAAAGGGATCTGGCCAATTAAGTTTGCAAATGATTGCAACCTAGGAGCAATTATTGAATCCCCAAATGACTTAGCCATCCAGCAGGAAGGTTTGTCCCAGGCAAATAATTTATGCCACAATTATGGACTGAAACAAAATGCTAAAATATACTTGATTGTATCCTTAAGGAAGTCATCTACCCCGGGAGCTACCACATTGACAATATGACCCTGATTGTTGACCCAGCTGGTCGGGATTTGGGAACAGTGACTATCTTTTGACTAACAGGAGTCTACTATTGTAAGAAAGAACATGGCACGGCTTATAAACATAAAGATTGTGACTAGATCTAGAGATGTTATTGTCCCCCTTTACTCAGTCCTTATTAGGCCAATCATTGAGTAGAATGTCCCCTTTGTCATGTATATGTCTAGACACATGCAACAACTGGAACACCCACAGTGATACCTTTTTAAAAGGATACAAGGCCTAAACAATATGTCTTACATGAACTGCCTCAAAGCCCTGTCACTATACTCAGTATCCTACAGACTGCTAACAGTTGACATGTCTCTGGCATACAAGGCATCCTCCAAGCCAATGTAAGTAGAGCTTCTGCATATGAGCAAGCCAGATGACATCAGAAGTACTCAGGCCAGGGATCTAAGCCTGTGTTGCAGCATCGACAGAAAAGTTTGGAGGGGCAGGTATATCTCGCCAAAGATACCACTGCTCTAGAACAAACTGGCCGTCCACGTAAAATAAATCTCATCCCTGTCCATATACATGCACAACACTGAGCTATGGAGGGGTAGCAGAAATTTTACCCTGGGAGTACTCCCTGTACTACTAATGGATGGAGGCAGCTCTTAATGCTTTATCCCATTTATGGTTCTCCTCAAATTATTTATATGATCCCAGTTATTCTCACGTGGGTTAATATATAATTATTAACCATGAGATGGATAAGGCAAGTCCAACACGTAATGGGATAGGTTAACTGAAGCACCGAAAAGGAAATTTGCTAGACTTAAAATTGCCTGCAAGGGCAGCTAGACTAGTACTTACCTATGAACCTATGAACATATATTTACTTTACTATATAACTGGTGCAAAGGAGAGAGACCCAGAAATGGGAAGTGGATGACTGTTTGAGGGAATTAGTTTAATATGAGCAGTTTTATGTAGTATAGGGAAGTCTAGGATGGTAGTTAGAGCTGTATGAAAGGCTGCTAAGGATGTGTTAATATTGGGAAAATAGTTTAGAGAAAGGGAGAGGAGTACTGATGTGATAAATGATCTCAAGGTGAGACTGGGTGGTTTCAGATTTGTGTGGAGTATGTTGAAGTAGATGAACACAGAAAGAAGATATAATCATTAAATGTGATGGTGGAGGTACAAGGACAGCTCCATTGTTGAAGGAGGTATGTCATTAGTACTGGTTTGAAGTGGTGGAAGTTTATAGTCTACATATTAGGATGTTGGTAAGAGTACAGAATATTACCATGTGTGTTGTAACTGGGGGTTATAAGAGTGAGGAAATTTTCAGAGGATCTAAGTGTATAATGAGGAAAGTACCATGATATTAGACACCATGATAAGAGAATGTTGTAGGCTACTTTCAGTTGGGTAATTTTGAAGATATTTTTGCAGAGTGCCCTGGTATTTTGCAGAAAGCCCCTGATTTTGTCTCATAGTTTTGTCCCATCCCTTTGTAAACTGTTTATTTTTTGGTAAATTATTGAGAATTATAGTCAAGCAGTAGTGCCAGATTAGACTTTCATACCTCTTATTGTTCAGAAAATGCGTACTAATGCTACTGATAGTTCAGGAAATACATATTAATGTAAAACTTGCTGTTCTATTAACTTTTTAAGTGCATTAGGTAATGTCTAAATGCTGTACATGATCTTTGACCTTTGATCTCTCCATTAGTTTTGGCTCTGATTTTTTGATCAAAGAATATGAGAGGTATGTGTGTGTCTCCTCAGCAGCTGCTCATACCTGTCATCTGTTACTGGTTTTGCAGAACATACCTGATTTGCCTCATATATCTGCGGTTGTTACTGGTTTTGCAGAACATACCTGATCTGCCTCATATATCTGTGGTTGTTACTGGTTTTGCAGAACAGACCTGATTTGCCTCATATATCTGCGGTTGTTACTGGTTTTGCAGAACATACCTCATTTGCCTCATATATCTGCGGTTGCTTACCTCATATATCTACGGTTGTTTACTCATTAGTTTGGTTTTTCAGAACGTGAGTGACTTTATGTGAAATTGCTTAGGCAGCCTATGTTATACATAGACAAAGTTGCTGTAATTGCTGACACTATCTGTAGAGGAAAATGACTATCTACTGTTGTTTCCTCATTATTTTGGCTTTTCAGGATTGATGTGATTTGTGTGAAACAACTTTGAGTATTTTAATGTGTTGCATCTATTAGTGTGGAGCAAAGATGAAATGCATGATATGCCAATGAATATTATCACAATTAGACATCTAAAGTGTACACAGAATGGGTTATAACTGCACCAGCTCTGCTAAAATGTGTGCACAGAAGATTTCTGTAGCTTGTGATAGGGGTTAGGGGTGGTGTAGTCATTATTTCTGTACCTTTCCTCAGAAAACTCATATCTATCTATTCTATCTATCTATAAGGTCAGTGTAAGCTTGTCTAGGGGCAATGTACTATCAAGGAGCAAACATCGGAATATATTACTGTGATTGTTACTTTTTTCTCTTTCCTAACAGAAATGTGTATGAACACGGTGTCACCAATAAGTGCACAATACCTCTTCTTCTTTTTAAAAAATGGATTTATTACAAGAAAACTGAGCCATAAAAACAGTGTTGAGCACTTTCACCCACTACAATGTGGGCTTCTTCATTGTAGTGGGTGAAAGCGCTCAACACTGTTTCTATGGCTCAGTTTTCTTGTAATAAATCCGTTTTTTAAAAAGAAGAAGAGGTATCGTGCACTTATTGGTGACACCGTGTTCATACACATTTCTGTTGGGAGCAGTTCAGTGGTTCATTTTTTCTCTTTCATCTCAATCAAACATTAGACAAATACAGGTGGCTGCCTTTTGTTGGTAGATGTAAGGAGGCATGCTGTTTATATATGTCTGACATCAACAGTGCAAATATATTATTGCATTTTATTTATTCTTTCAGTTTCATCCCAGCATGACATTTACAGTTGTTCACAGATAGTGGCTGTCTTTTGGGTGCATAGTACAGACCAGTAGTTGCACAGACAAGGGTTAAAGGTGGAAGTGTCTCAATGTACATCAATAACTAAGGTGGTCAAACAGGATGACATGCTGGAGTTCCTCCACATGCATATCATCATAGACAAAAATCCGGTACCATATTCTAGTTAGGTATAGGCCACCCTCTGTGTCCCAAGACATTCACAATGCATACTTGGACTTACTGAAGAGACTTACCATCCACCCTAACACCCTACTCATGGGAGACTTTAATTACCCCTCTATAGACTGTGAATTCTTTTTTTGTGCAAAATCTTTTATTACTTTTTTTATGTAAATAGACACAATGAACATAACAATGATTTTTGACAGGTAACAATATGACCAGTGAATACATTGCTGAATAATAAAACATAAAAGAAAAATAGTATTTACACATATGCCAAAAGTCCATCACTGATTATATATACCAAATTCAAATTAGAATATGTTCAAAAACGGATTTCCAAAATTCTGTAAATTGAGTGTGGGATTTCTGAGTGTATGTTAAATATTTGTGAGCTAGTAGGTGCCTGGTAGCTAATTGTTTGAAACCCTTCCAGGTGAGTGATGCTCTGTTCTTCCAATGTAACGTAATGCAGCATTTAAGTAATGAAACTAGTGTTATTAATATACATGGTTGTAATTTTGTCAGACCAGCATGGGTGATGTGTAGGAGAGCAGGCTTCAAGATAAGATTGTTTTTTCATAGCCCATTTTATCTAGTTGGACTCTGAGTAAGCACCATAGCTTGTAGGGTCTATATTATAACTTCGAAGATGTAAAACTTCGAAAGTTATAATATCGAACCCACTACATTGAAGGTTGAAATTGGCGCAGTCCCAGAACATTGAAATCTTACCTAGGGTAAGATTTCGGTGGGCCATTCTGTGGCTTCGCTATTTCCTCCACTGTAGTGCGAGAGTTACGGACCTTAGGATTAGGGCGCGGGTTAAGGTAAGTGGATAGTTAGTAATGTATGTATGGTGTAGTGTAGGGTTGGGTTTTGTTAACGGTATGTGTGTGTATTAATTAGTTTGTTTGTGTATAGTTTCGTAGGGTATGTGTGCGATAGTTGCAGACCTTAGGGTTAGGGTGCGGGTTAAGGTAAGTGGATAGTTAGTAATGTATGTATGGTTTAGTGTAGGTTGGGTTTTATTAACTGTATGTGTGTGGTTTATTTATTTTAGTGTGCTTGTGTTGTGTGTATGTTTCTCGGAACAGCAAATATTTTTTCCTGGGAAAAAATTCGCTGTTCTGAGCGTTCAATGTTGTCATTATTCGAAATTCCAAGTTTGAACTTATGATGTTCGATATTTTGGAATTTCAAATATATGATATAGACCCAGTTTGTAGGTGCACTTGCAGCTCCAGAAGATATGGGGTAGATCAGCCTTGAAATTATCACAGTAGGAGCAGAATGGAGAGGTGGTTGGGTATATTTTATTTAGAATGATTGGAGTAAGATAGGCATTATGAAGTATCATGATCTGAGTATATTTAAGTTTTTTAAGGGGAATGCATTTGGAGGTAAGCTGGATCGCTTGAGATATTTGTTTGTTTGTTTGTGATTGAAGGATAAATTTCCTTCCAGTAATTAGAAAAAATAACTTCTTTTTGCGTTTTGATTGATAGAAGAATTTTGTAGGCTTTAGATAGCATTTTTTATTTGAGGATAGGAGGTTCCATATGGTTTTACAGGTTTGAATGTCATTTGCATTGATATCAGGTTTGTCTGTGATGTATTGGCTAAGGTTTTGAATTTGGTTAAAATGACTGTAAAGCTTTTAGGGAGCTTTAATTCTGTTCACATTTCAGTGATAGTATTGTTCTTGAAGGGAAATATATCAGAGATGGTTAGTTTCATGAGGAGGGGATAGTTGTTTAGCTAATCATATTGTTATTCATTTTGAGATTGGGGATAAGGTGAATTGGTTGTAGGGAAGTGAATGCATAATAAAGGTTTAATGATCTGAAAGTCTTTTGTATGATAGTGATTTTATGTTTAATGATAGGGTGTATTTTAAGATTTTTTAAATTCTAGTTATAAAGAAAAGGGAGGGTTCTGGGGTTTATGGATAGTGTTTTGATGTTGTATAATAGTTTGACCCAGGTTGGAGACTATTGTTGTGTTGATGGGGTGTGGTCGACAATTGTTATTAGTCTATTACAATTTATGATATCGTAATAGAGTTTAAAGTCTGGCAGCCCTAACCCTCCATAGTCTTTATGGTAGGTCAATTTATTATAAGTGATTCTGATTGATTTGGATACCCAAATAAATTTGGAAATTGTAGAGTGGATGGTTTTGAAGAATTTTAGGTTAATAGTGGTATTGCAGGCATTCAAAATATATAGAAATCTAGGTAGCAGATTCATTTTGATTGTGGCTACTTTAGCAAGGAATGGAAGGTAAAGTTTTGTCCATCTGTTAATATCATGTTGTATGTTTGTCCAGAGTTTAATAATATTATTTGATATGATTGTGTAGGATCTTGGTGGAAGGATATTCCTAGATATTTTAATGATTGGTTTGTTTTAATACCAGCTGCTAAGGAGTATATGGGAAGCTGCCAAAGGGAGTTAATAGGGACGATATTTGTTTTCTTTAGGTTTAGTTAGTAATTTGAGAAAGTTGAGAAGTTGCCTATAGCAGATAGTAGTTTCTGGAGGTCTGAAATAGGTAGAGAGTAGTAAAGATTTAGATCATTAGCGAAAGCAGCTAGGGTAATTTTGGTCTTATAGATATTGGGAACAGAGGGGATGAGGAAGTGATGCGTAGGTATGGTGTTAAACAAAGGAATGCAGAAGATCAGATGGTAGTGGATTTTGTGAAAAGGATGGACATGGCTGTGGTGAATATGTATTTTAACAAGAGGGAGGAGCATAGGGTGACATACAAGAGTGGAGGAAGATGCACACAGGTGGATTATATCTTATGTAGGAGGACCAGTTTAAAGGAGAACTGTAAAGTGGTGACTGGAGAAAGTGTAGTTAGGCAGCATAGGATGGTGGCTTGTAGGATAACGTTGGTGATCAAGAAGAGGAAGAGGAGTGTGAGGGAAGCACCAAGGATCAAATGGTGGAAATTGAAAAAGGGTAATTGTGAGGTGGAGTTCATGGAGTTAAGACAGGCACTGGGTGGCAGTGAAGAGTTACCAAGCAGCTGGGTAACTACAGCAGAGCTAGTAAGGGAGATGGCTAGAAAGGTGCTTGGTATCACATCTGGACAGATGAAGGACGACAAGGAGACATGGTGGTGGAATGAGGAAATACAGGAGAGTATACAAAGAGGTTGGCAAAGGAGAAGTGGGATTGTCAGAGAGATGAAGAAAGTAGACAGGAGTATAAGGAGATGAGGTGCATGGCAAAGAGAGAGGTGGCGAAGGCTAAGGATAAGGCATATGAAGAGTTGTATGAAAGGTTGGACACTAAGGAGGGAGAAAAGAACCTGTACCGATTGGCTAGACAAAGGGACTGAGCTAGGAAAGATGTGCAACAGGTAAAGGTGATAAAGGATAATGAGGGAAACATACTCACAAGCAAGGAGAGTGTGTTGAGCAGATGGAAAGAATAGTTTGATGGGTTGATGAATGAAGAGAATGAGAGGGAGAGAAGGTTGGATGATGTAGGGATAGTGAATCATGAAGTACAATGGATTAGCAAGGAGAAAATAAGGATAGCTATGAAGAGAATGAAGAATGGAAAGGCTGTTGGCCCAGATGACATACCTGTGGAAGCATGGAGGTGGAGTTTTTAACCAGATTGTTTAATGAAATGTTGGAAAGTGAGAGGATGCCTGAGGAATGGAGAAAACGTGTTTTGGTACTGATTTTTAAGAATAAGGGTGATGTGCAGAGCTGTAGTAACTATAGAGGGATTAAACTGATCAGTCACAGCATGAAGTTATGGGAAAGAGTAGTGGAAGCTAGGTTAAGAAGGGACGTGATGATTAGTGATCAGCAGAATGGTTTCATGCCAGGAAAGAGCACTACAGATGCGATGTTTGCTCTGAGAGTGTTAATGGAGAAGTACAGAGAATGTCAGAAGGAGTTGCATTGTGTTTTTGTAGACTTAGAGAAAGCATATGACAGGGTGCCTAGAGAGAAGTTGTGGTATTGTATGAGGAAGTCAGGAGTGTCAGAGAAGTATGTAAGAGTGGTACAGGATATGTACGAGGGTAGTGTGACAGTGGTGAGGTCTGCGGTGGGAGTGATGGATGCTTTTAAGGTGGAGGTAGGGTTACATCAAGGATCAGCTCTGAGCCCTTTCTTATTTGCATTGGTGATGGACAGGTTGACAGACGAGATCAGACAGGAGTCCCCGTGGACTATGATGTTTGCAGATGACATTGTGATCTATAGTGAGAGTAGGGAACAGGTGTAGGGGACCCTGGGGAGATATGCTCTAGAGAGAAGAGGAATGAAGGTCAGCAGGACTAAGACAGAATATGTGTGTGTGAATGAGAGGGAGGATAGAGGAATGGTGAGGATGAAAGGAGTAGAGGTGGCAAAGGTGGATGAGTTTAAATACTTGGGGTTAATAGTTCAGAGTAATGGTGAGTGTGGAAGAGAGGTGAAGAAAAGAGTACAGGCAGGATGGAGTGGGTGGAGAAGAGTGTCAGGAGTGATTTGTGACAGACGAGTACCTGTAAGAGTGAAAGGGAAGGTCTACAAGAGGGTAGTGAGACCAGCTATGTTATATGGGTTGGAGACAGTGGCATTGACAAAAAGGCAGGAGTTTGAACTGGATGTGGCAGAGTTAAGATTAGCCCTGGGTGTGACGAGGGTGGACAAGATTAGGAATAAGTATATTAGAGGGTCAGCCCAGGTTGGAAGGTTTGGAGACAAAGCCAGAGAGGCAAGATTACGTTGGTTTGGACATGTGCTGAGGAGGGATCCTGAGTATATTGGGAAAAAGATGCTAAGGATGAAGCTACCAGGTAACAGAAAAAGAGGAAGGCCTAAGATAAGGTTTATGGATGTGGTGAGAGAGGACATGCAGGTGGTTGGTGTGACAGAGCAAGATGCAGAGGACAGGAAGAAATTGAAAAAGGTGATCTGCTGTGGCAACCCCTAACGGGAACAGCTGAAAGAAGATGATGATAGATATTGGGGATATGACAGAAAATTTTTCTGAGAAATGAGAAGGAAAAGGGGTTGAATGTATAGATTAAAAAGATAGGGGGGCATAGGACAACCTTGTCTGGCACTATTCTCAATGTCAGTTTGAGAAGATGGGTGTTTATTGATTTGTAGGTAAGTATGAGACTTGGAGTGTAGTGTTTTGATAGCTTGTATGTAGTTATTGGGTATGTTAAAAAGAGGTAAGATATTGAGCACAAAGTTAACATTTGCAGGTTCATAGGTATGTACTAGGCTAATGGTCCTGGAGCCTATATTAGCCTAGCCCAAGAAGATTCTCTGGCATCATGCTGCCCAAAGTTAGTTCCCAGTGCCCATGTCAAGCAAGGCCACTGAAGTGATCCCCGGGGTTACCTTCTTATTGCCCATCCACTCGTCAAGATTTCTCTTAAAGAGGGCTAGTGAAGTGCTCTGCTTGATGTGAATGGGAAGTTTGTTCCAGAGCATTGGAAGTCTCTGTGTTAGGAACCTGTCTCTCCAGCTTGTTCTGTTTATTGTGGTAATGAGGTTTAGGTCCCTGGAGCGTGTGGCATGGAGGGATTAGTATTTCTTTTGGTGTAGCATAGCTAGCAGCTCTGGGTCAGACATGGCTTTGTAGGTCAAGCAGAGATCGCCTCTAAGTAGGTGATAAGACACAGAGTATAGCTGGAGTGTGTTTAAGGCCGAAGATCCTCTTAGTGAGGTACTTTTGTGGCCTTTCCAGTTGTTGTAAGTGTCTAGCGAGGTACATACCAAATGAGGCGTTGTATTCTATAATAGGTCTAATGAGGGACGAGTAGAGAGGGATTATGACCTCTTTCTTCCTGAATGAAAACCTTTTGTAATGAGATGTGCCACATTGAAGGACTTTCTGACTACAGTGGCAATGTGGTTGCTGTCAGCCTGTGTTCCCAGGTCTCTTATCACACCTTCGGTGTTTACTGGACTACCACCTATGTGGTAGTTCATGGGCACCAAATTTTTCCCAAAGGGGATGACAATGCACTTTTTGGCATTGAGCTTAACACCACGTCTATGAAATGCTTTTGAGGCATCAATAGCTAAAGTGTAGATTGGAGTATGTGTATGGGTATAGAGATTGATCATGGTGTCCAGGGTTAGAGTATGATCAAAGGTTTGTCTATGTATTATAAAACCTGATTGTTCAGGGGAAATAATATTTGGGATGATTGGTTTAATTCTATTTGCTAGTATTGACACAAATATTTTCATATCAAGATTTATTAGGGCTATAGGTCTATAGTTCAGGGGGTTTTTGAGGTTGGAGTTTGGTTTAGGTATGAGAATCGTTTTAGATGCGTTTAGATGTATATCACTTACCCCATTAGTAGTAATGTGATTGAACAGATGAAGAAGAAAAACAGATGATTTTTGTGGGAAGGCTTTGTAGAATTCGGCCGTAAGACCATCTGGGCCTGGTGATTTGTTGGGTTTGAGTTTGTTGATTGCCATAATAATTTATTGCTGGGAGATAGGGGAGGATAAACTTTTTTGTTGATCTGGACTGATTTTGGGAAAATTTTATTGGTTTAAGAAGGCGTATAGGTCCTGTTTATTATAACAGAGGTTTGATGGGTATAGGATTTTGTGGATATACTTTTGAAGATTCGTATGATTTCTTGAGTAGTGTGATAGAGTTTATCTTGGTAAATAAGTTATGTTATGTTCAGGGAGGGTTTGTTTTGGTTAACAAGCCTCGCCAGGAATTTAGATGGCATGTGAGCCCATTCAGAGTAATTTGCTAAAGTTTTAATTTCTTGGTATGTTAGGTTATCAGCATTGAGTTCATATAGTTTTTGCTGTAGTTGTGTATTTGAGTTTCATTTTCTTGATTAAAGGATGATTGGGGTTGGGATTCAAGGTTAATGATTTGACTTTTAAGTCTGGCTTCCTCCTGGAGGTGTTTTTTTTTATAATATGAAACTTTACTTATAAAGATACCTCTAATTATGGATTTAATAGAGGCCCAGTAAATGTCCACAGGTAGGTGATTATAGATTAAATTGTCTAAAGCTTGGTCCAGGAGGGCATCTATTTCTTATAGAATTTTTTTCCTTAATAGGTTAGAGTTAAAAACCCAGTTATACCCTTGGTTGCTGTTAGTTTGATTGTTATCCCATTTAATAGTTAGGTTAATCTTAGAATGACCTTATAGGTATCTGGGTTCTGTGTGAAAGGAATTTTTGTATTTAGTAAATATATTGGAAATTAGGAAAAAATCTATTTTGGACCAAGACTTATGACACATAGAGTAGAAGGTATTTATTTTTGAGGGAGTTATTGGGTTGGAAAATATGGGGGTCAAATAGGTTGAAGTCATTTTTAAGTTCCTTGAGTGCTGATATGGCATGGGTATTGTGTTTAGATTTGGTATTGGATCTGTCAATATCAGGGTCTTGGACTGAATTCCAGTCCCCTCTAGAATGTAGTAATGACTGGGGAAGTCAATTAATATTTTATAAATAGACATTATAAATTTGTGTTGATTTACACAAGGCGCGTATAGGTTTAATATCAGCATAGGTTTGTCTAAACAGGCTGGTTTAATTGTTATACTCAGCTACATTCCTACCTTTCCTCTAACAGGAAATGCAACTGCACTCTCCCCAACTAGCCTAATAATAAATCCACCACCTTAAACTCCTGACTAACTCTGAGTACAAGCTAACCCAACATAAATGTATATATTGTAAATAACATAATTGTACATATTATAAATAACCCATCCCACCTTTTTTCTGTCTTTTCCTTCAAAGTCTTTATTCTCCCTCTCAATTAAGTTACCACTGCTATCCTAAATATTTAGATAGAATGTATCCAAGGAATTTATTCCTGTTCTCTAGCATGAAATGAAATTGTAATTCTGTCTTCTTTACTATGATTGTATATGTAACTAAACTATGTAATGCGGAGCTTTTCTCCCTGGGCCTCCACTGAAAACAGGCTCCCCGAGCCCAGTGGACCTCCCTGGTCATCTAACTGGAAATTAATTAAATAAATAAATAAGAGAGACTTTTGAGAGAATTATGGTAGCCAGGAAAAAGACTAACGTCAGGAGACTCAGTTGCTTTTGTGGAATATTACTACTTCCTTTGAAATGAGGGCAAGAAGAAATGCGATTATGCCTGTTATCAAAACATGTAAGGTAAAGGGCCTCCAATGGAGGAAGTTTTACCAGGCCATAATAAGGATACATGCACAAGGAACATCAAGGTCTTTTGACAATCTAACAGAAGCACTGGCAGTTTTACAGAAACCAGTAAATCTAAAAACTAATGACAGGAAAGGCACTTCTCAAGGCAAAAGTTTGCAAAAAAAAAGAGGTTGAGCATGACAAAGGCCTGCAGCGAAGAGAATCTATTTTCTGTTATTCTGGAGACAGAAGAAGCTTAGACATTGGGTGGAGAAGATCAATGAGGACAGACTGCAAGAGCAACAAAACACATAGGAATTTGCTCAGGAGGAGGAATGTCTGCTCCTCAACAGGAAGGTCATGAGAGTGAAGGCAATGGAAAGAGTAAAAAGACATTTTAAATTTTTGGGTCATGATATAGAAGGGATAGAATGGTCGCACAGCTATTACTGATGTCTTGATTTAAATTCTTTCTTCAGATGGGTTATGTACTACGTTTTTTTTTTGTGTACTCAGGACGGGTCTATATTAGATTAACGAAGTTTCAGAACTTCGAATACCATATGGTCGACACCATATCATCAAAGTTCTGAAACTTCGAAAATCTAAAAAAAAAAAAAAATCCAAACAAACAAAAGTAAGTGCTTTAAGCAGGGGGCAAGGCCCCCTGCACCCCCACATCCCCTGCTACTTAAATATACCAACTCCGAGATCGCGCTACAGCGTAGGAAAGGGAAATCTTCCCTTTTCGCACCATTCTCCATTAAAGTGCGATCTCGGAGTTGGTATATTTAAGTAGCGGGGGGTGTGGGGGGCACAAGGGGGGGCTTGCCCCCCTGCTAAAACACTTTTAATTTACTTTACTTTTTTTTTTTTAGATTTTCGAAGTTTCAGAACTTTGATCATATGGTGTTGACCATATGGTATTCAAAGTTCTGAAACTTTGTTAATCTAATATAGACCCACTCAGGACTACATGCTGAACTGGAATATGAACACCTCAATTGCACATGGGTAAAAAAATAACGGATTAGTTGTTGCCAAATGTAACAAGGGGGGGGATTAACAAAAATGTTTTGAAAATATGCATGGGACATAATTGTCTGTATATCTTCTGTAAGTGCCTTTTATTCATCTTTTTTTATTTATTTACACGAGTCTACATGCTTACCTCATTCATGGTCACCTCTCATATAACAGGATACCACAATAATGTAATCATGGTTTTCAGGGTATAAATTTGGGGGGGGGGTGGATACCAAAAACAGAGCAAAGAATTAAAGGGAATATAACTGTGCATGTGGTAGTCGGGAATATAACTGGTATTCCTGTCAGAAGTAACAGCTGAATGCCATGTAGATTCGAGGATGATAAGTGAAGTGTGTGCCCACAATAGTGAGTATAGTAAAGGAGAAGGGGAATGGAGAAACGGGTGAAGCATCTTGAAAAGTTTTGCTATCATAGGAGTGTGTAGGCAGGTTAGTAGGGAGATGGAATTCTTGCATGCAAAGAGTAGAAGGAAAAGTAAGGCAGATAAGTGAATGCATGAAAGAAGGGCTTTTATCATTGGGTGATGGGGAGAAGAAAGCTTTTTAAACCTGATAGAAAAGGAGCTCAAGTTAAATTAATTCTGTTGTGGAGGGAGGAATACATAAACACGAAGACAGAGGAGTTAACTAATCGGGGGTTGGAATTGCCACTTGGCCTGATGTGGGGGATTGCTAGTAGAATTTTTATGTGGGTTGAATGTGAGATTGGAAGGGACTATAGTGTTTAGAAAAACAAAAGTTTACACCTAAGATCTGAACAGGAAAGTCACCTGACATGGGTTTTAGGAAATAAGTGTACACACTGGGAGGGGCTCTGGTTAGGTGACATTATTAAATGGGTAGTTGTTAATTAACCAGTTAAAACAGAGAAGAGAAGGAACATAGGTATAGAATAATGAGAGGACAGGGTAAACACGAAGCAGAACATCCAAAACTGATATATACTATATACTCTGTCTCATATCGTCTACTCCGAGGTGATCTCTGCTTAACATACAAGGCCATGTCAAACCCAGAGCTGTTGGACATGCTACACTTAAAGAAATCCCAATCCCTCACAGCCACATGCTCTAGGGATCTAAACCTTGTCATCACAATAAACAAAACATGCTGGAGGGATAGGTTCCTGACCCAGAGGCTCCCCAGACTGGGAGAAAGGAAATTCACCCCAGGGATTACGTCAGTTGCCCTGCTAGACAGAGGTCCAGGGAAGTAAATAGTGTGGGAAGAAATAGCCAGGGAATTGTTATGGCTAGGCTTGTATAGACCCTAGGGCCGATAATCTAGTACCAACCTGTGAACCTATGATTGATTTAGTCAAGAATTGTTATAATTGATTATATATAAATGTTGGCAAGTATGAAGAGACCCATTCCTTTCCTTTCCATTGGAGTTCTTCTGGTGTGGCTTTGAAGAAGAATAAGAGGCACAAGTTTGTGGCGATGTGAACATCCATGCTTCTACAGAGACAAATGTTGATTTTAAAAGGAAAACATTCATGGGTGGCATGTCATATATGATGTAGCTGTAGGCATAAATTACAGTATAAAAGCATGGTAGAGTCAGCTAACAGATAAATAGTGACAACATGAGTGTCATATGAGATCAGTGCAGGAAGCGGAGGCAGAAGTGGAAATGTGGTAGAAGTATAGGATTAGTGAGATAAGAAGGAAAAAAAGAGTGAGGAGGTTAAGGGCAAACAGATAAGTTGACAGTAGAATAATCCAGTAAGGGAAATGGTTTAAGGAGCAGATATGGGGGAGATGGTGTACAGTCCCACCTTGACACTATAATGAGACAGTAGCAAGGGAAATAAAAAGAGAACAGCAGGAAATGGGGAGAAAAAGGAACATCAAAGTAGAAGCATGAGGGAAAGTTAAGTTTGGAGGAATTTAGATGAAAATAGACAAGAAAGGAGTTATTTTGAACTAGGGAAAATGAACGCGAATAAGGCAAAAAGTTAACATCAAATGTAGCAACGAAGAGAAAAGAAGGCTGCAGGGGCCCTAAGCATGTATTTTCACTGTCATGGTTATGAAGGAATGGGGTTTTGAGGCAGGGGCCAAGCCATTTATAGAGACTACTGCACTGAAGTTAGAAGTAATACATATGGGTTTGTACATAGTTAGTAGGGGTAATTGGGGGGGGGGGCTAGCATTCAAAGAAAAGGGGTGAGAAGGCACTATTAAAGGAAATATGAATGACAGATAGGGGTCAAGACAGGGAAAAGAGGAAAAGTCGCTGCAGGGAGAAGAGTAGGGAAATTGTTTTGAAGGAAGAGAAAGGCTGACAATGCAAACTGAAAGTAGTAATGGGTAAACCAGAGGTAATAGAAATAAGATCATGGAATGGAAATGAGCTTGGTGGTAGGAATAACTAGGATAGAGTTTTAAACTACACTAGGAGATTTGAGCCCAAATGATAGCCCTGCAGGAAACCTACATAAGCAATGTAGATAATAAAATGTTAAGATGAAAGTGATATAATTTAGTAGCAAATTCAGCTTGGAGAATAAAAAAGGAGAGGAGTGGAAATCCTGGAGAAGAAAACGTGATGATTAAAAACAGCAGGAAAGATAGTGGACAAGAAAGGTAGGATAGCAGGGGAAAGGGAATATTAGATGGAATGAAGATTTGATAGTGGCAGTATATATTCTGCTGGGAGTGGGGATAAAAGTACTGTGAAACATCATGGAAGAAATTAATAGGATTCTGGATGGGATGGTAGTATACATAGGGAAACAGAATAGCAGAGTCAGAAGGGATGAGGTAGATAAACGGCCAAGAAGTAAAAATGTCTAGAAAAAAAATGAAGATATTTAGGTGAACACTTGCAATGTGTAGGACTGTGCAATGTGCGTCAACTGAAGAGAGTAGAGGAAGGTAATGAAATCTGTACCTTTTACAATCCTAGGCATAATACATGGACTAGACTGGATATGGGGTAGAACATTCACAAAGGGTGCTACAGACAGGAATTGATCGACTCCTTCATTTGGATAATGCAGTGATAAGTATTAAGTTGCTACAGAGAAAGGAGAGTGATCTGGAAAGGTTTTGGATACAGCCCTTAATATGGTTAGAGACTACGGCTAGTGGAGGTTATCAGGCAAGAACTAGAGAGGGAGGAAACAGCAGATCATGATGAATGGGATAGAATACAAGAGAAAATAAGAAGAATGATACAGGGGGAGGTAAGAGAGAAAAAGGGTAGGGGTAGAAACAGAAAGGATTGGGTGTGAGAGCTGGTGTATATTCAGAAAGAACAAAAAATGTAAGTGAGAGACAAGGAAAGAGAATGAAAACAAAATATGCAGAAAATTCAGGCTGGAAGAGTCTGGGACAAGAAAATAGCAGTGAAACAGTTATTCTTTAGTGTGAATCTGCAAGCAACAAAAGCTAAGACTGAGACAACAGCAAGTAGATAGGAGACTTTATGGGACAAAACAAGAAAACGGAGAGGAAATGGCTGTTGAGTCGGTTGATAGATTACACAAATTCAGAGAATTTTTTTCAAGAATTATATAGGGAAAAAGATGGGGAAGAACTGTAGGGGGATCCAAAGGATGGAAATGGGAAATCCCAGAAGTACTGGTAATGAAAGTAGATGAGAAGGAGGAACTATTAAAGCCAACAGGAAAAAAAGCTATAGACAAAGCCTGGGAAAGGATGGTTGAAGGCAAATCACCAGGAATTGATGGTATTTCAACTGAGGCATGGAAATTACAGAAAAAAGAGGTGATTGAAAGATGGAAGGAAATGTTTAATGATTTGTTATGTTGTGCAGGGGCACCTAAATCATGGAAAGAAGCAATCATTTTTATTATTTATAAGGTAGGGAAGAATCCCTTATGGCCCTTATCATATAGACCCATCTCAATACTAAACTATGAATATAAATGTTTTATATGGATACATGCAGATAAACTAGGTAGGATCTTAAAGAGGGTAATCAAGGATGATCATATGGGTTTTGTGGGAGGACATAGAACAATGGATAATTTAGTAAAGACAGTGTTAATACTACAAGATGTACAATACAGTGTGGAATAGTCAGCATTAATTTTGTTGGATGTGGAAAAAGCATTTAACAGAGCCATATTGGAATATATATTTGAAATGGCAAAGAGATGGGGCTTCCCAGAGGAGTGAATGCATATGACAAGGGAGTTATATAGAGCAGGAAATGCAAGGGTTAAGGTAAGTGTGAGACTCTCACGAAAGGTTGAGGTTGAGAGAGGCACATGACGATGCTATCCACTCTTGCCTCTTCGTTTTACCCTATATACATGTAGAACCTTTAGCAGAAAGTGTAAGAAGATCAAGAATAAGAGGGATTAATAAAGAAAAAATGCAAGCTATTATTAGAATGAAGAATAAGGAGAGAAGGGAACCCATAACAGCGGAATTTGGGTGGGGAAAAGCCAATACGATACCTAGGACTATGGATTAGCAGTCAACTGGAGAACACATAAGAAAATAAGTATGAAAGGATATATGAGCAAAAAAATGGAGATTAATTAAGTTAGAAACAGATGAAACAGTTCAGGTAATATATATATGTATAAAGCCTCAGTTTATATTTGCCAGACAAGTCTTCTGGAAACTGCCAAACACAAAATTGCTAAAGAAGGTTAAACAGATGAGCAGGGATTTAATGGGGAGCATCCAAAGGTAAGGTGAAAAGTCTAACAGAGATGATAGAAAAGGGGGGCTTAGGGGTTCTAGATCTAAAAGAAACACTACATACATGCTTTGTCACAAACATTATTAGGCTGTTTGATACACAAATTGATGTGGATTGGAAAAGAATGTTGAAAATGAAAACTGTGCGGAAACAGGGAGGGTAAATTTTGATGTTGTTAATAGAGGGTCACATGGGTAGATGAGAGATGGGCTAGATGAAAGAGGCTCATAATTTAATACCAAAAGATAGAAGGAGAAGGATGTGAATCATTGGGGAGAATGTGTAGCTGAGATAGAAGGTCTAAGAAAGGATGAACAGAATAAGAATAGTCTCTGGAGATGAAACTTAAGGCAAAACTTAATGAAATATTGGCCCCAGATGGTGAAAGGTAGTAGTTTAAAGTCTGAGAGGAAGTATGGGAAGAATATCACCAAGACAGGTCTTTGGAGTGAGAATATCCGGCATTAAAAATAGATGGAATAAATAGCATAAGGAGTGGACATCTCTGACACACGGTTTTAGAAACTGATTCTAGGAGAATGGAAGGGAAGGAAACAAGAGGGTTCTTACTAACAGGCCATAAGTGGATAAGGGGAAATAGGGAGAAAGAAGGTCTTAGATATTGGAGAACCTGGGAGAAAGACATGGGACATTAGACAATAGAGACTGAGTAGAAAGAAACAGAATTCTAAGATGCTGCACCAAAGCAAAGGAGTTCAGAATATCCACATGTAAGTGTCTTTATAAATACTTCTATACATCTAGCAGATTGGCAGAAATGTTCTTGGGACTGGATGGTATATGATGGACATGTAGGGAGGAGAGGGGAACACGGGGGGATATTTTTGGGATTGTAAATCTTTACAGCAATTTATGCAAAATCTGGAGTAATTATTAAAAGAAGTACTGGATGAAGAGAGAGAGAGAGAGATGACAGTGAAACTGTTTTTGTTAGGATTTCAAGAGGGTGAACCAGAGAACAGGAAGGAACTGACAAGACTATTAGTGACTGTATATAAGGAGGCAATAACCCAAAAGAGGAGGAATGATGAGTTTCTGTTTATCCAAGAAGTCAAGGAAATAATGAATAAATTACTGGGGAGAGGAAGAAAAGAAGCCAGGGATAAAAAGACATCAGAAGTTTGCGAAGAAATGAGGGAAATAGTAGGAAATAATGCCCAAATTTGAATAGGATGCAAGAAAGAAGAATTAGCCTGCTCTTAACTAAACTCTCAAAACTTAACTTATCTCCCTCCTCTTTGAACTGGTTCTCCAGCTACTTATCCAATAGATACCAAGCAGTAAAATGGAAAAAGGCAACCTCCTCATTTCTTAATACCCCCACCAGAGTTCCCCAAGGCTCCATACTAGGTCCCCTTCTCTTCAACATATTTATAAATGATTTCCGCAAATCTATTCCATTCTCAAACATCATCCAATATGCAGATGATTCTACCATTATCTGCTCTGCCACATCTACACCCATACTCCTAAAGCTTACGCAAGAAGCTTTTTCAATCACTGGGCAATGGATGAAAATAAACCATCTAGCACTCAATGCTTCTAAAACTAAATTAATGGTATTTACCCCCTCTAAAGTTACTCCTTTCGATATAAACACATTCTCGATTACTAGTCAAAATAACTCACTTCTGGAACTGGTGTCAGAAGCCAAGTTACTTGGGTTCCAAATTGACAGCCAGCTTAATTTCAACTCCCATCTACAATTAAATATCAAAAAACCCATCAAAAACTAGGTATGCTGTACCGACAAAATCAGTACCTTACAACCACCACTAAAATCACTCTCTCTGCTTCCTTTCTTATCCCCTCCCTTCTCTATGGAGCTCCACTCCTAACTAATCTTCAGTCCTCTCTAAAAAAACAACTTTCCTCTTGCTACAACAAAATCGCAAAGTTCGCTAACAGCCATAAGTCCTCCACCCACCACTGTTCCTCTCTTCAAAAACTAAAATGGCTAGAACTACCCAATCATCTCACCTATACTCAGCTAACTCTTGCCCACATGCTCATTTTCAACCCCTCTCTCTGTCCCTCCCTGTCTTCTGCCTTTAAGATGCACCTACCTGATAGAGTTTTAAGGTCAAACAATCAAAATCTATTAGAAGTGCACAAATCAACTCGTCCCCCAGGCAAAAACCTACTATCCTATAACCTAGCTCGCTTTTGGAACTCACTACCACCATCCATTCACACCACCTCTAACCATTATATGTTCAAAAAATCTCTTCACGTACATCTAGTGCCCCAGTGGGAATGCTCTTGCTCCCACCCCACATAACTAATACTGGCAATTTTCATCTTCCTTCTCTCTCATGTTTACTCCAGCAATTTTTTCCTTATTATTTCCCATAACTCACATTATTATTCCCATGGTATCTGCAAAGAATGTACTAGACTGCACCTATTAAGTTTATGCTTCTTACGTAATAACTACTCTGTATCACTCTGCAATATTACTTTTCTTAGCCTATAACACCTCCAAGTTTCATCACTAGTCTGTATTGTTTTAAATGTTTGCTGTACTTTTGAAATTAATTGCTTGTATCTTTTACATTTGTATAATTATCATTAGTAATCTACTGTATGTATCTAGTTTGTTTTTGGAGCTTTTCTCCCCAGGACTCCATTAAAAACGGGTTCATTTTGGCCCAATGGACTATCCTGGTAAACCAACTGCAAATAAAATAAATAAATAAAATATAAAGAGAAAGACACAAAGAGGGATTGGGGAATGCACAGATGTATATAGTTATTGTTGGTTAATTATGAGTACAATATAATAAGTATGGTAAATTAGAAATAGATTAAATTACAATGGAATAAATCTTTGGGGCTAGCCAAAAGGACAAAGGAAGGGGAGGGGAGAGAACTCTGTGCAGAGATTAACCTAAGATTCACTTAGTCAGTCACAAGAGGGGGAAATGTAAAATAAAAGAGAGATGATTTTTGTGTGCTAGCATTTTGTAACGTGTGTTCTAGTATGGCAATAAGTATGGAACAGAAATCTGAATAATTTCTAGAATAAATGATTTATAAGCTCCAGGGCTGGTCAGGGATCTGTTGTTTAGATATTAGAGTTTTAAGATGGAAAAGATAAAGAACCAATCACTGGAGTGAATAAGTGCACCATGCATTTGAAATATGCCGATAATGTAAGAATTAAACTGAGTTGAAAATAAAGTTTGGAAATAAAAAAAAAACATATAACCAAGCCTTTCCAAAATTTGACACTGTTTTACACAAGTTATATAAGTTCACACATCTAGATGCAAAATAAGCAGTGTATTTAAAGCTTCCCACTGTCCCATATTTTATTAAAGAACACACACACTGATGTCTCCTGATCTAAATACTCCACAAACTAAAATAGATACTATAATCCACTTCTGATGAATTTTTGTTTTCACTTCCAGAGTAATAGTCATAAGCAATTAGTTTAAATCATTGTATTTGCATGTTTATGTTGCATTGGAATTGTATTGTGCTTTCAGCGCTGCTTTGTGATGTCTTTACTTCAAATGAAGCTTTTCTCCCAGGCCTCTACTAAACAGGGGCATCTGTACAGGCTATCTGGTTAACAAAGATAGGTAAATAAATAGATAGGAAATAAAGAATTAGATTTCTTTCCTGAGGAGCAAGTAAACCAGCTATAGATTGAACAACCTTTGCATTCAGTATTTTACATATTACCCATCAGTGGAAATGCCTCCAAGACATCCCGCTGTGTTGACCATTACTAGTCGCATATATCACATAGCCAGCCTCCTAGACATTATATTGAAAACATTGTTAAAGCAGGTTGTTTCAAATTTAAGAGATACTGCATATTTACATGACAAAATGAAAGATGTAATGTAGCATGCAAATTATTATTGGGCTACAGTGGCTATAAATAATTTATAAACGCCCATCAGGCATAGAGGTGTTATTCAACTGGTGACAAAACACATAGAAGAGGGGCCAAAAACGAGCTTCATGCTTTCATTTTTACAGTTCTACCTGGCATATTATTATTTTCTTTTTAATGATTTTTATTTTTTTTTACTTTCTAGTACTGTTGTGGCGAGGGGGCTGTCAAGATGCCCTTTTTTATGCAAAATTATTCATAGACCCAGTAGATAAGTATTTTCTTTACATGATCAGTATTTTTTGTTTATTAGAAGACTTGCATTTTACAGTTGTTACATAGGCAACTTTATTTTTAAAGGACCAAATAGAGAATTCCATGAAATTTTGATATTTTGAACAATGATGATTATGGTTTATGGTTTACACCTACTGAAGAAGAAGAACAACAAATTATTAACTTTTTAGAAGTTTCCTTAACAGTTGTAACTACCCAGGCAGTAACTAGCCACCATTGTTATGTTTAAGAGGGAGCTGCTCAGAGGCTGAAGGAACACTATAAGAGACGAAGATTTTTAGTAGAGTAAACTAGATTTAAAAAAATAGGTTTCTAAGATGGGTAGCTCTGAGCAGCAGTTTGACTCTTGTATAGAGAAATTAAATAGAAATGCATATAAGAAGGATTTCTCACAAACTTGATAAGCTGTCACCAGTCTTGGTGGCTTACACAATGAGTGTCAATAACTGTCTTTGAATCTCTAGTACATATCAGTCAGTATTACAGCAGTGTATCTCACTGACACACTGAGTACCAAACAGAAATTATTTCTGAATACCATTCTTCCATAGTTTGCACTAGATTTCTCAGTCCCACTCAAAAACATTAATAACTTATTTCTGTGATTGGTTCATATGTATGGTTCATAGATTAGTACTAGGTTAACTACCTTTACAGGTCATTTTAAGCCTAGCCAATTACCCCATAGAAGAATCAAACTCTGCACCTTTTGTCTGTAAGGTAAATACCTCAACTATTTTACCAACCTCCCTCCCCTTCCTTGTAAAAAAGTTCCAGGCTGAAGGGCACTTGTCAGTTAACAAATGCTCTACATAAATAAATAAGCACACATATGCATATGCAAATACAGTATATGTGTTAAGGCTGTGATGGTAGTTATATAAATGGAAGCCACTCCAACAATGCTGGCCTGTATGTTGGTCAATAGTATAGAGAGATCAGGTAACATGTAAGAGATGAAGGCATGTTTTAAAAAAAAAAAAAACAGCAAACATAAATATGCATATCCTGTATATGTTGGTAATTTACTGTTAAATCTATGTAAATAAGGAAACAAGGACAGAAGAAAGAGAAGGGATTCATTATGAGAAATTAACTCATAACTCATGGACAGCAAACTGGACAAGTCAAACTTGCCAAACAACACACCTGCTGAAATGCTAAAATGGCATTTTCTGCAGAGATGCAAGCCCCCTGCAACTTCCAACATGGGTAATCTCTCTAGAACAATTTACTTTTATACACTAAGTCATGGTTTCAGAGCAGTTAGACAACAGCGAAACACTCTGAAAGGGTGGAAAACTACTTACAGTACTGGGATCTCATAATACAGCAAATTAATATAAACATGTGCAGGTACTGGTGAGTTCAGGGATCTGGGATTAGGGAGGCTGCTTTTCATTAAATACCATATGTGATGATGTGAGGTATTGCCAGCTATGCCAGGAGAAGTAGGTCAGTGGATGTGCAACATATGCCAGCACAGCTAGCTGGAATTTTGTAATGAATTAATTTCATTTGTGTATCAAACTGATTTGTACAGAGACTTATGTTGAAAAATGTATTTGTAAAGCTGCTTGTGTTAAGAATGTACCAACAGTGGGTCCTGACTACATTGTAACTAATTCAATGTATATGTTTTAACAGAGGATACTGGAAGAGAAGGGGTTAATCTCAGACCAGCTAGCTTTGAAGAATAGTAAGAAATTAAATTACTTGGTTTAGGCCATAAAGATGGTATCTTCCAGTTCTGATTGCAGCCAGGGACTAAATGTCTGTGCCAGAGAATAGTGGAAGTGTTTTATGGTTTTGTAACTTCCAGATGCTATAACGCATCTAGCAAAGCTCTATCTGTGTGTGTATGGTAACACATATGTGCGAAATTCTGGTTCAGTTTCTAGCAATGGGTGGCATAGGAACCAGAAGTCAGATAACCAGATGTATGTGATGTCATTCTGTAATCTAGGAAAAATGATGGTTTAATACCAGATGAGAGAGAAGTCTTAGAGCAGTCTGTTTTTGGAACATGACAAAGAAGGATCCCTCACCTACTTCATCTTGCCTTGCTCTAGTAAGTGAACTAGCAAGTAGTAATTCTTTAGATCAGTCAAAAAATATAGTGAGATTAGTCAAGTACTGTTTTAATGTATCTGTGTGAATCTGTTCATCTGTGTTATTTTAATATTTCTTGTGAATGAAACTCTGTTTATTGTAAATAGATATTTAATATTTTTATGTTCTTTTATTACTTATTATTAAATATATTTAAACTTTTCATTGTGGCTTGTCCTTTAGAGAATATTTTAAACTTTGAGAGTACTTACATCTATTTTGTGACACTGTGGCCACTCCTGAAAGCCTTACTGCATTGGCCAAATGCTATAATTTGTATTAATATTAATTTCATTCAGTATAACTAGGTACCCTTGTAAGACCCTTAGAGTAGCTGGCTTTGGAGTATCTGGTGGCAGTGTAACTGCCTTATAGTCTGGGCAGAAGGGGGCATAGCTAGTAAATCTGTGCCAGCTTTTCCCAGATGTGTGTGTGTGTGTGTGTGTGTGTGTGTGCACACACGCATGCAAATCAAATCTCCAATAGTGTGTGTGTGTCAGCTGCTTGGAGCAGGGACATGAAGGACTAGTTTCACAGAAAGAGTGCCAGAGGACTTGGCTTGGACACTTGGCTGAGGACTCAACTCTACAGCTTTGCCAGTGGGGAGTCTCATTGGGGCCCTGGAGAGAGAGAGAAATTCAGACCCTGGACTGAGTGTGTTCCTTGTGTGCTTTTTAGGGAACCTGTGCTTGATGCAGAGAGCTGCATCTGGAAATACTGTGTGTATCCATTTTTGATCTATGTGAGCACCCTTCCCCAGTTTCAGTGGTGAGGATTCAAGCTCCTTGATTACTGGCCCAGAGAGGGGACATCACACCATACATCATATAGTAGAGCTCTCATAGAAAAATGATAATAATTGTCAGAAGATGCAACCCCAAAATCAGCTAACAAATACTGACAAATGAAAACACCTTGGTAAGGTACACACTAACAAAGACACTCATAGTCTAGCTACTCCATATGTATACCATACACATAAAAGCACACTCTGGTTATGCCATGTTCATGACCCTGGGAACAGACAGTAATGTAACAATGTACAGGGTGCCTCTTGGGGTGTTTTAATGGAGCTGAATGAATGCAGAGACAAAATGCTTGTCCTAACAGTTGTATTCACCATTCTAAGCCACTTCTTTAGTACAGGCAAGGTACTGTATGCCTGACCAAAAGGGGAGGACATGGCAACCAGAGGCCAGACCGCTTCATTATGAAAAGTTTTTGAGCCTCCCCCACCACAAAAACATAGATAGTAAAGGTTGTAAAGATCAAAATGTTTGTATTTGTGCCATAGCTGGCAGAAGTCTGAAGAAGCACTCATCAGTTTAAAAGAACTGGCTCAGAGTAAAGTATTTCTTTTAAGGTTTCCTGGTATGCATGGCAACCTCTGTTTGCTGACTATGAGCCTATAGCTTCTGGCATCTAGTACCCTTCTTCCCCTCTTGCCTGCTCTCCATGGCTTATTTGAAGCCCATTCAATTACTGTACCAAAATTATGGATCATATTCATGCATGGTGTTATTTTGAAATCTACATTCTTAATTACAGCTTATCTAATTCTTGCTTTGCTGTTTGGTAACCATCCTGGAGCAGCAGTTACTATAGTAATAAAGGATCAGATGCAATCTGTGCAAATGCCTTTACGCTAAGTAGAACATTTGCGTATGCATTATTGTGACTCATAATTTTGCATGTGCCTGACCTACCCCTCTATATATTATTTACAATTATCTGCATGTGTAGTCTGTGCAGTGCTATGTTGTTGCATAGGGTAGAACACCATAGAGAGATGCAGATATGGTATACACTGAGAAGCACCAGTGCACAGAGAGAGTCATGGTCAAGAGTAATTCAAAGTAACCATGCAATTGGGCTGCAAAACTGGTATGTCACTATAAACCAAGCAGAGAGCTGGTACTTTGTACATATGTAGATATATGACATTAGAGTGCCAACACAATGAAGAGACAGCTAAACCACATACCTGAGCTGTTTATGAAAATGATGTTACATTGCAGTCACAGACGTACACCAGAAGTGTCTATTGTTTTTGTGTGGAAACACAGCAAAATTAAGGTTTGTATTTTACATTATTATTAGTAATATTTTACGTTATCGTATTTGCTGGATCCTTTTACCCTTAAAGCAGTCAACATCCAGACAGCTAGTTTTCTTTTATTACTATATCACAGCTGTACTTACCTGCTCAAAGAAAACCTTTATGGTGCCCCGATATCGTATTTGCTGCATCCTTTTACCCTTAAAGCAGTCGACATCCAGACACCTATTTTTCTTTTATTACTATATCACAGCTGCACGTACCTGCTTAAAGAAAACTTTTATGGTGCCCCATTATCATATTTGCGGTATCCTTTTACCATTAAGGCAGTCGACATCCAGACAGCTAGTTTTCTTTTATTACTATATCACAGCTGCACTTACCTGCTCAAAGAAAACCTTTACAGTGTATGTTTGCTTATTTTCCACTTTGTTGTCTGCACATTTTATACAACTTACCTGGGAGTGCACACTAATAGAGCCCCCCCCTCAGGCATTTCCCTTTAAGTGCTTAATTATTATAGCTGGTCTACTACTTTTCCTTAGCCCTTTTCCCCCTTGGATATTGCCCTTATTTTAGCATTATATATAAACACAAGTTTTGCTGGTTTACCTGTGTTTTGTATCTTTTCCATTCATTGATACACCAAACTGATTGTTTCTGGATGTGTAGTCGAACTTGGCTAAACCCGCTCCATTCACCCTCACTATGCTTGGGCTCAATTCGCTCCCCTACCCTGCCCCCAATTCCCACATGCCCTCGCTATGCCTGCATTTACCTCTAACTAACCACTGCCTACACTCCAAACCACCGAATCAACATCAATTAGACCCTCCCCCTACTGTATTATTAATCATCCCATAAAATGTAACCTCCTTCCCACACCTTATACCCAATCCACACTTAATAAAGCCAGTCTTTTTAATTTCTGTACATACACACTCCTATTTTTTTCACAACTTCACTGGCATTCACACAAAACACTTCAAACACCTATAACCTAAAATCCTTTCTCATCTTCTTTTCTACATTCCCTCAAACCATTTTACCACATAATCATTATACACTATGTCTCAATCACCCTGACATTCATCACTAAAAATCCTTTCTCCTCAAATAGCTTATTTATTTATATTAACTTTCCTCTACCTCCTAACAAACCTCCACACCCCCATCAACAATCAACATATCCACCACTCCACAATTACTATATCTCATCTCAAAATTCCCCTTAACAATCCCTTCATTATACCCCACCTTCTAAACACTACCTACATAGGATACTTTCCACTCAAATGCTACAAAACTAGTTCTAAAGCTGATGACCTGCTTACAAGTCATAAATTACTATATAAATATAGTAAAGCTATACTCAGCATATTATCTCAGCTACAACACAGTGGTTACATTCACCCCAACACTGGCCCCCAACTCAGTCAAACATAACCTCCACACTCTCTCCACATAACCCCTCCATCATCCCCTCCCACCCTAATGAACACTCTCTCCTGTTCCTTAACATAAATGTAAGAAGTATATTAAACAAAGTTCATGACCTACATGCTTTGCTCAATTTATACTCCCCTGACATTGTCATTCTCACTGAAACCTGGCTCAAACCACATATCAAAAACAAGGAAATCTTACCCCCTAGATACAACATATACCGACTTGACAATCAAATGAAATGGGGAGGTGGCATAGCCATAATGTTCAAACAAAACTTAGCACTAGAGCTCATTAGCATCAATTCTCCTTAGTTTAACAATGCCAAAATACTTCTCTGTAAACTAAACATTAACAAAAACAAAGCTTTGATCATAGCAGCCATTTATATCTCCCCAAGAGACAATTCAAGTACTGTTGAAGACATTCTCTACTGGCTATCCTCAACCTACCAAGAAGAAACCATCATAATGGGAGACCTCAATACAGATTGGGCATTTTATGACACCAATAATCCCTCTAACTATATAAGCCTACACGGCTTTTTCCAGCTTATACAAGAACCTACCAGAAAAGATAAAACTTCTAACAAACACTCAATTTTAAACTGGACCCTCACTAACAGAACTCCCACATCCCTCCAGACTGGGTGTCTCCCCGACAACATCCGTGACCACCTGTCCACTTATTTGCTTAGACACAATATCAGCCCACCTAGACAATCTACTGACTAGTCTATCTAGTAGTCAGTGATAAAAAGAAATTCAATGCCCAGACATTTCACTTATAACTCCAACAAATAAAATGGTGTCCCCTAAAAACCCTACCATTAGATACTGCTATCAAGCACTTTAACACTACTTTCTTGGACATCTTAAATAGCCTACCCCCTTACAGATTCACTAGAATAAAACAAAAACAGCAGTCACCATGGCTAACTAATAACACAAAAGATGTCCTAAAGCAAAGGGACAAGGCCTGGGTTCACTGGTTAACTAACAGAAACCACATCAACCTACAACTCTACAAACAAGTTAGAAATAAAACTAAATCTTAAATAAAAACTGATAAAAAATACTACACCACTACACAACAAAAACACCAAAATAACTCCCCAAAATTCTGGTCCACCATAAACAAGCTCCTTCAACCTGGCAACACTTCCACCCCTACACCTACACCCACCACATCCCCCTCAGAGGGCAACATTGCAACACAGATCAACTCCCTTTTCATAAATTTTATACACTCTCTTATCAAATATGTCCAAAATGCCTCTCCCAAGATAACAGCCATCAATAATAATCTTGAAAATACCTTCTCCTTTACACCTGTTCCAACTCACACCATAAAAAAAACTTCTTAAAACACTCAAACCCACTAGCTTAGCCACAGACAATCTGCCATCAGAATTTCTAAATCTTGCTGCAGAGTTCATTACATACCCCATATCCATCTTTATAAACTGCTCTATCACTGAAAACTATGTCCCCCTACTCTGGAAAATCTCCTACATCACTCCCCTGCATAAAGGCGGAAACTCCACAGACCTCACAAACTACAGACCCATTGCCATCCTTTCACCTCAATATAAAATACTTGAAAAATGCATCAACATCCAGCTCTTAAATCATCTTTTATCCAATAACCTCCTATCTTATATACAACATGGTTTTCGCCCCCACCACAGTACCCACAACTGCCCTCCTCAGTTTTACCAACACTGTAAACTACTACAGAAACTAGAACAGACTTGTTTCCATCATCTTCTTAGACCTCTCCAAGGCCTTTGACACAGTCCACACAAGAAACTATTACAGAGCAATCCACCTTAAATCTCAGCCATTCTACCTTAGTATGGTTCCACAGCTACCTAACCAACTGGCAGCAAGCTGTTAGGTGGAACCAGGAACTGTCATCTCTACTCCCTGTTAACATTGGAGTCCCACAAGGTTCCATACTAGACTCCCTACTCTTCAACATTTTCACTAGCCAAATGCATAAATCCACCCCTCTCATCTCAGTTATCCAATGCGCAGATGACTCTACCCTCTTGTGTAATGCATCCTCCTTCACACAACTACAGGATATCTCACAACAATTGTTTTTGGCAGAAGAATCTTGGCTAACAAAGCTAACCTTATATCGAACCCAAACAAGACCAACCTAATGCTTTTTCTTCCAACAAAGTCAACCATACCCCCAACTTATTTTCAGTTATACTCCTCAAATAGTACAATCATAGTCAGCACCTCCCAAACCAAGCTACTAGGCGTCACTATTAATAACAAACTGAAATTTGACATTCACCTATTTCAAGCCATTAAAAAAACTCACATCAAACTTGGCTCTCTCTACCGCATTAAGCCTTTTCTTACAAACCAATCCAGACTAGATATCGCCAGAAATTACCTCTTATCCACTCTACTCCATGCTTATCCTATCCTCACCAGATTTAGCAAAACTGAACTTACCAAACTTGAATCCTGCTACAACAAAATAGCTAAGTTTGCTACAAACTCCCCACATAGGTCCCATCATTGCTCCTCCCTACAACAATTAAAAATGGTTAGAACTTCCCCAACACCTTACCTACACCCAACTCATTCTCACCCACCATTTAATATACCAGCCAGCCAGAGTCTCAGCCTTGCAACACTTATTCCAACAATATAGTAATACTCAACAACTCCGTTCTACACACAAAATCCTCCTACAAGTCTCTAAAAGCAACAACAAGGCTGGGGATACCCTTTACTCCCACCATATTTCTAAAACCTGGAGCACAATTGCCCAACACATTTTAAATATTACAAACGCAACTCAATTCAGAAACAGCTAAAAGACCACCTATATAGCAAGTGGACCTGCTCCTGCATCAGTCCAGGCTAATACATTTCCTGTATGTCTTTTTTCTTACCCATATCCCCCTAGAACAGTAACCACCTATTAACCCCTACTAATTTTCCCAGAAATCTCTGTCTCTTTAAACCACCCCCTCCTCTTTCTCTATCTATACTAACCCGACTAACAGAACTAAACTTCCCTCAAATGCTTACTTTGTAATAATATAAAACTGCATACTCTGTAACTATACTCATAATACCATCCTCTGATTTTGTAATGAGATGCCACTGATGCCAATTTATATTTATATTTCTATTATTATAATAATCTACTTTTTCTGTTATAGTAATGTAACTTGTACATCTGGAGCTTTTCTCCCCAGGACGCCGATGAAAATAGGCTTACACCCGGACAGACTATCCTGGTTAACAAATGTAAAATAAATAAATAAATAATAAAATAAATATTTATAACTTGTTTACTGGGGTAGAAGAATGATCCAGTGGACCAATTTCAGGCTCAGCTCAGGTCAATGGTAAAATACATAAACATTTCTTGAGACTACAAGTGTGAATGTATGTTACAAACAGTACTCAATGATTTGGCAGATAACCAAAAATATTGTGAAGAACAGACCAAAATATAGGGCAAAATTGGGGACTTTTTGATAAATCAAGGACAGTGGAGTGCTATGTCTGTCCATGTGGAAAAGAAGAGAGTTGGCAGTCGGGCCCATTGTCAGGCTCATTCTGAAAACTCCAGAAATGAGTTGTCTTTATTTTCCAGCCATCATCAAGCTTCCAGGAAGAAGTTCCATTGTTCTCAGCTCTGGCCTGCAAGAGCTGCTGACCTACATCTGCTGCTGCTACTGACCCTGATGATGTAGATTATGGAGGATTAAAGTCTTTGTTGTCTATGCTGTAGACTCAATGCAGTGAGGCAGGTGAGAAGATACCCATCCCCTGAAGCAGACATGGTCTGACCCTTCTTTTTCTTTATTTAAGGTACTCATCAGTATTGGGCCCAAACAATAGAGATCACCAAAATGTGTGTTCAAGAACTGTGGATTTGATGTCTTTGGAAAAGAGGAGTGATTAGAACCAAGAAGGATGACACTCAGCTATGCTAGCACCTTCATCCCTGCTCACATCTACTACATCATCTGCAACCCACACAATGAGTGATCTTACAGTGAATGCCATGCTTACCTGAAATTCAAGGTTATGTTTGATTTGTTCTACAAGTCAGAGAGACAGAGCACCTATCTAGTTTCAGCTGTCTTACCTAAAAGGTCATTCTGAAAATACAACATACTTGCCTTACAGCTCAAGTCTCTTACTGATAAGGATGAAGATCTGGACATTCATTTCTTTAACCAGTCCAAAACCTTGAACTCCCTGCCTAGAGGATGGATTACTAAGTCACAGATATAATGTAATGTCTCACTGCAGCTATGGACACAACTTGATCAGTGTAAGGATTTTCCCCACATAGTAAAATAGTTTGGAGTCTGGAAAATCTAGTTTGCCTTTTATGGTACAAAATTCATTTTATCATGGTGGTTGCAGCCTGAGGGATCACCCAGGGAGGTTGGTCAGGGGATTTCCAGGCTTGTTACAGCCACCTCTCAAGGGAATAAACCTTCTTCTAGGGCCAGTCACCTTTTTCCCCCCAAGTAAAACCCTTTAGAGTTTCCCAAACTTCAGGCTTTGGGGATATGAAGAAGGAGTATTCACCCCTCTCCTTATCCGGGTATAAGAATGAATTTTTGCATGTTAATACCTTTAACCTAGCAATGCATAACACTCATTTTCCAAACATAACTTCAGAGTACATACTTCAACACATATTCTCTTCTGACTTTACCCATTCTTTACCACATCTCTCCACTCTGTATTATAACCATGCTGGTTCACTCCATATGTAAACATACTGAATATATTATTTGTATTTAATTACCTTCAACACTAAGTTAGTCAGTTTCCTAAGTATGCTCCATTCTCTGCAGCTCTAAATAACTCCTCTGTTTCAATTTCAGTCTAATCACCATCTTTCTCTTAACCACTGTTTTAAAGTCATCCTGCTCTTGCTTGCTCTTTTAGTCACTGCCTCCTGACACCACAGAATTGTCATACTTTTTTTCTGCCTAAGTTTTTTTTTTTTTTTGCCTGTGATTTGCTGACCATCAAGTTCCCATCACAAACCAAATTTGTTCCTCTGTCCCATGATCATTCAGCTTACGGCATGGTGCTTAGTATACCATTTATTTTAGACTCTGGTAGACTGACTGTATACTGACAGTGGTAAAAGTCTGTATCTAATTCAGGCTTCTGTCAGTACTGCAGATAACATGCTCTCCTTACTATGGATGATTTGCAGTATGGAGAGAATCTGAATGCTGCAAGTATCAGCATTACTTCAGTGTTACACACCGAGATTACTAGAGTTACTGCGCAGCAGACTTCGTGTATACTCAAATTAATAAATATCAGACATACTTTCTACCAGACTTACTATGTTATCAGACTAATACAATGTGTACTAGACATACATAGTGAGTACAGGCATTCAGAATCCCATTATGAGTGAGTGAAGATACTTTTCAGATATCAGTAGTCCTTTTCAACTGTTCCTGCATGTAGCAACCCATCACCATGCCTCTATTACCTTTTTTAATACAGTCTCTGTACTTAATCTCTTCAAATCAGTCATGTTACCACTAAAATGTATTATTTTAAAACCACATTAATCTTGTATATTAATACTATATACAGCAGATTTTTGTAACAGTTAAATTTCCTGTTGTCGGTTGGGAAAGTTGCCATAAATAACATAGTTTCCATTTTAAATAGAAATGGGCAATATATGTCAGTGTAATAAATAAAAAGCTGAAAGGAATTTTACATATTTCTATCAATTCACCAAACTGGTATATGCAATAGGTTAGCAGTTAGAACACTGTTAAGAAACTACATTTAGTTAAACTTTTAATTTAAAGAAGTAATTTATACCAGGAAAAATGTATGAAAATGTAACTAGTCATACGGGTAGGGTGAGGACAAGGTCATAAGAACCAACACCCTGTACTACACTGTATCTGACAGCACACACCGTGAAACTTTTCCATCAATATAACAAAATATCTTCATTAGCATGCGGAGTTCAGACTGTGCCAGCACTTTTATTTTATGCTGCAGTAACCAAGGACATTCTCATCCTTCTGTTCACAGCTTTAAAATAAATCCACATTCCATTCCAAAGCCTGTTAATCTGTTTTGTTATCCAGATTTAAGCTAAGTACAAAGACTGTAAAATAGCTCTGACAACCAAAGAAAAAATGAAGAAAAGAGAACAGAACAAATTCAAACACCTCTAAAGTAAATTACCTTAGTGATGGATGAGAGGCTATTGTTGGCAAATGTGATTTTATGAGTATAAAAACCACAAAACCATTCAGTACCAGGACATAAGATCTATGATTTCTTACAATGGCTGGTCAAGGGATGACAGTTTTAATTTTCACAGTTTTTTTCTAATAAAGCAATATATGACAGCAGTGGAGGGAAATTAAGTAATTTTACTTGTTGCTTTATTGAATGCAACGCCTAGCAAATATTCTACAACTGCAAACCTAGTCAAGCTGTTGAAAATGTTTAAGAGCAAGGTATTTCTTTGAGCAAAGGCTATATTCTTTGTTGGCTTTAATACTTCTGGAATGTAGATGGTGGCCCACTTTAAATGTTTCTGCACCACTCCCTCAACTTTATCTAAAGGACGGCATAGAAGCTCACAAGAAAGAATGGACCTGATGATGGGAGACTAATTTACCAGATAATACAACTAGAGTATAAACAATTCCAAAGAACACAGTAAAACCCTTGGCAATTAACTGCTCTGTACTAAATCAAAAAACAAACTAATTTGTCTAAAATGTATCAGAGCAGAAACACAGCTGAAGAAAACAACACAAGCCAACTATATAAAAAATACATAATATTTAATAAGATAAGCGCTTTCGCAAGATCTCATTTAACAAACTATAACGTGTAATATATATCATGGTCACACAATGAAATAACCAATGAGCACAAAGTACATTTTCCATTTCTAAGCAACATGTTGTATGAGAATTAGTGAGCTTACATTCCACCAAAAACAATAGGTGAGCAAGCTGGTCATCAAAGTGAAAAGATAGACACACGTTGTGTTCCATGTCGACCTGGGATATGACAGAAAGGTATTTGTTAGTTTGTTAAATGGTAGGTGAGCTGTTCTCAAGATCCTTTTCTGGAATGGCCCAGACAAGGCACAAGGCATAAAGACAAGCAAACAATGTATAGTCCTAGAAATATATATTAACAAGGCACAAGGAGAAATGCATAACTGGTATTCCAAGAAAAATATCACATTTATTTGAATTGTTTTAATACATTTACTAGAAATATTATAACAGTACAACACAGATACAATAGTCAAAGTTTCTGTCTCACTTATACTTAGTGTTCCAGAAATGAGAAGACAATACTCCCGAGAAAGGCATGACTTTTGTGAAAGTAGAACTTCAAGCCACAATGGCCACAAAATTCCTATGTAAAGAAAGCAAATAAATAATAATAATAATCATATTAATAATAAGGGTGTATATTACGTTATCGAACTTTTAAAAGTTCGAACTTCATATGGTTGACAGCATATGATTGAACTTTTAAAAGTTTGAACGTTTCAATGGCAATCTCTGTACAGTGTGGAATGGGAGGATTTCCCTTTCCTGCACTGTAGTACGATCTCGGAGTTGGTATATTTAAAGAGTGGGGGCTGTGGGGGTTGGAGGGGTGCTTGCCCCCCCTGCTTAAAACAGTCAGGTAGGTTTTTTCTGTTGTTTATTTTTTTTTTAGCTTTTTGAACTTTTAAAATTTCGATCATATGGCTTCGACCATATGACGTTCGACCTTTTAAAAATTTGATAACATAATATACACCCTAATAATAATAATAATAATAATGGTGATTAAAAACTGACTAAAGAGAGTCAATCAAAATGGACACTGTCATTATAATAAGAAGATATTTCAGTAATCTTCAAAGTAATTACTAAATCAAGGAGTACTTTTGCAGTCTCACACTCTGTAGTCATAAATATATAGAAATATTGTAAAATATTTTGGAGTAGCCTCCAACAGTAAATATAATAGTTGCTATTGTCAAAACTAGATATCTAATCTAAACTTTTGCATCAAGGCAAATTGAAATAATGTCCTCCCTTATGCTCAAAAGTCAGAACTACAGATTATAAATTGTCGGGAGACAAGGTTATATGATGCTGACTTGTACACTTGGTTTCCCAAATAATTTACTGCTGGATAGGAGCCTGATCATGTAGAGATAATCTGCCTTGGGCTGTGCACACTGTCAGCAGTGATCAACTACCCCACTTTTCTTTATTTTATTTCTTATTTGCAAAGTTTGCTAATGGTGTAACAAGTTGCGCTGAGTGGAAGCCAACGTGGGAGCTGTCAGAAGCTTCCCCCACCCCATTAGCACCTTTAACAATTGGCACTGAGAAACTAAAGTAAAATCAGCTGATATAAAGAAGTAGGTAGGTATCTTGGGTGCTCTCACTTCTTTATAATTGACTTGGGTCAAGTTCTATCTCGGTGCACTGTGCTATCTAAGGGATACTTTCTAAGGGATGTTGTAAGAAATATGAGTGGAAAAGAATTCTTAACTTAATATGTTGCCAAAGCTGTAAGTGATTTAACACTGAATGATTTTGGTACTCTTGATATGACAGAAAGGTACTACCGGTGCTGCAGGACAAAATGTCTGCTAGTAAAGGTAGCTCCCAGCAATCCATTCATCCCAATAAATAATATGTAAGTCTAGAAGATGTAGTTTTGAGCCCAATATTCTATCCCATGTTCCCAGTTCAGGTGTTAGTTACCATTTAAAAGCTTCCAAATAAAATTTTTGTTGTCCAGGTGGGGAGTCTCAGACCTTGGTCCTACCACCAGGGATGAAACTACAATACAGGGAATGCATTGCAGTTAATTTTAATAAGATCCACATTGCCAGAGATTTTTTAGCTAGCATTAATTGAAATAATGAGGCAGTAATAGCATATGCATGAAAATTGTGTCTGTAAGTCTTCTTCCTTGAAATCTTGGTGGGGTGAGAGGTACAACTCGAAGAGGAGGAGGCTGACAACTAATCAGTTTCTCACTGTTTGCCCGCACTGCCTGACAATAAACCCTTTGCAGCCAGTTGACCCATTCAGTATCTCATTACCAAGCAAATTCCTTTAATACCTGGAAAACATGTCCCATACAAGCTAATGAGTCCATTAGACGAAGTACGCCATCATCTGAAAACTAAGAGGAGTTGATAACTTGATGAAAAGGGAAGGGTGCACCCCAATTTTTATAGTGCTGCTAAAGATGGATTGCCAAGGACTGTATTGTAAGCATAAACAGTAGAGGTGACACCAGAGTTGCTTGCCTTGCACCATGTTAAAGCTGGAAGAGTGAAGAGTGAAGGCTACTGATTACCTCCTGAGCCACTGGTGCATATTCAGTAGACTTTTACAGACTTATTTATCATACAGTTACATGTATATTCAAGCATTAGGAGAAACAGCTGACTGACTGTAGACAGATGTATTAATTTAGCAATAATCTACAACTGGGCATGGGGAATACGTGATTTACCCATGGTTGGCATGGCTTGATCACAAGAGTGGATTGCTATTACAGAGTGACATTATTTAGGAAAAAAGTCTTATATTTGCTCAATAATACCATTGCATAAAGCCGGGGAATCCAATATATATATATACTGTGCATGCTGTAAGCCTGTATGTGAAAATGGCTGTGCCTATATTTTTGTAGAGTCTCCTGCTATCGTCTATGCAGAGTCTACATGGTCTGTCTAGCATATGCCTCTGTTTAAATTTTTGCATAATATGCAGATGTTTTCTTCCTATTTCTTGGTCTGTTCTTTATAAAATTTGTGGCTTTCTGGCAAATCATTGAAGAATTAAATCAATAACTAATGACAGACATCTCTATTTCAGAATGTAAAAGACTACGAAGTATGCTCTTGGCATTGGATTTTGAATATATTGTACTATTCTGCTCCCAGGAGCAGTTTAACAATGTGGGAATGTTATTATCATTATTATTATTATTATTATTATTATTAATTTATTTTTTTTACAGTTTAAATTATCCCCTTAGTGCTGTGGGGAAAGTGAGTTAATGGAACTTATTCTTGTGGCGGACACTCACTTTATAATGAACATATTGGGTAGTCTGCCCAATCAATGTGCACATTCTTGAATATTAAATTAGTTTCATTAGGCAACAGAGAAAACGGCAATTTTTTTCATAGTGGTGGTATACATTTCCACTTCTTTGCTCAAAAATTTTGGACAAAGCTAAAAAATAATGGGAAAGGGTGGGAACTGGATATACATTTTTAAATATTACTCTAATTCACTGTAAAATTTAATAGAAGAAAATGTTTCACATCTGTGAGCATTTTCTGAATGATATGAATGCATGAAACTTCTCTGGCATTATTGGGAGGCCGCCCTTCTCTGGAACAGGCCTCCCATCCATATAAAGCAAAATTCTTCCCTAACCCAATTCAAGCATAACCTGTATCAGTGGATGGGCAATCACATATTTAACCCTGGTCTGGTATCTATGTCTCTGTTAGAGAGAGGAAGCTTCTAAAATGCTTGACCACACATGGCCAAGTTTATGTATTCCCCACATAACTTATGGACCCGATACCTTTCTAATTTTTCTGGGAAACATGGTAAGGTTTAAAAAAAACCTTCAGGTTTGTTAGCTTAGTATTCTTCTGTGATCCTATGAGTGACTGTAATGATTGATGATTTAGCAGAAAATGAGAAATGTTATGAAGGACAAAGCAGAAATATGAGGAAAAAAGAAAGGGAAATTCTAGGAAATTCTGGAAAGTTATGCATGTATGTATGATCAGTCTGGCCTCTCTACAGTACTTTATTAGCCAGACTTGTTTCTTTTGGGATATACTGGATTTACAGTATACTCCTTTTTGTATAGTAATAATTAGATTCAGTTATGCTAAGACTGAATACAGTGCTATCTACTTGTGCCAACAGAGTAACAAAGGAGACAATTAGGGAGGAAAATGGCTGTCTGTGGCAGTGGACAAGAGAAAAAAAAAACCTTCAGAGAGATACCCATTCTATGTCAGGGACAGGGTCCATTTTAACCCTGAAGGGACAACGGTTTGAACTCTGAAGCTGGGTGTGGAAGGTATAATTCAATATATGTACTTTTAAACTAAAACTGGTGGGGGAAGGGGGTTTCATAGAAGGAGAAGAGAAGAGAAGAGAAGAGGAGAGAAGAGGAGAGGAGAGAAGAGAAGAGAAGAGAAGAGAAGAGAAGAGAAGAGAAGAGAAGAGAAGAGAAGAGAAGAGAAGAGAAGAGAAGAAGAGAAGAGGAGAGGAGAGGAGAGGAGAGGAGATAGGCATATGACATTACAGAAGGCCTGAGGTGTATTAAGTAGTGCACATGGTTCTGTAACAATGAGCTCATGTGCCATTATATAAAGTGACTGCTGCATGTGTCCAGCAGTTCAGTCAAGGTTCGGTCAGTACTTAGAAATAAAGTGGCTTCTAGTATGCTCTGTACATGTTTTAATTTCTTCATATAAGAAATGTGTCAATTAAGTTTTCATATACTCCCAGCTTGCAAACACTGAAAATAGGTGCAAAGGCCCTTGAAAAAGTAGGCATATTCAGTCAAACATCTGGACATTTAATTAGCATAAAAACTGAATATCAAATAGCACATAATTTGTCCTGCTACCTATAGGAATGTGGGATTTTACTTAGAAATGTGTGTCAGAACAGAGAGTGACAAAAATGATGGAAAAATGTAAGCACATTATCAAAGACACAGTGTAAAATCTGTTGACTTTAATAAACTATTTTGCAAAATTCTATCACACAAGCTAAGTTAATTTTGCTTCTTTAAATTACTGATGCCACTAGTATGTTGGGCATTTAGTGTATTTTTAATGAAGTTAAAGAGCTTCAAAAATCACGTCTAATGAGAGAGATTCAAAAATTATTAGATGGCTTAAATCGTGTCTGAAAATACATACATACCTTAAAAAATAGGTATATCATATTAAAGGGTATACATATCAGATGATTGGGTAGATTAAACGTGATGTATAATGTTTGCAACTGGGAGTGTGTCAGTATGGTTTGCGATGTAAAATGCTTGCAACTAGGATTGTGTTGGTGTGGTTTGTTTTCATTTATATACATGTATGATTGCTTATGTTGTAAGTGATAGTTTAATAAAGATGTTCCTTGATTAAAAAAGGGCAGAAATTGAATAATTTATGTAATGTTGCTTAGGTTATATGATATATAGCAATATATGTGAAGCATAATGTTTGTTAATTTTAACTTGTTAATACAGTTTGATTACTTTTTTATAAATGTAAACATGTCTCTGTCACTCACAAGTGATAATTCAATAAAAGTGTTAAAAAAGAAAGAACATTGAGACATTTCTCATTAATAGACAGTAGAGAAGTCTGGATTATTAGTAGGTCAGCTGGGAAGAATCAAAGAATTTAAACCTATAATGGAGGTATAGTGTGCATATATAGAAATAATGCATTTTTGGCAAGTGATATTCCTCCAGAGAAATATGTGGCATCATTACTCAGTATTATGGGTCCATCTATATTTGGATTATTCCAGATTGTGCAAAAATCTAAAGATAAATATTATGCCCAGATCATTACAATGTTTAAGGGGCATTTTGAGCTGGAAGTGATGGTAACTGTAGAAAGATTTCATCTTAACCATTTACAAGAAGAGGTCTAATGAGATAGTGACGCAGTATGTTGATAACTTGAAAATAAGTGCTGTGAGCTGCAAAGTTGGAACATATTTGGATGAAAGACTTTGAGTTAGGTTCATGAACAACATTCACAGTGGGCCTGCCAACGAAAAATACTTTCTGAATCAAATTTAATGTTTCCCCAAAGTGTTCAAGATTCCATTAAGACTGGAAGAGAGAGAGAGAGAGAGAGTTAAGCAAGTTGAGGAAATATGAGGTTTTAAAAACATATTGGTGCTGTATACAGAGTCGACATATAGACAGATGATGTGGTGCACAAACAGGGAAATAAATATGGGAGGGAGCTCGTGAATAGGAAGATTGGGTGGGGACATGGGGCACAGGTTTGTAGATCTTATTAGCTAGCTTCCCATTGTGGGCAGTATCCACAAACATGGTCTACAATATATAATACATGGTGCAAAACATATACTGCAACTCTACATGAAAGAACATAATTTCACAGATCATGTTCCCTAATGCCCTGGAGGTATCATAGTTTGTCATATGCAGAGCGCATATGTTACAGACCGCAGATGTCGAGAGTCATGATTCACAAAGTTTAAATCCTAAGAGAACAGGCTGCCTTCTCAGGTGGGCATTTATGGGGTTACAGGTGTGCATTAACTTCACAAAGTTACCAGTCATCCCAATAAATTATGCAGCCCAGCCTTTTTCAGTTTAATTTACCCACACTGGTATATATATATATATATATATATATATATATATATATATATATATATATATATATATATATATATATATATATATATATGTGTGTGTGTGTATGTATTTATAGGAAAGTGCTGCCTCCATTGTGGTAGACATACCACCTAACAGTATAACCACGTACAACAGAGTTGTGGTGCACTAAATTTCATTCAATATCTGTAAACAAATGACATCTGTTTCCATATACATGAGCAATGAGATGATAATGTTCATAACTCACTTGTGTTTATGATTGCAGAGAAGCTGATACACACACAGAAATGCATTAAACCACAAAGCATGGCAGTATGATATACAAGGCACTTAGCACAATTACTGTAATCGGTGCTATGTTCACTATAGGCTCATAGGGGATTACTAGACTAGTGGCACAAAAGCCTTTACAAACCTGGCCAATAATACACAGGATATGACAGTGTATATCTTAATTCCTCAGATATGGGATAGGGTAGTATCACGGTAGTGGATCTTGGGTTTTGGAGATTGCTTGTGTGTCCAGAAGGGAAATGGCCAGTTCCCCAGGAATGAATTTGCAGTTCTCCATTCATATATCCAAATTCATTTGAAGAGTTTGAGGGATGGGTTTTGTTTTACAAAGATGGGAAGTTAATTCCATAGACAAGGTAGCCTTTGGGTCACAAATCTTCTTTCCAGCAAGTTCTGTTAGAGTCAGAAATAAGGTTCAGGTCCATGGAACGAGTAACCCTTGTATAATTTTTCTTGCGAATATGTAACAGGTTCCTCAGGGCTGGATCAGAGAATGTCTTGTAGGTCAGGCATAAGTTACCTTTCAATAAATAACATGAGATGGAGTAAAGGGACAGGGCCTTTAGTCAATCTGCATAAGCCACTTGTCTTATGCTTTGTATTTATTTAGTGAGAAACCTCTGGGGATGCTCCAATTGGTGCAAGTGACTGGTTAGGTACTTGCAGTAGGGAGCATTGTACTCAATTTTGGGCCTGATGAGGGAAAAGTACAATAGCCTTTTGACTTCCTTTAATCTTGATGCCATGCCTTTATTTATAAGTTGAATCACACAGAAGGATTTTCCTCACTACTGAAGATACCTAGTGGTCAATGTTTACGTTGCTATGTATCTGTGTTCCTAGGTCCCTCACCACTGGGCCTACCTTTATGGGTGTATTATCAATATTACAATTTGCAGGGATATCTGATTTACTGAAGGGAATGATTACGCATTTTTTCAGCATTTAGTCTCAGACCATGGTTTGGCACCATTTATTTGATTTGTTATTTTTAGGCCTGTTTTTAGGATGTCAACATAATTTGGGGATTCAGTGATTGCTCCCAGCTTACAGCTGTCAGCAAATTTGGTGAGCCAGATGCCCCCAACATTGGCCTTTACCTCAGAGAAGTATATACCAAACAGGAGGAGTCCCAACATTGAGTCCTGTGGGACACCGCTAGCAACATTTTTCTTATCGAAGGTGAATTCACCTATCCAGACGTGCCCTTTCAGTGAGCCAGTTTGCTATCCATTTATGACACCCTAGCAGGGGATTATGTTGAAAGCTTTGGCCAGGTCTATATAAGTGGTGTGTACCATTTTACTCTCATACCTGGCCTTAGTGACTTTCTCAAAGAAGTCCACCAGATTGAGCAGGTGATACCTTCCTGTGACAAAGCCAAATTGTGCGTTGTCTAGTGTTTGGAGCGTTCCTATGTCATTATTGATCATGTCTATGATGGGTACCTACTTCAGGCCAGCAATAAAGAGACTCAATCCCTCACCACTGACTCCTGTGAGGGACAGTCACTAAAAGCAAAGATGGATTAGTATTTTCAGATGCAGTTGCCTCCACCAAGCACAATTTCCCTTAAGAGCACACAGGGAGCATGCTCCAGACCTGGGGCTGGACTTTCTTTCTTTCTCCAGACCCACAAAAAACTCCACACTGACAACTTTAGAAGTCTGTGTCCCTGTTCCCAGTAGCTGACACACACACTTGGATATCTGAGTTTCACACACACATATACACCTGGGAAATTTACAAGTTATGCCCCTTTCTGCCCAGACTCTGAGGTAAAAATGCTGCCACCAGTCAGCTACCCTAAGGCTCTTACAAAGGGTATGCAATTATACTGTGTAAAATTAATACTAATACAAATGGTAGAGTGTGACCAAGCAATAAGGCTTTCAGGAGTGACCACAGGGTCACTAAAACAAGCATAAATATTCCCAGGATGTTAAAGGAAGGACCAGATACAATGAAATGTATTAAAATATTTAATGATAAATAATAAAACAGAAAACAGGAGAATACTGAATACAATAAAAGGAGTTTCAACCACAGAGATATAAAAATAATGCAGTTGGATAGTTTGTCACAGATGCAGAAAACAATGCTAAACTATTCTCACTAAATGTCCCTGACTAACTAAAGAAGTACTGTTCAATGACTACTGACTAAAGCAAAGCAAGCTGATGTGTGCTGAGTGTCTTACCACAAAAGCTGGATGATGTCTCTTTTTGTCTGTGTGTATGTGTGAGATATACTGTATATCCTATCAGAAATCTTTCCTGTCATGTTCCAAAGTGCTGCTGTGATAGTTCCAAAGAAACCAGATGCTGGTTAGAGGATGACATCACCTCTGGTTACCTGACTATGGTACAATACACACACGGAGCTTTGCTAAGATTTGTGGCAGAGTCTGAAAGCTATAACACAATTTCAAACTTTTCACCCTTCCAGAGTTCTCTGATAAACATACACATTTGATCAGTTGCAACAAAACAACCTAAAATACATGCATACTTTCTTTCTGTGTAAATTAGTGTGATAGTCAAATAACATAAAATTCTTTATGAAACTCCAGCTAGCTATGCTGGCATATATACACATGTGCTGCCCTATTCTCTTTGGCACAGATGGCACTGATTCATAACATCACATCTCTCCCCACCTTTGAAGACTCAAGCTAGTTTTTCAAATGACCCTGGAAAAAATGTAGCTTGACAGAAATGGGCCTATCTTGGAGCAGCTTAACCTATACTCTGTCTTGAGAGCCCATCTGCATTGGCATTGTGGACCCCTCTATGGTGTCACACTGTCATGTCACATGCCTGCAACTCTAGGCTCCACCTAATAACTTGGTATTTTGCTGCCATGTTAAGGGATTGTGGTCTGTAACCACAGTGAATTTCCTTCCATACGGATAGGGCTGAAGTTTCTGCAGTGGCCATAATATGGCTAAACATTCTTTTTCTACAGCTGCAAAACATTCCTTCCTGTGTTGGAGTCTAAGGCTGAGATATACAACTGGATGCTCTTCTCCTTGTGAGGAAACCTGGCTGAGCATAGCCCCCACCCCATGGTTCAAAGCATCCACTTGCACAACAAATTCTTTGCTGCAGTCTGGCTAACACAGGGCGTCCTCCCAATGCCCCTTTAAGCTTTTGGAATGCCTGCTCGCAGGCTGCGGTCCAGCCTAACTTATTTGGCCTGTTTTTCCTTGTCACTTCTGTGATCACCAAATCCCCCTCAAACTCCTCCTGCCATCCACTGCAAATACTCAGCACCAGGGCCTCCCTTTCATGGTAAGGCTTCATCATGTTACTATGATATAATCTGTGTCTGTGCCTCCTGCCTAGCAGGTTTACCATGTAATTAACATTACTGACCTTCCTTACCACTTGGAAGGGTCCCTTCCAAGCTGCCTGCAGGTTATTGTTTCTGACAGGAATGAGCACCATAACATGCTGTCTTACAGCATACTCCTGAGCATCATTCTCATACCAGACCTTTATCTGCTGTTGGACTCCTGCCAGGTTCTCCTGGGCCAAGCCCATGAGCTCCCTAAGCTTTGTCCTGAAGTTTAGGACATATGCCACAACAGAGTCCTTGCGGGATTCACACTCACTAGCCCATTCATCACAAATCAAATCTAAAGGCCCCCTCACCTTATGTCCGTACAGCAACTTGAAGGGTGAAAAAAATGTGGATTCCTGGGGTACCTTTCTGTATGCAAACAGCACATGGGGCACACAGTTGTCCCACTCTCTCTTAAACTGGTCTGAAAATGCCCATAACATGGTTCTTAGTGTAGAGTTTAACTTCTCCACAAGACCATTAGTCTGGGGGTTGTAGGGGATGATCTTTAGGTGCTTCACCCCACAGCACTTCCACAGACAAGCCAGCAGGTCTGAAATGAAATTGTCATCTCTATCAGTCAGTATTTCTCTCAGGAAACCTATCCTGCTGAAAATCTCTAACAAAGCATTTGCCACCTTCTCTGCCTCTATGGAGGACAGAGCCACTGCCTCAGGGTATCTAGTAGCATAATCTACTATCACTAGGACATACTTCTTCCCTGTGTTAACTGGGGCACTCAGAAGTCCCACAATATCCATAGCTACCCTCTGAAATGGCTCTTCAATCACAGGCAAAGGCATCAAAGGAGCCTTGACCTTGTCTCCTGCCTTGCCTACCTTTTGTCACTAATCACAGGTCCTGCAGTACCCTGTTACATCCCTTGCAATCCAAGGCCATTAAAAGTTCTGCATAATATGTCTCTTGGTATGCTCTATGCCCATATGACCTACAAAAGGAATGTCATGGGCTATGGCTAGAACTGCCAGATGGTAGGTTCTGGGGACTACCAACTGCTATATTACCTTACCTCTAGCCCTCCCTCAGGGGTCCACTCTCTATATAGTAACCCTTTATTCCAGTATACAGTCTTCCCTTTTCCTTGAGAATCAGGTGCCCCTTTAGCTACCTCCCTCAAGCCTCATAATATAGGGTCAAAAAGCTGAACCTGTCTCAGTTTCTACCTTTGTGACCCTTCCCAGCTCCCTTTCCACCAGAAGCCCTGTCTCTTCTGACAGAGGTGCGTCTCTGTAAGCCTGGGTACTACCACTCACTTCTGCCCTTACAGTCACCATGTCCTCAAGAACATCAGTACCTACTAGCATCTGTGGTTCACTTTCAGGCTCACTGCAACAGGGTAGCTCCCTCACTGAAATAACCACCTCACCAGCCACAGCTTCAGGTGTGGGGTCTATCTGGGTCTCCCTCAGGCTACTTGACCCACAGGCCTGTCTCCAATCCTGTCTGCTTGTAATTGCTTGCACACAAGGTATTACATTACGAAAATCATTCCCTATCAAGACATATGTAGGGATATCCTTAAACACTCCTACTTGCCTGCTTCTGTTTCCACCCTCCCAGTCAAGGTGAACCCTAGCCAAAGGTATTTGGAATGGGCTCCTTCCTAAAGCTCTGACTGTTGTGGACTGCCCAAGCAAGTACTGCTCCTGTTTAACCACTGCGGGCTTCACAATGATTATGTCAGAGGTTGTGTCTGTCTTAGCAGTGGCCTGTCTTCCATCCACTAAGATAGGATACAAATCTCTGTATTAACTTGGTAACCCTGTCTCCAGACAACTTACCACTGGCATGCTGTTATTTCCACTTGCTGACTACTTCACCTTTTGTTCACTACCTTGCCTCACTGGACATTTGTATGCTACATGGCCCCTCTGGTTACATTTAAAACATCTAACCCTTGGTCATGGCCATGTACCTGAACTAGTGGCTTCCCCTGTTACTGGTGTACTCTGTTGGGGAGGTTTAGGCTGCCAAATGTGGGTTCCCCTATAACCATGTGCAATGCTGGGTATCCTCTTCTTGTGCAGTGATACCCTGCTTGCTAAGTAGAGATCCCCTTTTCTCCCCAGCTCATCTGCAGAGTTACACTCCCGGTCTGCCAACCAGATTCTCATGTCCTCAGGCAATGTGCTAAGGTAATGTTCCCTCACCAAAAGGTCTGCCAGCCCTTCAAAAGTGGTGACCTGACACCCACTCACCCACCTATGAAAATAAATGCTTAACTCAGCAATATAATCACATACACTTTCATCTGCCTTGCATCTATGCTCGCAAAACTTTTTTCTGTAAGCTTCAAGTGTTAACTTAAAACATTTCAGTAAACATTGTTTTACCTTATCGTAATTTAAGCAATCAGTATCAGACAATTTAGAAACAGCAGTTACAGCATTACCATGGAGTAAGGGAGTCAAAAACCGTACCCAGAGCCCTTGGTCAACATTATACTGTTTACATATTCTTTCAAATATATGAATAAAACTATCAAAATTACTACCCTCTGTAAACTGTGGAAAAATTTACTGATCTTTATTGCTTCTGGAGTTCATTATTTTTTCCCCATTACCTCCATGACCCTTCTGAAGAGTTGGCACTGTTTCTCATTTTCTTCAGCCTCCAAATGCCGCTGTCTCTCTTCGAACTCCAGATGCTGCACTCTCTCTGCTGATTTTAATTCCATCGTTTTGCCTTTTCTTCAGCCTCCATATGCTGCAGTCTCTCTGCTGATTCTAACTGCATCTGTTTCTCCAGTTTCTTCAGGGGTGTGGGTTTGAATCCCACTTCTGCTACCATTATGTGATGGGTCCCTACTCCAGGCCAGCAATCAAGGAGACTCAGTCCTTACCACTGACACCAGTGAGGGACCGTCATTAAGAGCAAAGATGGATTTATGCAGTATTTTCAGATGCAGCTCCCTCACCAAGCACAATTTCCATTAAGAACACATAAGGAGCATGCTCTAAACCTGGGGATGGAATCTCTTTCTCTTTCCAGACCCACACAAAACTTCACACTGACCACTTTGGAGCTCTGTGACTCTGTTCTCAGTAGCTGACACACACACTTGGAAATTTGAGTTTCACACACACATACACACCTGGGAAAAGCTGGCACAGATTTACTAACTGTGCCCCTTTCTGCCCAGATTCTGAGGTAATTATGCTGCCACTTAAAACATTTCAGTAAACATTGTTTTACCTTATCGTAATTTAAGCAATCAGTATCAGACAATTTAGAAACAGCAGTTACAGCATTACCATGGAGTAAGGGAGTCAAAAACCGTACCCAGAGCCCTTGGTCAACATTATACTGTTTACATATTCTTTCAAATATATGAATAAAACTATCAAAATTACTACCCTCTGTAACTGGTGTTAGCTACCCAAAGGCTCTTACAAAGGGTATTCAATTGTACTGTGTAAAATTAATACTAATACAAATGGTAAAGTGTGTATTCTCTAAAGGACCAGCCACAATGAAAGGTATTAAAATATTTAATGATAAATAATAAAACAGAAAACAGGAGAATATTGAATACAATAAACCACAGAGTTTCAACCACAGAGATATAAAAATAATAAAGTTGGATAGTTTCTGATAGATGCAGAAAACAATACTATTCTCACTAAATATCCCTGACTAACTAAAGAAGTACAGTTCCCTGACTACTTACTAAAGCAAGACAAGTTGATGTGTGCTGAGTGTCTTACCACAACAAAAGCCAGATGATGTCTCTCTTTGTCTGTTCGGATGTGTGAGATATATATCCTATCAGAAAACCTTTCCTGTCAGGTTACAAAGTGCTGCTGTGAGAGTTCCAAAGAAACTAGATGCTGGTTAAAGCATGACATAACCTCTGGTCACCTGACTCTTGTACAGTATACACACACACACACACACACACACACACACACACACACACACACACACACACACACACACAGAGCTTTGCTAAGATCTGTGGCAACATCTGAAAGCTATAACACAATTTCAGACTTTCCACTCTTCCAGGGTTCTGTGATAAACATACACATTTGATCAGTTACAACACCAACCTGATATACATGCAAACATTCTTTCTGTACAAATAAGTGTGATATCAAATAACATAAAATTCTTTACAAAACTCCAGCTAGCTATGCTGACATATGTACACATGTTCTGCCCTACTCTCCCTGGCACAGGTAGCACTACCTCATAACATCACAATGTCCATGATAATTCTCTCCATGAGCTTGCAGATAGGACTGGCCAAGAGTATGGGCCTATAGTTCCCTGGGTCAGTTGATGGGTCCCCCTTGTGCAGAGGGATGACTGTTATAGTCCTACATTCCTCTGGAACAAAGCCTTTCCAGAGGCTGTAGTTACAGATGGTTTCTAGTAGCCCTGATAGATTCTGTTTTAAGCTATTTAAGAAGCATCCTGGAATGTTTTCAGGGCAAATGGAGACTGTGTTTTTGGCTTTTGCAAGAGCAGTAATGACCTGTTCTCTTGTAATGACTGCTAGGGGGATGGTTGTGGGTATTTCTTTGGGTGTGATATGAGCTAACGGAGGGGAAGAAGTTTGAAATTAATTTGTTGGCCAGCAAGTGTGCTATAGTTTCAGCATGGGTGTAAGTGTTGCTGTTCGTGATTAACTCGGCACATTGCTGAGCATTTCCCCTAAGGTTAGGAACATAATTTAAAATGCCTTAATTCATCCAGGAGGCTATCTTTGCATCATAGTTTGCTTTGGCAGATTTAATCAGCTCTCTAATTTTTTTTTTAGTCAGGTGAGTGTCTTTTTGCACTGTTTTGTCTTTTCCTTCTTGTCTTGGAGAGGATTATTTTCCTTTTGTTGAACAGGCTATTTATGCTCATGGTCCACCGGGGTGGTTCATTTTTGTCAGTAATCATAGCATTGACTCTTAGTTGAGGTAATTCACTTAGTTTGAGGTAACTGGCCTCAGCAAAGTTTTTAACAGGTTTGGAGTTTGATGGGGGTTCTAGGTTTTTTTTAATACTAAAGGAGATCATTTTGTGGTCATATTTTACCAAGGATGAGCTAATGCATGGGAGGAAGCAGCATCCCCCTTTGTTTTTGAGTACTATGCATAGGATATTTGTACCTCTAGATGAGGGCCTAACTAGTTGCTCCAGGGTGTCTGCATTGATGAAGTCCAAAAACCTTTGAACAAGTGAATTATTGGTCACATAAGTCTCTCAGTTTAGGGAGGGGTAGTTGAAGTCACCCATAAATATGGTGCTAGGCTGAATGTTAAGACATTCCAGTAGGTTTAGATAGGAAGTAAGGTTTTCCAGAACTCTGTTAGGTGATCTGAAGTTAGCATGGATATGGTGGGGGGTCATACCTATGGGTAGCTGGGCATGGAGGAGATCAAGTGAGTCATTTTGTTCGACCAGTCTAGTGTGTACTTGTCCTTTATGAAGACTGAGATACCTCCTCCTCCCTTTGTTTTATTCTATGCTGAGGCATATCAAAATGTATGAAAGGCATTGTAGCCTTTGATAGCCAAGTTGGAAGGCATTGTAGCCTTTGATAGCCAAATTTAAGATTGCCAGTTTAGGAATCCCAGCATTCCAGCTGTCTGAATCATAGTTTGCTCACTTAGGGCCCCATGCCACTCTCAGATCTGGTGCACCTCAACTCTAAGTTGAGGAGAAAGTATAATTTCTACTTTTAAACAATGTAGCAAACCTCTTGTTACATTTGTAGATAGTGGCTTGCTACAACTTATACCACACACAAAACTCTGAAATCTTTCAGTCCTGACCACAAAAGCTGTACTGGCATCCATTTCACTTTTGCTTTCAGAATGACTGTAGGCTGACTGATCATCAGCTACTCATTGCACCTCTTAACACCTTGTACCAGAAGACTGCCCCATTCACTCCACCCTAGTTATTCCTCTGTTAACAGTAGTCCCAGAAAAACAAGAAAGAAAAAGTGGAAGAGTGACTGTGATGCATTACATTCCACAGGTGTTAGAAAATTTTCAAACTCAAATGGAATCTGTTTTCCTTTTGAATGAGTGCAGAAAGTTCTGCTTCATGATGATTTAATGCAGTTTCTTAAGAAAGTAGTGTGATGTCAATAATAATTTCAAGATATTAAAAAGAAAGCAGTTCCACATTCTACATATTTAATGAAATACACTATTGACATTTTTAGATCCAAAACAGTGTATTGTTTAAAAAAAACAGTGCACTGAGTATTCTCTGTATGATATACATAGTTTTTTTCAATACAGTTCTTTGAATATTATTACTTGAATACCATTTAAGCATCAAACTAATGATGTTACCATCTCCCCTACAGGATCTGTGGAAGCCTAGAGATTAACAGAAGAAAATGTTTATGAATCTACCAGTTCATCTTTGAAAGCATTTCTTTAAAAAGAAGGTTCTGTTCCACTGGAATGGTTTACTGGTTTGGATAATGGAGAGACAATTCATGAAGATAATCAAGGCAGCATGAGAAACGTAGGAAGAAAAAGGATGGAGGAATAGGATGCATGGAACGGAATGAGAATGTAAAAGTCATTAAAAAGGATAACTAGATAGGTTACTTGTTTCTTTCTGTTGTCAAACAGATGATCTGGCATTGCTATGGAATTGGCTACATTCAGGAAGTTCTACAAAAATTCTTATATATCATCAGTGATGCTGCTAGGTCATTACTGGGCACATTGTGGGTGCTGTGAAGAGCACTACTGGCTGACATCAGATTGTACATTGACTTAGGAATGGGGTCTATTCCTGTCATGGTATTAGAAACCCAAAAGGCTTGGAGAAATTAAAAACAGTGAAACCTCAAATTTGTTGAGGCATCTTTAGTTTTCTTAACTGATTCTGAAGGTCTATCCATGGTTAATAAATCAAAATATTTAGGAACAACAGCTGATCAGTTATACATACATTTGTAAATACATACATACATATATAAATAAAAAAAAAATAAATAAAGTAAGATAATATAATTCAAAAAGGTGAAGCTTAAGGTAGACCTAGCACTCACACCTGGAAATAAAGACTAAATGAAAAAACTGGAGACAGGTAATTTTCAAGAGAAAAGTACCCACAGTATATGTTTCACAATAAATTTTGCTTCATTGCTAGATTTACCTCTTAACAAAACAGATTGTCTAAATACTGATTGAAAGTAAAATGCTGATGTTGAAAACAGACATCCAGATCATAACAGCTGATATAATTTCTGGAAGGAAATAACAAAATGGAAAATACTCCAAATTTAACATGCCATATAAGTTGCATCAACACTTCAAAGCTGCACAAACAGCTAATTTATAAAGAACAGTAAGAAGTTACTCATCAGCTGTATCGTTTACTTTAGCCTGAAGAGTTCTACTTTACACTTCATACTATAACGTACACAGATACACTGACTATAATTCTTGCCAATGGGCCTACAAGTATGCTGTTATATACAATTCAGTGCAGTGTAAAGTAATGTAAAATATTATACATATTTTGCCTGGAGCATTCTATATAAAGTAATGTATGCCAATGGAAAGAAGAAAACTGGAACAGATGCAGAAGCAGGTAGTAACTAGACATGCTGTCATGGAGACCCAATTTCCTACTTGTCCCAAAGCACATCCTGAGTAAGCGATTTGCTCAAGATCACACAGGAGGCAAATGAAGGCTGAGACAATCAAGCCCTGGACTGCACAAAGTCATCTCATAGCCTTAATCCTCTTTGATAGCCCCCTGCACCCTCCACACTCCCTTATATTTTATAGATTCTAACTGAGGATGTGATACCTTAAAAATATAGTAATATCTTACTTTTCCTCACTGTGGTGATATTCTGAAGTTGCAAATATAATTGGGTAGGGTTGCCGTCATAGTTCCCTATTTGGGAGATGCAGAGATGTTTACCTCTTGCAAAAACAAGAATACATTTTAAATTTTACTGCATTGCCATATCTTTATTATTGCACATTGAGTTGATAATCATAGCATGAAAGTTTATTTGAAGAAGTTCATGACTTGATTTGCTGAACAATATATACATTCAGTAGAAAACATATCACTATTTATGAAAAAAATGAAAGAAAACTTCACACACAAAAGTAAATACACATATTTCAGAGACACTGGCTGACCCTGTTGATTATTGTTGAATATTTTTGGTCATTAATTATAGTTTCATAATTGCTGTCACTAGTATGACTGGTATTACTAACATTACAAACAATGTAAATATTATTATTCTATGCATACTTTGTAGTGGTGTATATTGTCATTGCTTTAGTATGTTTTATGGCTTCATTATGTAAATTTGTTCCACTTACTATAATTTGTCTTGAGTTAATTGCTAAAGTCTTTGCTGGATGGGTTGGACTGAGGTTGAAAACGTCCAGAACCATCCATTTCCTTGGTTAACTAATTAACTAAATAAATAAATAAATAAACTGAATGCTTTGTGTTTAAATTGTTTTGTTTTGTTAGTTTGTTTACATCATTTCCTTGATCAGACTTTTTATATACAGCTTCAGAATATTTTAATGATACTGAACTCTGTATAGTTAGAACCTAGTCCTCTTATCACAACAGACCAATGGCCACTTTAAAAATATTAATAAGTTACCAGGTTTTATTTTCCACAGACATTCCAGTACAACTTTTTATTACCCAAAAGCCAATATGCAGTCTATTTTACAGGACCATTAGTCAGAACATAACACTTTTGTGAATAATATAGTCAGCATTATCTATTTCTGTAAAATAAAATGTTGTGGTATTGGTTTGTGACAATTAGATTTAGGCAAATCTGCTTTGTAAGAAGCAGTAGAACCTTCAGTACTTAGTCAAGGTCAGAGCTACAAGTCTCATTATAAATGCTTTCTGCTATTTAAAAAGAATCATTCAAGTTTATGAATGTAGCATTGTTTGGAGAGAAAACGTCTCAAGAAGATGAAGGTTAGTACCTTTTAAAACTGGGAAGGAATAATTTATATATTAAATATGTATAAGTATGTATATAGGTATGCATCTCTCTCTCTCTCTATATATATATATATATATATACATATATACATAGGTGCAAACGATAAGCAGGAACACTCCAAATAGTGAACATTCTTTTTTTTTTGTTTGTTTTTCTGTCTACTGGCTTTTCTCTATGTGAGACAGTGCTATAGTGTGGTTTGTAAATTTGCCCTTTCCCCATTGTTGTGCAAATTCAGAGCCGGTATATATTGTTACCAGGGAGTATGGGTATGCAGGAGGATTTCTCCCCACTTTTTTAATCAGACCTGAAATGGTAAATCTATGTTTTGTTTGTTCTTTTGAGTGCTAACTATTTCATGATATAGTTATATATATATAACTAAACTAACAGGAACGAAATGACAAACTCCAAAAAGCAGCAGGAGCTGAGCTGACAAACAATTTATTGAAAATATACAAGTTGAAAACAACCATCCACGGAACTGTACTGTGAAGCGCTTTTTGTCTCTACATAACCAGGCTTTTTTAGACAAAAAAATCTAAAAAGTCGCTAACATTATATGATCACTCTTAACCTTCCTATTAACTAATTAACCAATAAGGTCCACTTTCAAATAAATTAAATTAATACATCCAATTAAAAGTGCTAGTTGTTCAACTCCAAAAAAAAAACTTCCCACCAAAACACTACTATCTAGATAGATGCAAACATTAATGCAAGGTCAAAGGTCAAAGTAAAAACCAACCAAAACATTATCCATTAATAAATGTTTTAAAAAGTTTTACAAAATTTAAAAGTATTTAAAAATATTTTTTAAAATATTTGTTTTAAAGTGCCGTCTAACAATCTTCACAGAACGTTGTATTTTGTTTATTTTACTTATGAAAAATGTATAACTTACTAGGTAAGAAATGTATCTGTTGGCAGACCACTAATTCACTTTCAAAAGTTAAAAATATAAATAATAATTATTGTACTTATATAGTACACTAGGAACCTCTACCCTTTTGACATCCAGGACAATCCTGTCCATTGTACCAAATCATCTATTCATACTCTTCAGTTTTAAAATGCATATATGTCCTAGACGTCGAATGGGTAGAGGTTCCTAGTGTGCAGTGATCCTTACTGGTTAATTAGTTAATAGGGAGGTTAAGAGTGATCATATAATGTTAGTGACTTTTTAGATTTTTTTGTCTGAAGAAGTCTGGCTATGTAGCCAGACGAAAATCGCTTCACAGTACAGTTCAATGGATGGTTGTTTTCAACTTGTGTCTTTTCAATAAAGTGTTTGTCAGCTCAGCATACAGCAGTGCTTTTTGGAGATAGTTTTATATATATATATATATATATATATATATATATAATTCAAAGAATTGTTCATGCATATAATAACCTTCTATAAATGTGCAATGTAATGAATTTAACAAGAGCAGTAAAAAGCAAAAGCAATACTGGACATACATAAACCTGTTTGGAGCAGAAGAATATCCTGTTTCAGTTCTGATAAATCAATCCATATATGAAAACAGTCTCCTCACTATGGAAAACACATTCATTATTCCACTGTACTAGGGTAAAATTAATACATATCTTTCAAATTGTAGACCAACTGACCTTTTATCTCCCCATGCAAATATATCAGAAAAATGCATGCATAAGCAACTTACTAACTATCTAATAGACAACCAATTTCTGTCTTCAATCCAACACAGCTTCCATCCTTATCACAGCACAACTAATGCTTTGCTGAATTTTGTTAGTACTATCAGCACCCACAGAAATGCTGGAAGCCTAGTCTCCACCATTTTCCAAGACTTATCAAAAGCTTACATAAACGTTCATCCTTATATCTCACCAACTATTTACTGCAATAGATCCATAGCTACTTCTCAAACAGAGCACATGCAGTGAAATGCAAAGATGATTTCTGTACCCTCTTGCCAGTTACTACTGGTGTTCCACAAAGATCTATATTAGGCCCCATAATTTTCAATATATTCATCAATGACCTCTACACTACTACAAAAAATGCTACCCTAGTTCAATACGCTGAGGACTTGACTCTAATCTTCTCTGCAAAATTTCTCTCTAAACTCCGAGACCTAATGCAGCAATCCTTCTTATTGCTTGAAATATGGCTAAATAACTCACAAATACTTCTAAACACTAACAAAACTAAATTACTGCTCTTCACCCCAAAACATGTCTACCTAAACAGCAATATTCACTCATATCTCTGCTGTTTTTATCATAGATGACCATTCCAAATTTGACCACCATGTATCAGACATGATTAAAAAATCCTCAAAAACTAGGTGCATTATACATAGTAAAAAGCTACCTCACCAACATAACCAGAAGATCTATAGCTTCTACTTCCTTACTGTCATATCTCCTCCATGCTTCCCCAATCTTTGCTAAACTTCAACACTTGTAACTGACCAAACTTGAACAATGTTAAAATAAAATAGCCAAATATCCAGTAAACTATAAGAATAGAACACACTGTTGCCTAGTCCTCAGAGAATTAAACTGGTTAGAACTACCTTATAACCTCGCTCTTTCTCAGCTAACTATGCTACACAGTAAGAAAATTGCCCAGGCCTTAACAACTTAATACAGCACAATAGCATTTTATACTCTAGAGAAAAATCAATAAAAACTATAACCAAATCATGTAATAATTTAAGTAACTATTCAAATAGTGTAGCTAAACTAAGGTGCCACACCCTACTACTACTACTACTGAAATCCATGCAGAATGCAAACTGAGTTAAAACACAACTAAGGCTTCAAATATCAAATCAATAGATCTGTTCCTGTATATCTTCAGGATAAATGGCACTGTTATCTTTCGTTTGCCATATTGTCAAACCATCTCTCTTCATTCAGGATGCTGTGTTCCCACAGCTACTCTTCACTAATACCTGAACAGTTTTACTAGCATCTCAGCTGTATACAATATTTTGCGACACTGCTTACCCCCATCTCTATACTTCTAATATAAATGGTAAAATAGCCATAGACATAATTATCTCTGAACCTGTTTTGCACCTCATCTCTTAACTACAATATTTACATGTTCTGGCCTACTTAACTCCTTCCTTCACTTCCTTTCTTTGAATTTCTAAGTACCAATCACACAATCTATTATCTATTGGACAAAAGCACTAATCTTCAAATGCTTAGTATTCTACATCTACTAAAGCATAAGTATCTCCTTCATATGAATGTAATCTAATTAGCAAATATATGTGTAATTGTTAATGTATATTATTTAATATCTGTTCATGTATATTACTGAATGTCTGTTTAAAAATGTCTACACCGTGTTGGAACTTTTCTCCCCAGGCATCTGCTGAAAAGTTTTTTTTTTTTTATTAAACTCAGTCAGACAAATCCAATAATCAAAAGTAAAATTGAAAATAGAAAATAAAAAGTAAAATAATGAAAAGTAAAATAAATAAGTGAATAGATAAACTAGGGCATGTTGTCATTCAACTAGAATATTTAAGACTAAAATGTGTTTACAGTAAAGGCCAAGAGTTCAAATTCTGGCTAACTAGTAACTACTAATTTGACACATAAAAAATTAAATGTTTTGTAGTGTGGAGTAGATTCAAGTAGAGGTATTCCATTTTTGGTTGATGAGTCAGCAAACTACATGTTTTATGTATATTTAATATGGGTTTTTACTAGGAATTTCAATATTACTGAATTTATAGGTAGAATATATAAAAACCTTCATTCATGTAGAGAATGGTAACTGAAAAGATTTGGCAATGGCTTAAAAGTAATGTAACCAGTATATTATAATTGTATCCAGATTATTTTTTCACATATGTACATGTGGATTTTCACAAAATATTTTTGTTTTGAAATTACAGAAAACTAGATAGAATTATGTGCTAAAAGCAAATTTTATATTCAGATTTTTCTGCATGAATTTAGTAATGTAGCTCATTGTACTTCAATGCGATCATACTTGGGTGCATTTTTAGCTCTATGTGTTTTTAAACTGATAATCATTTTCACCTACCAGTAATTGTGTTGGAATGTATTTACTTTGTAATTTGACTGACTGATGAAAGATGTTATTTAAATATCTTGTTTTAATAACATTTATGATTGGATTACAGCTGATCACATGGCTTACTACTAGGATTTAATTCAATTGCTAATGTAATTGTTAGTTCTGACAAAGCCTGTTTCATGTGGCAGATGAAAGCTTTTGCTCAAGTTGTTACTTGCCATAGCTTGCTATCTACTCAGTGTAATAAAAAACGTTTTTGAAGTCTACTTTGTGTTTTTTAATATCTAACAAATGGAAGCTCTGGGAGGACCATACCAGCCACTTATCATTTCTGTTGTCACATGCTAGCACCATACAGCCAGTAGTAAAACCTTTGCATGACTTGTAATTTATATTTTAGAGCTGTTTATTTAGTACAAGACATTAAGCTCCAGTTTGGAAACAATGTTGCTGGCATTATGTCAGGGGTTGCATGCACTGTACTTTGATATACAAAAGATAATTATTTGTCTAATACTGTACATGTGGTTAATTAGGGCTCATGACTTAATGGGTTTCTGGAGTGTTTGCACAAACTGGCTGGATGATGGGTGGAAGATGCAAAATATTTAATGATATTTTCTCTGCAAATGTTATGAATTTGACAGACATGAACTGTGGTTAATTATCACTGTACATCTGTTCAGGCAGCTACTTCTTTTGAATATCATCTATAACACTACATTAGTCTTTCAGAGCTGGAGGAGTCTTTAGAAACAATCTGTGATGTTGATCCTATACAGCAACAACAATTAGATATGAAGATAGTAGGAACTGACATACAAATTCAAGCTGAATATACTACTATAGCACCAATTTCCATTTCACAGGTAAAGAGTACTTCATTATTTTCAGCAAACCTGTTTTTTCCAGTTTTTACGTGGTGTTAGGGCGCACCTTCAACTGCCACCCCTTCTCATGATTCGGAGCCCCTTTCCTACCTTCTTTTACAGTTGTGCCTGACTGTTGCAGTCTCCTTACACAATCCATCCATCTCTTGGCTGGATGTCCTTATCTCCTCTTTCTACCTGACTCTCCCAAATCTGTTTATCCAAATTGTTGTTTGCTTTCCTATACATGTGACCAAACCACCGTAGTTTGTTCTCCTTGACTTTCTCTGTAATTTGGACGTATTTAATTTCCATTCTGATGTCCTTATTTCTTCATTTGGCTCACAGTGTGCATCCTACAGCCTTTCTCAGGTACTTTATCTTAATCACCTTATGCTTTCTCAGCTGCTGTGCCTTCACTGCGCTCAGGTTTCTGTGCCATATAGTAGTACTGGTCAGACCACTGTTTTGTACATCTTACTTTTCATCTTCTTTGGCATTCTTGTGTTACACACTACCATTGACACTTTATGTCAGTTGGCTGTGACACCTCTGATTCTACCACAGATGTCTTCATACAGGCGTGCTTTCTCTTCATGATCATTTCCTGGATACCTGGAACTATTAATCTGTTCCACTATTTTCCATTCTATCTCAGTTTTCACCTTCTTCTGATTCCCCCATTTGTTGCCATGACCACTGTCTTGTCTACACTTAGCTTTATCCCATGTGCAAGGGTAGTTCTGCTGGTACAGTTTGGACCGCTTGATATCTGATATAAATTATTGCTAAAAATTTCAGTTTGCTTTTCCATATCTGGCCTCCATGTAAAGCTCCTTGCTTGCACACAAAGCCACTAGTCAAGCACTTCATTTTCACAGCCCAGACTGTTTTTGTATGTAGCATGTAATACTCTGATGTGGACCTTGGAAGGAAATCTACCTCTGGAGCCACACAGGACAGTACCTTAATAGCAGCCACCTGGATTTTCTGGTGGCAAATACAGAGTTTTGTGAGTCATTTTTTTTAAATGATCCTTTTACAATAACCATGTGTACCTTGAACAGCACTGGGTCATTCTGGTCTCTCTGGATAAGGATAGTTGTCACTGGCAGTTGTTTGACAATAATGTCATACTGATATCCAGTGTGTCACCTGTGTTGTTTCTGCTACCTTCTCCTGTGGGAAACTTGGTAACTGTCAGCATTATCATATTATCTTTTATTCAAGGTCATATGAATATGCATCAATACACCATGTCCAGTACTGCCTACATGCTATTGCTTGCTACAAATTTGTGATATCATAGCTGCTCAAGGCCAACAACTTCAGGAAGAAACATCTTATGTTTAGCTGCTTATTTCATGTAGGAGAAATGCATTGGTTTAATCTTGTCTCAGATCAGATTTTAACTGAGAAACAACTAACAGATGTTTCAGTGTGCAGTTGTGACTGCTGTTTGTGTGAGGGTGACAATAATAAAATGAAGGTGGTGTAGTGTGTAAATCATCCACATGCTCCTTGCAAAATACACTTTTTGTTTTAATGTGTGGTATGTTTGATTGTAAACTACACAAGCTCAGTCACATGTTATGAGCATATGTGTATCTGAGCTGCCCATTTTGAACTTTGGTGGGAAATTGTAAATGTTAGTTCCATTGGTTCAAGTATTTATTGATGATGCACTCAGCACTTACAAGCATACTGCCATTACCGATGTGACATACTTTCCTGGGTTAATATGAAAAATAATATCTGAAATCTTGTTACCAGTGTGGATTTCTTTCTGTACAAATATCGGTAAAACGTTATCACTTTTCAAACTAGGCTAAATGTTTCTCTGTCAATTTGGGAATAATTATGATCTTGAAGCAAATGTAGTGGCTTCCTGTGTATCACCCAGGTGTCTGTGTAATATGGTGATGCTGACCCAGTGCATTGAAGCACCAAGTGCCATGCCAAAAGGCATGGAGTGATGAAAGTGGATATGCACACTGTCTGATGTAATCACCAGTTACTATGAAGGCATGTTAGCAGCTGTCCTTTCATTTTCACATAAACCTATTCTTTGACGATACACTCAGTGGTTGCAGATTTGTCAGAAGGTTTGGTAAAACTTGTAGAAATGCTTTATATTCTGACATATAATCTCATACGTAAAACATTCTGAGGTCATGGTTCCTTCAGTTCAAGTCCAAATGTATGTTATTACATTTAAAACTAGCACTTTGCAATAACAATATAATAGTAAAACATACAAATAGCAATAAAATAAGAGCATTACAGTGGCAATACTCATTAAAGCATAATTAAACTATACGAATAGCACCAATATCAAGGAGTTAAATTCATTACAGGCAACTATTAATGACCACCTCTAAGAAATATATTTTGAGGGATCTCTTAAGCATGCTTAGTGTGAGAGACTCCCTCAGTAGCCCTCCCTGTGCTCCAAAGGTGCAAGTTCCGATGAGCAAGAGAAGGAATCTCTGAAGAATCCATCAAGCCCCATAGGGTAAAATACTTTATGAACAAAATCCTGTAGATAATATGAAGTTTAAACCAGCATTCTTTGCAGGCTATGGTACTGGGAAACACCAGTAAGTAGCTGCATTGTATCTTCTAGTGTCAATCAAGTTCTGAGATTGGTCATGAATAGGTACAGGGAGTTGGAATAGTATAACTGGGAGGAACTAAGACCTGCACAACCACTAGGAGATCAAAGGGATGAATAAAGTTCTTAATACGGGCACAGATATAGCACAATCTTTTCCTTCTCTGGTGATTTATGTAGGACATTTTTGTTTGTCACAGGTACAGAATCACAACTGTTTTTTTTCTCTTGGAAAACTCACATTATCTCTGTTAGCTTGAAACCCATACTCTTTTACAAAGCCTAATGTTTTCCATAGTTTTCATGCAGCCTTTCTTATCCTTGCCTCTTGTGAGATTATTATCTAGGTAACACTGTATATAAATTATTAATCTGGTGTGCATGACTCTTGGCCTTTTGCCAGATGGCTTGCAATTCAGAAAGGAAAAAAGTAAGGCATAATGCAAAAAGGAAAAAAAAACCTTGCTGTTATTGCAGCTGAATCATAGCTTAATTCTGAAGGATCAGGACTTGCATTTATTAGGTTTTGCACTTCTAGTAGGGAGTCATGTGCACTGTCCTACAGACCGTGCAGAGGTTAGCTCGCTCTCTCTCTCTCTCTCTATATATATATATATATATATTGTATGAAACAGACTATAATGACAGTCCCTGAAGCTTCTGTGTATAATTTTAGTTTTCCAACTTTATGATTTAGATCTTTTCAGTTTTTTTTTTTAATGAGACTTGCTCAAAGGCTACAAAATGCAGCATAGCATTCAATAATAGGACAGAAAATGAGGTACAAAGTGGTACAATTATTTCTCTGGAGTGACTTGACCTGCTAATTAGCCATATGCTGTCCCCCAGAACTGCCTACGGCAAGGTATTTACTCAGACAAATGACTCAGAGAATCACTCACCTGCATAAATTACCGCAGCCGCTCATAGATGCTTACAGTAAGGCACATAGCCAAAAGGAAGTGTTCATCCATCTCAGTAGATGTAAGTGCTGGGAAGTTTAGTGGTATGGTAGTGTTAGGAGAAATGTGAGTGTGTGTTTATGTGAGGTTCTCATATGTGATTATATGTGTGAATATATGTCTGCATGGAAGATAGCACAAGGGAGGGGGGTTAGTGAAGTGGTAGGTTAGTTGTGTTTGTGTGTGTGTGTGTGTGTGTGTGTGTGTGTGTGTGTGTGTGTGTGTGTGTGTGCGCGTGCGTGTGTGTGCGTGTGCGTGTGTCTGTGTGTCTGTGTGTCTGTGTATGTATGTATGCATCTGGTTGAGTGAATAGGTGTGTTTGTTTGTGAGTGCCATCTGGACAGGGAGCTGTTTTGTGTGTGTGTGTGTGTGTGTGTGTGTGTGTGTGTGTATTGGTAGGCTGGAGTGGCTGTCATAATTCTCCACACCATAGGTTAATGAGTGTAGCTTACAAGTTACAACATTGGGTTAGGGGGAAAGCTAGCCACTAAAGATATGTCTGATGATGTGGGACAGGAGGAACACTAGCCACCAGGGATATCTATGAAGATGTAGGATGGATGGAACACTAGCCACCAGGGATTATACTGTAATATTATGCCTTAATGGCATTTACATGTACTGTGGGCCAGGGAGGGCACTAGACACCAGATATACTGTGTATTGCATGCTTTAAAGTCACTTAAGTAAAAAAAAACATAGAGTAGGGAATCACTATTCCCCCAGGGAGGGCAATAGACACCAGATATGCTGTGTATTGCATACTTTAAAATCACTTAATTAAAAAAAAAAACATGGAGTAGGGAATCACTATCCCCCATGGAGTGCAATAGACACCAGATATACTCTGTATTGCATGCTTTAAAGCCACTTAATTAAAAAAAAAAAAAAAAAACATGGACTAGGGAATCACTATACCCCAGGGACAGCTCTTTAGCTACATGTGCTAATGGCAGTTAGGGATAGGGGAGGGACACTAGCCACCATGTTTAACACTTTAAACATTGTGCCTTAATGACACACAAGTTGGATGGGGTTGCAGTAGAAATGAGGGAGAAATCTTGAAAATTATGAAAGCACTTACATGTATGTTGGAGGGGTGTAAAGACTAGAGGGAGCATACCATTCTGATGAATGACACATTTCCTCTAGTGGGAACTTGTCATTCTGATGAAGGTGGGCTTGCCCCCCTTCAAAAAAAGATTGCCAAAAGTGATTTCAGATAAACTTTTTCTTTGGATTTGTAGTCAGTTTATTGACATGAATCCACACTAGATGCCATCAATACTTTATATATCATACCTTAAAGGCACTTAATAAAAAACATGGATTGGGGAACCACTAGATGCCAGGGGCACTGTAAATAGCATGCCTTATAAGCCCTAAAGTGAATTTCAGTGTGGACTCTTCCATCTCTAGACTTTTGAGTAGATTGGGATGGAAGATCAAATTCTTTCCTCACCATTTAATGACCAATTTTCTGGTGTTGCACCATCTCCTACAAAACATAAAACTTGAGGGCAGGCATGTGCTGGTCACAGTTCCAAACAAAGGCATATATAAGGTCATGCAAAGAGAGCAGCTACCTTGGGTGCAAGCTGTTAGGGGGTTCAATCAACACTGCAGAAGAGGTGTCATTTATTCCCACCTCATCAGTGCTGTGATTGCTTCTGTAGGGTAGAGGCCCTTCTGGGTGTAAGTGCAGTATCAGTATTCAGTTAAGCAGCTGCGATCTCTATCACATCTGCTAAAGAGATTTGTTTGGAGTTTATATGTTATGAACTGTGGAAAGGAGCTAGTGCAGTTGTTTGCCATGTGTTTCTGACAGGGAAAGAGCTATAAACACAACAGTTTCTTGCCCCAAGGACTTTTTGTTGGTTGGATGGTTGGTTGTTTTGCTTCTTTTTCTTATTTTTTGGTCCTGTGCTCTGGTTGAAGGTGGTTACCATCTGGGGGATATTGCCCAGGACACCAGTTGACCTAAATTGACCTAGCTACAGCTCGGGTTCTGAGCCCAGTGGGGCCACAGTTATCCACCAGTTGTCCAGAAGCTAAATGTTGGAAGGAAGTGGAAGCATTGACTTAATTATGGAAAGATTACAAATATTAGTGAAATGAATATTACTTCATATAATCAAAGAAAACTTAACTAAACTTATACCAGTCATGATGCATAAAATATTAATGTGCAAATATGTTCCTGAATTATGACAATAGGCTATAAATTTACCGTTTCATATAGGTGGAGGTTACATCAGACTCAAACTATTTTAGACCCATCAGTCTGGAAAATATTCTGCATTAAAGGGTAAAAATAAAGTTTGTACAAAATGGCATGACACATGGGACCTGCTTCTGTTATATATATAATGGCACATTTTTTTGATGGACAATGTTACCTTTGGAATCTTGTGTCATTCTTTAAAGAAGTAACAGCAGCACTTTGTGAAGGAATGATAGGGCATACATCTTATGTTTACTTGCTAGGCATTTCAGATTATTATATGTAAGAATATGCTTGGCAAAGCTAAATTTCCAAATATTAATTCATACATAATTTGATGGGTAAAACACAATTTACGCAACAGGAGACAGAATACCATCCTGATAGGGGTTACCAGGGGTGTCTTATAGGGCTCCATAGTGAGGTTACTTCTATTTGGAAGTTTGATCTCAGATATAAAAGTGGGAAATTACCTAAAGATAACCAGATATGATGGTGACTAGAAACATATGTAATGGAATTACTGCAGTAAACTCTACACTACGGTCTATGAAAACTGCACACTGTGCAGTAGTAAGAACTCCCCTCTTAGTGTCTGTAAATGTAGCATCATATTATCACTTGGCAAAAATAAAATGAATTATGGTTATGAAATTAATAGTTAACTCATGAAAAAGTGATGCCATCTTTCATATCTACAGGCATTGGTAAACATTAGTTTAAAATTTGCCTACTGAGTATCTCCCAGAGTGAAAAAAGCATACTTGGGGATTCAGAAAGAACCCCAGTGCTCATGGTAAGGACTGTGGTAAAAAGGCCCTGTTTCCACAATCTGCAAAACTGTAGTTCAGAGACACATAGTCTGCAATGAGGAAAGACCTTATTATTGTCTAAACTGCATGTCTCTGAAAAACTATTAACGACCATGAGTGCAAATTAATGCTGTCCACAGTAGTTAACACTGGAAGTTGATGTATTATGTTAGCACAGGAACACTTCATCCACTTTTCTACATGCTCATGCATATAGTAAAAAGCACATATGCCACATACCCTATACCTGTCTCTGTTACCAGAATGTCCCCAATGTCTCCTTTTCCCCTGCCTGGTAATTCATGATTACATTCACTCATTAATGTTGTCTTGATGTATAAAACTGTTAAGTCATTTCCCTCAGGATGTGCTCATGTTCATCCCTTGTTCTTCTGTTGAAAGTCTCATCATTAATACATCTTGATTATAGTTCTGGGTATCTCTTTTTGCTATCAACAGCTGGTGGTGGCTGCCAGCATAGCATAACATCACACAACTTAACATAGCATAACACAGCATAACATGAGCTGATGTGATGTCATGCATCCTCACATAATGTAACATAACTTAGCAACATATAAATGTAACAATCTGCAGAAGAAAATCTGTTTGTCTGACAGAAATGGCTCTGTGGTGTAGAGGTTGGTGTCTGTTTGGGATGCACATTTAAGTAGTTCTTACTCAAAGATGCTAATATTTTAAGCCAGAAGTTAGGTGCTGCATCTGGGCCTGAGGTTTTCCAGGTAGGAGCTTTTCTTACTTTTGTTTCAATTTTGTTAACCGTTATTTCATCCGATTTCATATCCTGTACATTTGAACTTTTTACTGTTTCTTTTACTTCTAGCCATTCAGCATCTTTATGTTCCACTGGGTCTTCATAGACATTTCTCCAGAAAGTGTCTATTTCTTCTTTTTTTGGTGGTGTTTCTATTCCTTTTGCTTTATTTCCCAATTCTCTATAAAACTTTTTTGGGTCATCAGTAAATTGCTTATTTTATACTTTTCCTTTATATTTATCTGCATATCGTCTAAGTTGTTCTGCCTGTGCTGATATCTTTAGTTTATTATTTGCAATAGTGTAAGATAGATCCTGGCCTGTTTTGATACTGCTCATTGCTTTTATCAAGTCTGTCTTTCTAAGCATTTTTGTTGATTTGTTTCCCTTCTATACGATTCTTATGGTGACACCTTGATTTAATTGCTTTATAGTTTTCTCTATTCGATGCTTCCCTGATAGCATTTGATTTCTTCCATTTCTTTCACTTATTGCTCAGTGTTTTTGTGGTAAGACTTTATCTGTTATTAATTTGGTTGCACAGTAGCATATCCTATTTATTTTTGTTCTATCACTTAAATTTACTTCTAAAATTTTGGGTCTTATTGACTTTCTGTAATATATTTCTTTCACAGATCTTAATATGTCTATCCATTTCTATTAAATCAGGCAACTCTTCCCTTAGATTATTTTCTTCTAAACTGAGGGCACATTCTTTGTTCTCCATTTCCTGCAGGCACTCTTCAGAGAGTTCCAGAATATCTTCCTGTGAGATATTTCTTCAGTTACATCCTACTTTATCCATTGCTCTTTCATATGGTAACTGGCCTATCACTCCACAACATTCCCCAGGATTCAGCAAGCTCTACACGGCATGCAGGAATAGTGCAAGAGCTGCTGCAGGCAATATGGCTGACGTGCGATCCAGAAATGAGCTCCCGGGATGTGCACGAGCACTCCTGCACTATTCCTGCATGGACACAGCCCCTGTATGCTAATTACCTCATTTGCTGGTGAAAACCATGCAAATGAGGTGAATTAGCAATCCAGGAAGCAGGCAGGCGTCTGTGCAGGAATAGTGTAGACTGCAGAAATGTATTCAGCCAGTAGCTGAATATATTTCTGCAAACTATAAAATGGAGGCATGGCAGCTTGTAAAAATGCATGTATTGTAAGGGTTAGGCATGCCAAAGGCCAACTATATGGCCATAGGCATGAAAATTAGTTGCAAAATTATAAAAATAACTTTTTTTTTTTTACCAATTTCGGCCGTTTAAGCATAGGGCAGCGGTGCACAAACAGGATCGGCCCAAAAATAATGCAAAAAGCTGGAAATAAGCTTTTAAGCCAAAATCAGAATTTTGCCATAACAGTCACTGGCATGCATAACACAACAAGACCATAGAATAGTGGTTGCTAAGGGGAAAGGCTGAGTGTCGCTTTGCAGTCAATTCTATGCAAATGAAGGAAATTATACTGAATCACAGATTTCCCCTCAGTGCTAGCTTGCACCCAACTGTGTAGGTGCAGTAATGCCATGGTGTAAGCCTAAGAGCTAGATGACTTCGTAAGGGGGTGTGTCATGCATGCTGTAAGCTTAGTTGGAGATCTGTGGCCCGTGTTTGCCCTTAGCTAAGCACAGCTATGGAAGGGGGATGTGTCTGAAGCTGCCTCGCAGTATTTCCATTGCCTAAACGGCGCATCAGGTTTAAAAAAAAAACAAAAAGCCAGGAAATAGCAGCTCCATTCACATCTGAGCACTGGGTTTGCGTGGCACGCCTCAGGGCTTAAACAGGAAGGCAATGGGAAGGGAAAACAGCAATAGGAAGGTAATCAAGGAGAACTAGCATAGCTGGCAAGTGAAATGTATCAGAATCAGCCAATTACACAGGCAGCAGCCCAGCCCAGCACACTACTATAAACTATGCAAACACCTGTCACTCTGGTTTTTCCCACAAACGCTGCACCACCGGTATACACAAACGGGGAAATTTTACCTAACAAAAGCAACAAAATGATAGGGGCTGCTTTCACTCTTATAAATCAATATGTGGAAGAGGCTGAGGGTGATGAGGATGAGAATGCAGATGACCAACCCACAGTGAGGAGAAGGAGAAGAGCATACAGACCCAGGGTAACCTACCAGGGGCTACATGAGCTGGAGATAGTGGAGCGCTATAGGGTGGACAGGGACCTCCTACAGCAAATTGTTGAGCTGTGCCGGCCACGCCTCACACACAGAAGCAACAGAGGGGAACCCATCCCAGTGGATACCAAGGTATGTGTAGGCTTACGAATACTAAATAGGTACCTTCCAAAGGCCAACTGGGGATATCATGGGGATCTCACAGGCATCAGCATTCAGGGTACTCCACCAGTTCCTGGATGCCATGCCAGCACATGCCAGTGAGCACATATATTTCCACAACACCAGTGAGGTGTTGACCATCAATATGCATCTCTTCCAACAAGTAGCAGAGTACTCTGAGGTAGTGGGTGCTATAGACTGCACGCACATACACATCAAAGCACCACCTGGTGAGTGGGGCAGGATCTACATAAACCACAAGGGCTTCCCCTCCATCAACTGCCAGGTCGTGTGCGATGCCCAGGGCATTATAATGAATATGTGTGCTGGCAGCCCTGGAAGTTATCACGACTCCCATATCTGGCATATGATGCAGCTGTATCAGAGATTTGCCAGTGGGGACATCCCATATGGCCACCTAGTGGGGGGTGCTGGTTACGCACTGGAGCCATGGCTGATGACACCCATCAGAAATGCACACATACCCGAAGAAGAACTCTATAATGAGGCACATGCACAAACCAGAATCATAATAGAGCTTGTGTTTGGGATGCTCAAGTCACGGTTCTGGTGCCTGGGCATATCCGGTGGAATCTTGCAGTACTCTCCAGCTACATGTACCCAAATTATCATTGTATGTGCCATGCTACACAATATGATCCTGCAGAAACAGCTGCAGCAGGAACAGAATGGGGCAGGGCCACACAGCCCCTCACCATTGCCAAGGCCAGCACAGGCACAGACTGATACGGAGGAGGAGCAACCTGAGCCTGCCTGTGTAAGCAGAAGGAGACATGCCCAGTATGCCCAGGCCTTGGCAAAGAGGCAATGTATAGCACATACACTGACACGGTAGGAACCCAGGGAATGACACCTCTCTTTGACTTGCACATAAAGTCAAAGGGATGCCAAACATGACACTACCTGTATTTAACCATGTATAGGGTGTGTACTGTGTGCATCCGACATAGTCAGCCCTCCAACACCATCCTCAGTACTGGCACAGCCACAATGTAAGTCACTCTCCCTATCAATTGCTGAATGGAGTAGAATGTTCTGCTACTTGTATCTATGGTACAGATGTGAGCATGCAAGGGAATCGAGTGGCTGAATGGGAAGGCAGCAGACAGTAGACACCTATATGGGCAGCATGAAATCCATAACAAATACTGCTGTCAGCATAGTTGGCAGTACTAGACAAGGTGACAAATTCCACTGTAGGACATGTGGTGGGCCAAATGTGTATCCACAGGACACACACATACATGTCAGTGAGGCTCACATACCCAACAACAGTCTCAGCCAGCAGGACAGGTGTAGATGACCACAAAGAAAGTCTGTGCTAAGGCCTTTGATTGATGGCAATGGAGAACAGCCCCCCCTTCAGACCTACACGGGCAGACTACAACAGGTCAGGCAGTTGGATGTTAGTTCTGAAGGGTAAGAAGTCTGAAACTGAAATGTAGGTCAATCAAACCTAAGACCTGTAGTACACTGATATGCCTCTAGTCAGCATGATAGGTCAGAATACAGAATGAAATGGAAGCCAACAGAGTACCTGAAATACCAGTACAGTCATAGCAAATGTTTACAGTTGTCATGTGTGCTCCCCCCACAATCCTGTGTAGAAATGTATTAACATGTACGTGTGGGTATAATAACAGTGGAGCACAGATTACCTGAGCTGGCCAAATTACCAGGATAGATTGTTGCACGTGTACAATATGCAGGGCTCTTGTGTTAGGTTGTTGTGTGTTGTATATTCTGTGGAAGTGGTCAGCATGTAGGCATGGAGGGTTGTGTCCCGGTGGCCTATGGCCAGTACTGTTGATGATAAGGCCAAGTTCTGACAACTGCAGTGACAAACACAATGCATCCCAGCAAGATCCAGTCCAGCAGTAATCCATACTAATTGTTCGGATGTAATATCTGTCACCATATGAAAGATGGACATGACATGAATGTGGGCCCAGACACACACACAGTACACAGGTGGAAGTACCCTAGACAGAGAGTGCATAAAATGTTACTATCAAATGGACACACCTTTGGAATTGTACATACAGATTATCAGCACATTAGTTGTCTGTGTAGTATGGAATACTGATGTAGTCTGGCCAAACACTGGCAGACCACAAAAGGCACAGTTATGCAGTACTGAGAAACTGCTGATGTCCTCACACAAGCCAGCATAAGGGGAATGCCCCATGTATATCTGTGAGTCAGCTGCAAGAAGCTTCCATAGCACACATGCACTCAGCTCACCCCACCATCAGTCACAGGTTCATCACAGTTCATGTCCCTGCTGTTGGGAATGAGTACAGTATGAACCCCACTTCTGTATGGGAATACCCACAAAATTCAGCATGCTGAAGAGGTGTCCCATGCAGGCATGTCCCTAGCTGTAAGCAGCACCCTGCCAGCATCCACACCAATGGATTACTAAGGACAGAAACTATTGCCACAAACACCTTGCACACCTACCCTGTCACCCCAGGGGAATCCAGTGGCTTGCAGCCTGGGACTGTAGGAGTGACCGTTCTTGGCTTAGGATGTTTGACTCTGATTCTTCAGCTAAGAGGCTGAGAGGGTGTCAGGGGTGCAATGGGTTGCACTCTTTGGTTTTTACAGCAACAAGCTGAAATATATGGGTCTACTTTATTTACATGAAAGCTTAAAACAGCGAATGCATATGCATCAAAAGTGTGAACCATCGAAAACTGTAAACAGAAATCTCCGTAGGTGGAGATTTCCATTTACTTCAATGTAGTGCGATCTTGGAGTTGGTATATTTAAGTAGAGGGGGGTGTGGGGGGTGCAGGAAGGCTTTCCCCCTGCCTACAGCTGTTACATGTCATGTTTGTTGTGTAGTTCCATTTTTATTGTGTTTCGATGGTTTCGCAGTTCGATGCATATGGTTTGATGCATATGCATTCGCTGTTTTAAGCTTTTGCGTAAATAAAGTAGACCCGAAATATATTTCTAGGTTATTATATATTTATTCATTCATTCATTCATTCATTCATTCATTCATTCATTTCATTGCAAGCAAACATCTGATGTATATGCAATCATGAATGGGGTTTTAATTGTTGGTCAAGTGTGTTTACATTTGTGTGTGTAAATAGATGGTTCCTGCTTCCCAGAGTATGTATGGTGTGAAGGAAAAAATCAGTTGTAGTAAACAGGAATATCCTCATCAAAAGGGGCATATTCTTTGGGTATGATCCTTTGTTTCCGTGATTGTTTAATGTTGATAACATGTTTATCATTTAAGTCTACACATTTAATATTGATATTTAAACTATGAATATTTTCTTTTAATTTAGCTTGTATTTGCTGGCAGTTATGAGAAACAGCTCTGTGCTTGGCCTGCTACACTGGAGCATCATAAGGCCATGGGTTGTTAATGAGGTGCTTCCTGTAGAGCAGGGTATGATTCCCCCAGCCTTTGTTTGTCTTCTGCGTGCCTCTGACCAAGTCTTTTCACTAAACAGTACTCCTGGGCTACACTCGAAAAGGAACATTTGTATCCAGTAGACCATCCCAGATTGTTAGCAAATGTGTTGGACATTTGTCATTTGAATTCTTGCACTCTTTACATAGCCGCTGATTAGTGCTTCACTATATGATATTTGAGTATGAATCCTAGCAGGTCTCTCTTAGTTTAATGGGTTGCCAGATGCATTTTTAATAGATGTGAATTTCAAGGGAAGAGAAATTTACTGTTGGCCATGTTAAATCAGTTTAGCAAATAGTTGTCAGTATTTTTGCTGCAAAATTTGAAATGAGTTGTAAATTAAATCCAAATATCTGATCAGATGCATAACAGTTATAACTTGCTGTCCTGAATTTGTGTAGATTCTTTTTCTCATTTTGCTGAAGCACAAATGTCTTTGTGCCATTGTCTTACTTTTGTTGTATTGTTAGCTACTAACTTGATTTGTTACTCTGTAACATAGTAAAACTTCTTTCAAACAGAAATCATTGCGTACACCAAATCTAGCTATTCTCTGTGTTGTGCATATTGCCAGGATTTGTAAAATGTGTACATTACTGGATTGTGGCATGTATTGTTTTTTCATAGTGAAATACAGGGAAATGGTCATTCATGTTTAACAATGGATTGCATGTGAATTGTTACCATGCATTCTATACTTTTTTTTGTTTTTCATATATTCTACATGTCCCCCAGCCAGCTACTGTTCCCTTTTTGTGCCCCAGCAAGAATGGAAACTTGGAGCCACATCTGGTTAGCATGTATCATCTGTCCCTACTGCAACATGACTCAGGCTCATTCTAACACTGAACAGTCTGTGCTATAGTATTGTTGCTGAATTTCATCATCACCATCATTAACTGCTGCCCTTTTCCCATTTTCTACATGTTGTCAGGGTGTTGCATCAGCTATCACCCTCTTATCTCAATTCACTGCCACTCTCCTACCTTTTTCAACAGTCATGCCTGACTGTTGTAGGTCTTCTCTCACACAGTCCATCCATCCCTTTACTGGATATCTCCATTTCCTCTTGCCTTATTCTTGTCTCTTTCCAATCTTCTTCACCAGGTAGTTTTCTGCTTTTCTGCATATGTGTCCGAAACATTGAATTTCACTGAGCACGTTATTTTTCTAGGCTCCCTCAATTATATAGCTGTTCCACACCCAGGCTTATAGTGGTGTAAAACAACACTTTCTGTTAGTCCACATAAATTGCATTTGTGAATCATGAAGGGCTGGTGTATGGGAATTCTTCACAACAGCTCTCTGCATGGTGGGATACACTTATAACTTTAACCAAAAAACAAACAACACTTAATCAAGTTCTTGCAGAAAATATATTTAATCATTTAAGTACTTTTGTCTACTACTTCCAGGTCTTTATCAAAATTGATTTAAAATAACCCAGGCACCTCATTTAAAAACAGTAAAGAAATCATGTGATACTTATTTACATTTTATTTTATTTTATTTTACATTAGTTGACCGGGACAGTCCAACTGGATACATGCCCATTTTCAGCGGAGGTCCAGGGAGAAAAGCTCCAACATTAAACATTACGTTGAAATTGAACATGAACATTAAAAAAATTATAGTCAGTCATAGCTCAAACCTATATGGTTACAGACAATCAGATAGAAGGAGCTAGGTATTCCTTACAATACTGTTATGTGTACTATAGTATGGTAGGAGTTAGCCTGGATTGTGATAGGGGCATGAAATACTGTTTGAGATTTTCTTGAATTGGTTTAATGATAGTTCTAGAGTTAGGTCAGCTGGAAGTGAATTCCAAATGTTGCCAATAGAGTTAGAAAACAAGGAGTTACCAGCTGAGTTGTTAGTTTTGAGTGTTTGAATTAGCTGTTTGTTAGAAGATCTAAGTGGCGTCATGTTCCTGTGGGGATAAATAATGTTTCTAAGTGCAGGGGTATTATCTGGTTGGCTGAGAATTTTGTGGGCTACTACAAGTTGATTGTACTGAAGTAAGCTGGGCAATTCTAGCCATCCTAGAGGTTTAAGGTTTTGGCAGTAGTGAGCTCTGTAATTAGAGCCAGTGGCAAATCTAGTAATGTGATTGTAACAGCTTGAGAGTTTGCCGAGTTCAGATTTGTTCAAATTAGTGAAAATGGAGAGGCATAGAAAAGGGTAGAAAGAAGATGAGTGCAGGCAATGGCAGTCCTAGCTAGTGGGGTAAGGAAAGGTTTATTTTTATATAGGGAGCCCAGTTTTTTATTAACGGTTTTAATGGTTTGATTGATATGCACATCAAATTTAAGGTTATTATCAATTGCTACCCCTAAGAGTTTAGTATGGTCATCTGGGGAAATAACAGTTCCATTATTAGAGGATATCGTAAAGGAAAGTGTGTAGACCTGTGAGTGGGGGAGAAAAGTAGCAGTTTGTTTTTTTCAGGGTTCAAGAGCAAATGGTGACATGAGAGCCAGTTCTCAACTGTGTTAAATGTTTTCTGGGATAGTGTAAGCAGGTCAGATGGGGTGGAGGCTGAGCAGATCAGTGTGGAATCATCTGCATATTGGATGCATGTAGCATCTGGAATGGCAGAGTAAAGGTCATTAATAAAGACTGAAAGGAGAAGACATCCTAAAATAGAGCCCTGGGGAACTCCAAGGGTGATGGGTAGTAGAGTAGATACATTTCCCTGCCATAGAACTGCCTGTTGTCTGCCATTCAGATAAGATTGAAACAATTGAATAGCATGGTTATTCAAGGAAATGGATTTCAGAGTGGCAGTGAGTAGTTAGTGGTTGACCATATCAAAGGCTTTGGATAGGTTGAGGAGGAGGGCTGAGGATAGTTTGTTGTTATTCCGGTTATGATTTATGACATTGGAGAAGGAAAGGAGGGCAGAGTAGGTACTATGGTATGGCCTAAAGCCATGTTGAGAGTTAGCCAGCAGATTGTTTTGTATGAGATAGTGCAAGAGTTGCTTATGGATACATTTCTCCATTATTTTGGCCAGTGGTGATAGTATGGCAATAGGTCTATAATTTGATAGTTCTGTGGAATTGCTACCTTTGTGGAGTGGTATGACATGGGAAGTTTTCCAGATGGAGGGGATGGAGGCTTCATTTGTGGTTCTATTGATCAACATTGAGACTGGACAAGCTGTGACATCTGTGGCTTTTTGTAGGTACTCTGCAGGAAGGAGATCTCCAGATAGGGTGGTTGGTTTTAGTTTTTTAAGCAGGGATCGGGTAAGTGAGGTAGAGACTGGTTGGAAACATAAGGGGAGATGGGTAGTGGGTGAGGTTAGGATAGAATTAGTGCCTGTAGGAGTTAGCTGGCTAGCAAGGGTCTGGATAGTCTCAGTGAAAAACACTGTTAAAGGCGTTGGCAATCTCCTCTGGTGATTTATGGGTAGAAGTGGAAGGGATTGGAGTTGTGGATTGTCCTGGATGAAGAAGTTTATTTATACCTGCCCAAAACTTTTGAGTTTTATTTTGGTGTCTTTGTTGAAGATTATAATAGAAGTTTTTTTTTGTCTAGCAGAATGGATTTTTTTTTTGTTATTACGAAGCTGCCAATATCTCAATTGGTCTAGAGAGGGCTTTGGTGTCATGCCAGGTGGCCCATATTTTATTTCTAAGTTTGATCTTTGATTTGGTATCCTTTGTAAGCCATGGTGCAGCTTTTGTTTTAGTTCTAATGGCATATGCGGGGGCGTGTGAGTCAAGTATGGCAAAACATTTAGAATTAAAGAATACCACAGCTTCATCAAGTGGCAGCCAATTCAGGACTGACCAGTTACATGCTTTTAGTTCATCTCGGAAGTCAACAGAATTGAAGTTCTTACTGTTTCTAATTGTTTTGTGAATAGGCTGGTGGGGATCATCAGTTTTATGTCTGATGATATAGATTAGAGAGTGATCACTGAGGTCATCAGGGAGGACCCCTCCTTTATACATATGGGGATGACTATTGATAAGTATCCAGTCTAGGATGCTTTCTTTTTATTGGGTTTACTGATCCTAGTGGGAGAGGCTATAATTTGTGTAAACCCGTATAGATTTGTATGGGTGGAAGCGGATTCTAAAGAGTATGAGTTCCAGTCTATATTGAAATCTCCAGGCACAATGGAGTGGAGCAGCATGATGCATCAGAGGGGGTAGGTATTGGTTAACCAGTGGAGTATATCTTCTAGGATGTTAGTGTTATTGCCTGGGGGAATATAAATACAGACAATATTTATATTTAAGCCAATAAAAATGTTTCTTTGAAAAAGAGGTGTATACATTCCACATGTGATTTTAGAAATATTATAAACTCTTATTTATCACAGAAAAAAATATGTAAAATTAATATCACTCTGTCTCTCTCTCTCTCTCTATATATATATATATATATATATATTATATCCATATCTAATCTATATCATATATATATATATATATATATATATATATATATATATATATATATATGTAGATATATATATATATATATATATATATATATATATATATAAAAAACTATATCAAGTGGGTCGTCTTTAAAACAGGAACCAGAGAAAAATTGTCAGTAGTACCTGGAAAGTCAATGGCTTTCAACCTAAACTGCCATGCAGCTTTCTTTATATTCTAACCTGCATTTTCATTCATTTCATTAAAGAATCTTATCTATTACAAAGAACAGACATTTTTTTTTAAATTAACACAGTTCTTGGTGTGTTTGAATAGTGTGTTGTTCACATTTCTGTTTTTAATATCTCTTATATACTGTAAATAAACTACTGCCTTAATATTAAAATCACATTTTGATGGACATGAAATTGTTTGGGATTAACCATGAAGTAAAATGTTCGTAGTATCTCAAATATATCTGCACCAAGTACTTGACTCATAATGTCACTGAAATAAAAACAAGAGGATGTTCCATTGTTTCTATATTATTTTCAATGCTATTTCCTCTACTAAAAATAATTTTTGGAAAATTCCCCCACAAATTAATAAGATCTTTAGGATTGCATGTATCTCAATTAACCTGCCTTGTAGTATAAGCATCTGTTGAAAACAGGGTTATAAAAACATTTATTTGAATTTAGGAATTAACACCAGCTTTATTAACTTGACTCAGAGACAAGAATTACTTAAATTCTCTTCTTTAAACTTTTATTTTGCAACAAAATGCAATACATGTGCATACAGAAACTAATTCAGAACTACTATATACAGACTCTGTAAAACAGAAGTGTGGCTGTGGTTTATAATCCCTCTAACAAAATTATATAATACAATCAGTTAAAAAACATTTTCTGAGACTGAGAGTTGCTGTATAAGCAGTAAATTGATAAGCACAGGAAACAATATGATTGACTTTGATTCTATATAAGTTCTAAATAACGAAAGCCCTTCCACCATCTCCCAAGAAACATAATGATTAGCTTACAGAGCTTGATAAACTAATAATTTAACCTAATGCATTAATTATGGGGGAACATAAATTACTCTGCAATTGACTAGAATAATTGTACCACAAATAAATATATGCAGCTCTTCCTCAAATCTGTTAGCACCAGTTATCTATACTAACTAGGAAAACCCTCTTTTGGGAGAAATAATATAAGCCTCATACTAAATTAACATCTGTTGCAGCCTAACCATCTTGTCTTCCTAGTCATATCTGATCACAAGACAGTTAAGTTAATCAAAATAACCCAGGTTAACCTTTTACACAACACATCCATTTTAGATGCTTCATAAATAGTATCTAACCTAAAGTATATGAGAGGTTTAGTAGCACAAACTAAGATTACACTTTGAACAAGACTAATGTTATGAGTGATGACTTTGAGCAGGTGTACTATCCCCTTGACACTTCCATCATCAGTTATGTTCCATTTGGTGCGGGTATGGGGCTGATTCAAGAACAGTAAACAAAAATGTAGCAGTCTTCTAATAATAATTAGAAGAATGCTACATGTTTGGTTCTTACTTTATGAAGAGCATTCCTATACCCATTTTTAATTTGGTGATTCTGGAACAAACCACAATTGTAGAATCATGATATATGCAAATTATATAAAAAAACAAATACATATACTCTTGCTACAAATAGTTGTTGTCAGCTGCTCAAAAGATTAAGCTTAATGTAGCCTTCTATAATTCCGATATCATTAAAAAATGAAAGATAACTGTAAAGACTTTAAAAGCTCTATAAGAAAAATTAAGGCCAATTCCTTAGACTGTAACACCCCAGTGGCCAGTGGGATAGTACACATTGAACTTCAAGATATCACCATTATGCTTGCATGCTAAGTTAGTTCATTTTTCAACAAAAAGAAATGTGCATAGTATCCATGCTACAACACTCAGAGTATAAGCATCTACAACACATAAGACCAAATTGAAGTTGACCTATCCCAGCTTTAAAACACCTGCTCCATGGGACTGGAACATCCCCTATGCAGCTTTCTCACAGATACTCTGCAATGTCTATTACTATAATTCACTATGCACAGTAAGTCTATTGCTATACATCTGATTAAATAAAAATCTTACAACTGGTTTTATGTCTAAAAAATGACATCAGGCCACAGTAGTCCTTAAAAACATCCTCTAAATTGGAGAATTGGTCCATCCATTCTATTATATGATTTGGTTAGAGCCTTATTACCCTTTTCATCAGGTGTGCAGAGTTTTGCATCATTTTCCAATCAGATAACCTATTTAGATAAAGAGAACTTGAAATAATTTTGCAATCTCTTTTCCCATACCTTGGAATTCTTGTGGAATAACAACAGGAATGAAAGAGAAAAAATACTGCACCGTTATATGTGTGCATGTATGTGTGTGTGTTTGTGTGAGTGAGAGACAGAGTTTGTCTCTGCGTATGTCTGTGTGTGTTGATAGTGAATGGGCTTTACTACACACAATGACTATGAGAGATTCTGACTGAACTTTTCAGTTGAAAATATTAACTACTGGGATTCAATTATCATCCATCAACTAGTACATCCAGTTTTCTCAGGTTAGTTCTTGAGTCCCTTCAGATACTGGAGAAGGTATCCCTTTCTCTTGATATGAAGAAATTACTAGTTATCAGCAGCCAATTAGTGAATTCCCATAAATAAAAAATCTGTTTTCCTGTTGATCACCATACTGCACACTTTATTTTATGTTGTGTACTGCTCCTTCCTGGCCAGCAAACTCTGCATTACTAACAGTGTTGTCTTGTGTAAAAAAAAGTATTGTGAAGTCTTGCTTTATTGGACTTATATATGCAATCTCTACTGCTAAAAATACTTTATAAAATTTAAAAAAAAATTTGCTTCAGTCATGGTGATTCTGTTTTTCCTGAGCTATGAATCGTTCTGACTGAGACTACTTTAAAGAAAGACTATTATTTCATTTCAGTAGTTGCTTCAGAGATCCAAGATAGATGTAGTTTTTCTTGCAGTAGTTCTAGTAGGCCATTGTGATTATTGACATACTTTTTTATGCCATTTCTCCCATTACCTGCCAAACAGCAACTCTCCCTTATTCAAGAGATATCTCAGAGACACCTATGCCATCAACATTTTTTGTGGTTAAGTCTCTAACCCCGCACCCTGGTAGCTGACATAAACACCCACATTGCATTCTGTGCCCTTCCCTGTTTTATGTGTGCTCCCACACAAGCCTACAAAAGCCTACAAGGCCTACTATCACTAGCTTGGAATGCCAAGCCCATGTCTCACAGATCTGCAGCCATTGTTTTCATGTAATCCATCATTTGCACATGATTAATATGTCTACCTAGGACCTCCGTTTTCATCCGCCTAGGATGGGTGAGCCAGTGTGAGTTTTTCACTTTCACCCTCCTTTCTTCAGTACCTTCAGTGCCCAAGCCACTAGTTAAATTTGGGTTGTATGGATTGTAATATTGTTGTAATCCACCACAATAACACAATGTGTTGACATTCCAGTGTTTAAGAAAGGTTTTAAAAATTTTTTTAGTGGTTGCTCTGAGAGTGTTGATGGAGAAGTACAGAGAAGGTCAGAAGGAGTTGCATTGTGTCTTTGTGGACTTAGAGAAAGCATATAACAGGGTGTCCAGAGAGGAGTTGTGGTATTGTATGAGGAAGTCGGGAGTGGCAGAGAAGTATGTAAGAGTGGTACAGGATATGTACGAGGGTAGTGTGACAGCGGTGAGGTTTGCGGTGGGAGTGACAGATGCATTTAAGGTAGAGGTGGGATTACATCAAAGATCAGCTCTGAGCCCTTTCTTATTTGCAATGGTGATGGCCAGGTTGACAGACGAGATCAGACAGGAGTCCCTGTGGACTATGATGTTTGCAGATGACATTGTGATCTGTAGTGAGAGTATGGAGCAGGTTGAGGAGATCCTGGAGAGGTGGGCATATGCTCTAGAGAGGAGAGGAATGAAGGTCAGCAGGACTAAGACAGAATATATGTGCGTGAATGAGAGGAAGGACAGAGGAATGGTGAGGATACAGGAAGTAGAGTGGAAGAGAGTACAGGCAAAATGGAGTGGTTGTAGAAGAGTGTCAGGAGTGATTTGTGACAGACAAGTACCAGTAACAATGAAAGGGAAGGTCTACAAGAGGGTAGTGAGACCAGATATGTTATATGGGTTGGAGATGGTGGCATTGACAAAAAGGAAGGAGTCAGAGCTGGACGTGGCAGAGTTAAAGATGTTAAGATTTGCATTGGGTGTGATGAGGCTGGACAGGATTAGGAATAAGTATATTAGAGGGTCAACCCAGGTTGGATGGTTTGGAGACAAAGCCAGAGAGGCAAGATTATATAAGCTCAGCAGATCCTGCCCAGGTGTCCTGCAGAGACCTACAATGCCAGAGAGACAAAAGGAGAGACTTTGGAGTGTTTACCATTTTTTTGGTTTTCTTGATGCTTATTGCTATTTCCACCTAAATGCTCATTTTCTGGTGTTTATTGCTTCTCAGAACGCTCATTTTACACTGAAATTGCATTTATTTGTGCCTCCACATTAAAATTTGTTTTTTGTTGTAAATTGTATTTTTAACTGTTACTGGCTTCCCACTCAAGTGCGACAGCCATTACTGCACTATGAAAGTGTTTTTGCATTTGTTTCTACTGTTTACTTGAAAAAAAAACAAACAAACAAAAAAAAAAATCTTGCTATTTTCCTGCCTTACTATGCTAGAAAAGTCCAGTTTCAGATACCTGCTGATACCTGGACTGTGTTTAAGCTTCTTTGTTTGGCCAGTGAGAGTGGGGAGCTCTGAACAGCCTACCTGCCCTTGGAGGAGTGGTTTCTGCCCAGAAACTGTAGTTTTATTGGCCATTTTGGGCTAATTTCTATCTCTTTAATCTTTCTGATATAAAAAAAGCATTTGCGTGGTTTTGCGTGCTGGGCAGTGCCAGTTAGCTAGGGTAAAACCATTCCCAACTCCACGAAGTCTACTCTTCAGTTTTTCCTTTGGAACTAGACAGACCTTCAACTTTAGCACTCAAACCATTCATTTTACAGCCCAGCACTTGCTTAAAACTCATAACAAGCACTAAATACCCCTAGCACTAGCCCCCCCTTATACTTTCCAGAAGGACAAGGCTCTCTATTCTTCCCCACCTGTCAATCAGAAAAACAGCTCACTCTACCTATTCAGGCATGTCCAAAGGGCAGTTTCCGGTGTACTCTCCAGTCCAACTGGTGAATCTGGGCATTTTGAGGCAATGTTACAACTGCCTCATGTACACAGACAACCCTCTCCTCCGACCACCAAACACTAATATATGCGGGAGATGCAATTATACAGCCAGACTGGAGGCAAAGCTCTCTCAACCCCAGACTGTAACTGACTGTCAAGAGGAGAAGGGTAATACTTGCAACACACCACCAGTCTCACATAGACCTAACAAACCAACATAGGCAAATAACACACATAAATACACGAAAACATACTTGAAGGCTGTAAATAAAAATCTGCAAAAGCAACAGAGACCTCCAAAGCAGACATTAAAGCAACCTCCACAATCTGTCACCAACCATGAAACACATACTTCGCATAATCAGTGTGCCACGCAATCACAGCCCTTAAGGCAAAATAACATACCCAACACACTAGTGATAGGTGACTCTATAGTCAGGCACACTGATGTCCCACTAACTAGGCTGGACAAGGAGAAGGTTACAGTTAGCTGCCTTTCGGGCACCAGGATCCACCAGATAACACAAGCACTCAGGTCACTCCAGAACAAGTACAAATATGACTCTGTCATTATACATGTTGGTGTGAATGACCTGAGACGTACCTCCCTGGACTACATGAAAAGAGACATGGAAGAGCTCTCTGATCATGTAGCCCAGGCAGGTATGACCCTGACCCTGAGTAGCATCCTGCCCTCACCAACAATGATGTCACAGTATAAAGAAAAAATGATCAACTTCAACAACTGGCTAAGTTTCTGGTGTCATTCAAAGGGGATCCTGTATCTGTCTGCCTGGGATAACATACTCGACAAGCCATGTTGCTTCACAAGAGATGGCTTGCACCTGTCACCCTTAGGCTTTCAAATACTGGCAAAGGCTCTTGCCTTTTTTAGGCAGAGCTCAAAAGACAAACCCACCACCGTAAATAGCACAAGTAACCAAAAACTGAGGATAATGCTACTCAATGCCAGAAGTCTAAACCTCAAAATGCATGCATTAGAGGCACTCCTCAGTATGGAGAACATTGATATTTGTGCAGTAACAGAAACCTGGTTTAAGGCTCCAGAGAGCACCCCAGCACTACCAGGCTATAACTCATACCATACCATACCCTTTGGCCACAGAACCCGGACCGAAACACAAAAGGCGGTGGTGTATCCATATTCATTAAGGATACTCACACCTCCAGGTTAGTGGAGCAGCATGATGCATCAGAGAACATCCAAGTGCAACTAACAATGGGCAAAACTGCAATCCAAATTGTAGCTTGCTACAGATCACCCACCATGACCCAGGACCCCCATTCTGCATTTCTGGAGACACTGGGAAATATGAAGGTCCTACCAAACACCCTAATACTGGGTGATGTCAACTACCCAAACATTAACTGGGAAAACTACTCAAGTACTAACTCCCTTGCCCAACGCTTCCTAGAATTTATAAACTCAAATGCCCTGGATCAACTGGTCAACACCCCCACCAGAGGGAACAACATATTGGACCTGGTCATCACCAACATGGGTGACCAGTGTTCCACACCTGACATCAACCCCTCGCTGGTTAGATTGGACCATAGACTAATCACTCTGGATATTCACATTCTGCCCCAACCCCAATCAAGAAAACCACCATGAAAAACTTTTCAAAAGCAAACTTCACGTTGTTTAAGACTGAGGTGGAAAGGCTACGCCAATGGACAATGCTGTCCGAGCTGCTGAAACCTATACAAAAGCACTCTATGATTATCTGCAGGAATGCATGGATCATGCTATCCCAAGTAAAACCAAGACTCACTCCTCCAAGAAAAGGAAACCAGTCTGGTGGACCCTTGCCATAAACAGGCTCTAAAATAGAAGGAGGAAACTAGTACAGATAAGAGCAAAATCCCTAGAAGGGGAGACATTCCTGATCAGTATCAGCAAGAAACTACAATCACTCATCCAAGGCTAGCTTCGAAAGAAAAATTGCCAAGGACTCCAAAGATAATCACAAAACATTCTTTAGCTATGTCAAGAACCTAAGTAGAAACTCTCAGATCTGATCTGAGTTCGTGTAGAATGGCACAAAATACATTGAACCCACTGATATTGCCAACATTTTGGCAGACATGTTCATTGCAAACTTCACACCCCTCTCACCCCCTAAGGGGCCCATAACCATACCAGAAGAATGTAAGGCTCCGGCAATCACTGACACACAGGTTAAAACAGCCCTATCCAAAGCCAAAAACATAGCCTCAATGGGACTGGATGGTGTCCCAGGCTGTGTTTTACAAGAGCCCCAAAATTAACTAACCCCTCACCTAAACACACTGTTCAAACTCAGCCTCTCTACAGGCTATGTACCCACAGAGTGGCGCACAGCAACAGTTGTCCCACTCCACAAAGGTGATGCCACAATGGACCCCGGGAACTATCGGGTCTATATCATAACATTGAAGTCTTATAACTTGGAATGTTATAATATTGACCCCAGTGGAGCAAAACACCAGAATACCGAACAGTCAGAATAGCAATTTTTTTTCCTAGGGAAAAAATTTGCTGTTCCGACAAACATGCACACAACACAAGCACACCAAAATAAATAATCCACACACTCACACACTTCACAAAACCCTGCACTAAACCATACATACACCACTAGCTATCCACTTACCTTAACCCAACTCTAACCCTAAGGTCCGTCACTATCACACACTCACCTTACCCGCTCCCTAACCCTGACTCACGTACCCCACCCTAACTCTCATGTCCACACAATCGCACACTTACCTGACCCATGTCCTAACCCTAACTCACCTAACCCATGCCCAGTCGCACACTCACCTTCGTTCGCACACTTACCTCAACCCGGTCCGTAACCTTTGCTCCACAGTTGAGGAAATAGTGAAGCTGCAGAAATGGCCCACTGAATACTTACCCTAGGAAAGTATTTGATGCTCTGCAGCTTCGCTATTTCCAGCATTCGCTCTACTGGGTTCAATATTATAACATTCAAAGTTGTTAGACTTCAATGTTATAACATAGACCTGAACTATCGCCCTATAAGTCTGACTAGCCTAGTCTGCAAGGCTATGGAGTGCATCATCGTGGGACTTATTAACAGAGACATTGGGAGCCACCAAACCTTGGACCCCACCCAGTTTGGCTTTGTTAAGGACAGATCATGCCTCCTAAACCTGGTGGACTTCTTTGAGACAGTTACCAAGGCATTAGATGAGAGTAAGGAGGTCCACACAGCCTACCTAGACCTTGCAAAGGCTTTCGACACCATTCCCAATTCTGGCATTATAGACAAACTCACCAACCTGAACATTGACCCCTACGTCACGAGATGGGTTGCAAATTGGCTCACGGACAGAACCCACATGGTGAGAGTTGCAGACTCTAGGTCCAACTCTAAACCAGTTACAAGTGGCGTCTCCCAGGGCTCAGTCCTAGGACCCCTCCTGTTTGGTATATACTTCTCAGAGGTACAGGCAAGCACAGGAGGACTTTGGCTGACCAAGTTCGCAGATGACTGCAAACTAGGGGCCATAATTGATTCTCTGGCTGATACAGACACCGACAGATACCTGGTGTCAAAATCATGGCCTCAAGCTGAATGCCAAAAAGTGTATAGTCATCCCCTTTGGAAAAAACAAAGTACCCACGAACTACCACATAGGTGGTAGTCCCCTAAATACAGAAAAAGTAATAAAGGATCTGGGGACCCAAGTAGATAGCAATCTCTCCTTTGATAATCATATTGCCAAGATGGTTAGAAAATCCTTCTACGTGGCCCACCTAATCTCAAAAGGGTTCGCATCCAGAACAAAGGAGGTTATTGTGCCTCTCTACTCATTACTTATTAGACCCATTGTAGAATACAATGCCCCATTTGGGATGTACCTTACAAGACATCTGCAACAGCTGGAAAGACCACAAAAGTACCTCACCAAGAGGATTACTGGCCTCAAACAGATGACTTATGCAGCCTGACTAAAGAAACTCCAGCTGCACTCAGTTGCTTACTGCTTACTCAGAGGTGATCTCTGCTTGACATACAAGGCCATATCCAACACAGAATTGATGGATATGCTCCACCCCAAATCCCTGAGAGACACACGCTCTAGGGATATAAACCTTACGACGATAAATAGGACGTGCTGGAGGGATAGATCTCTGACCCAGAGACTCCCTATGCTTTGGAACAAGATTCCAATATGCATCAGGCAGAGCCCCTCACTAGCACTCTTCAAGAGAAACCTTGACGGGTGGATGGGAAACAGAAAATTTACCCTGGGGATCACTGCAGTAGCTCTGCTGGACAGAGGTACAGGGAACTAATGGCTCTGCTGGTCAGAGGCACAGGGAACTAATCTAAGGGGGTGGCGAAAGCCAACAAACTCTGGCTAGGCTTATAAATGCCCTTGGGCAGATAGCCTAGTACTTACCTATGAACCTATGAACCTATTATGTTGGTTTGGACATGTGCTGAGGAGGGATGCTTGGTATATTGGGAAAAGGATGCTAAGGATGAAGCTGCCAGGCAAGAGGAAAAGAAGAAGGCCTAAGTTAAGGTTTTAAGGTTTATGGATGTGGTGAGAGAGGACATGCAGGTAGTTGGTGTGGCAGAGAAAGATGCAGGGGACAGGAAGAAATGGAAACAGATGATCTGCTGTGCCGACCCCTAATGGGAACAGCCAAAAGAAAAGAAGAAGTGGGATGATGCAGCATTAAATGTTGGGGAGGGGTAGTAGGGAAAAAAAATTAGGTTATTTAGAATATGTGTGGCAGATGAAGCTAGATGTGAATAGACACAAGGGGTTGAATAATGCAGTTCATTTCACTTGCTGTTTTAAAACAGAGGAGATGACACACTATTTTAAAACATGACCTAATGTATTTAAATTGTACATTAGCATTTGTATAACAGTCTGATGAAGTTTCATGACCTGTATATAGATATTTTTTGTAAGGTGAAAGTGCTACGTCTGTTATTTCTCTATGGTACTAGAGTTTCCTGTACATTTTATATATAAACTAAGTAGGATGATTTTCTCTTTTTCCATTTCTTGGGCATCCTGATGTTTTTGTGAGGTGAAAGTGCTAATCCTGTTATGTCTCTGTTATGTCTGTATGGTATTAATGTTTTTAAATTGGCTATCCTAAATCTTTATAAATATCTATTAAATTACTTTGTGCATTGTTGTATTTTCATCAAAACTCCTTCCATGTAAATGTTTTAGCTCACATTTTTATAAATATCTACTAAATTGCTCAGTTTATTTTGTATTTACTAACATCACTCTGTATCAGTGGCTGCATAAGAGGTACACTCACCTTCATTGCCAGAATGATCAGAAGGCTGGGGGTTTTACCCCTCATTCAGTGCTCAGATTCATGTTCCAGTATGGACGCCATGGTGCAGCACAAGGGGCCTGCTGCACTTCTCAGCTGTAATACTTTGGATAAAGCATTAAACTGAAGTCTCATCTGACTGACTTGGAGGCAGCACAGGTGGATATTAAAGAGCACATAGCAGTAGGTGATCTTTAATATATCCCAAGCAAAATGTCTCAAATTTATCAAAGTTATTTCCTGTATATAAATATTCAAATCTCATTTTTATTATATAATTGTCTTCCATATCTGCCTGTAATTTACATGATACAATTAAAATAGCATAACCCTACCTTTATTGATTATGTTCTACAGCTTTCTGATTCATTCCATACAACATTATGTTTTCAGCTATTTTTAAAAGTATGATGGTCTGCTTTCTAACAGGTCTTTTTATTCAATGACATTCAAGGAACACATGCTGGTATGTGTCTTTTTTTCATATTCTGGTTCTTATATTTTTCACTTTTTATATTTCATTTGTTGTTTGACAGGTAAACTCCAATGTACTAGCCTTGAACAAAAGTCTCAGAACTTTATTTATGCTTTTGTTATTTCTCTGTAAACAACTATTCCATCAAGCATCCAAAAATATTAATTTGCTACATTTTTCTATGTTATTTTTGCCTTCTTGCCTGGTCAACATTAGGCCATCTCCTGGATATTCAGTCCATACATTTTCCAGTGACTGGGGAATTTTCAATAAAAGAATAAGAGCTGACAGGAGAGGTCATCACCAAAGTATGCATGGAGGCTGTTTGTACCTTCACTGGCATACCAGCAATGAAGGCATTTTTATTCAGATCCTAATCTGACCCTGATAGCTAATGTGGGCACCCATGTCATTGCAGGGACTCCTATGTCTTTCATATTTGCATGTTACCACCCTGACATAATGAGGCCCACTATTTCTGGGTTTGGACCACTATGCTTATTTCCCAGTCCTAGACATTCAGGTGCCTCACAAGCCTCTGCTTGCTTGGTGATTGGTTGAATCTATCCCCAGGATGGGTAAGCCAGTATTGGATGCTCACTGTCATACTTCTGTACCCAGCTCTTTCAGCATTCAATCTTCTACTTCAACATGTGTCATCTGGGGTTTAGTCAGGGTTTCCTCCTTATATACCACAGGACTGGGCTCATTTAATACACGTTTATATCACAGTCTTCTTTAATCTTATTCAGATTCATATTTGATCTTTGATTTTTTTTTTACCTTTACAAACAGTTCTTTCACATAAATATTGATGTTGACTTCCTTTCATCTTTTCCCTGTGTCCACTTTTTAAATCATTCATTATATCTTATCTGAATAACTCTACTTAATTATCAGTATTCCTAACTAAATTTGTCATGAATGCAAAAACTGTGATGATCTTTGTCTGCACAAATGTAGATCACATTTTTTTAGCATCAGAATAAGGAATGAAACCAAAACATTTTCAGAACAAAGGACCCAAATCATGGGCTCTTTTAACTGACCACTGAATTATAAAGTTGATAAAATAAAAGTATATGAATTAACAAACATTTTCCAAAGTAAAAAAAAAGTGTATAACCACAATGAGTGTTGTTATTTATTGATTATAACCTACCATCTCTTTTTGTTAAAATGTCACTGATATTTGGAGGTCATATCAAACTTATTAGAGAAAATCAAGGACAGTTGAGAAGTATGCCGTATTACCCTACATATTACTTTAAAGATTCCATTATATTTTTAATGTCTTAGGGAAAAGATTTACACCTTCTATATCTTCCCCACTACCCAACAAACCAAATTTGTTTAAATACACACTTTCTAGTGATAATTGAAGTTTATTGCACAACTCAGTTGACTGTTCCATTTTTATTACTTATTTCCAGGAAGTCCTAAAAGATTCAAATCTTCAAATGTAAACTTTGTTCCATGTCTCCTTACACTGAGACCTACAGCCTTTACATTTTTCTTATTTATTTATAATCTAATTCACTTTCCATACTGATGGATTTAACTAACTTTTGTATCTCTTTTCTACTTTTACCCATTAATATCGTATACTTAGAATATGTCATGAATCTCAGAAAGGGCATCCCATTCCATGCTTCTAATCCCCTCTTTTCTACCTTTCAGTTTGTTTTTTAACAAACAGCAAATCAAGCTGGGCTTAAAAAAGATTGTTTAATTCATCTAATTACTTCCCTCTTATTCATTATGAGTAAATACATAACTGGCCTTATTACTAAATGTTTACATATTCTCTTTAGCTATTCAGTTATCATTTACTTTCCCTCTTCTTCTAAATGCATTAATGCTTTAAAATAAATGTTATGTCTAACAAGACGTCCCTGTAACTGAATTTATCACCTGCTCATTTTGTATTTCATTACTACTACTACTGCTAATATCATTACCTTCCCTAATCTGTTAAGGTCTTCTCATGTCATTTCTTTTTTATGTCCCTATTATATCCATGTCTCTTCATAAAATAGTTTACTGCTATGTTCACATATTCTTTTCTTAATTGTTTCAACTAATGTCTTAAAATCTGTGCCCAGAAGTGATATAGGGCACTATTTGGTTAAAGTCCTTTTATTTCCCCTTATATATAGATATACTACAGTGCCCACTATGACTTTTAAGTTACAACTCTTTAAAGAAACAACTCACAGAATGTGGAAATTCAGCATGATGAAAAATTTATATGGAACTCTGTTTAACCGAAGACATGTCCCCTTGCACCCCCAAATGGGGGTAAGCCCCTACATTCCTCAAATGTATATATAGCATCTCCATGGTAACACTAACTTGAAGGAAAGGGAAAACAAGTAAATGCCTGCTGGCAATCATTTAGAAACTGCACCAGCATGATTTCAGATAGAAAGTAGCAGTCAGGGAGTTTAGTACTGGAGTATTGGGCTCATCCAGGTGAAACTTCATCCAGTTTGCAATCAGTGAGGTATAGAGAAGCCTATTTTACACTGCTTTCATGAAAACCTTTTTTCTACCTTCCCATTTCTTTTACCCACCCATTATATAATTTGCTAAGAATGTCAGCTTTATAGCTTGAATCTCTATTAGTTTGCATTTACTATCATCTATGGTAGGAATTTGGTCTCTGTTTATAACACAACTATATATCATCTCTCCAACTTATTTATTTAGTTATTCTCCTTCTCCTTCTCTTGTTTGCTCAGTCACTGACTCTCTCTGCTTCATGTTTCTCCCTTAGAAAAAAAAAACTTTTGTAATCCTTAACATTTGCATATCTATCAGTACACATGCTCCTGCAAAATTGCTTTCACTTTTTACTGCCTCATCCAAAGATGAAGTTGCTTCTTTTTCTTACTCCTTGACTTTCTGTTTATATTCTACATTTTTTCATTTTTTCTTCTGTTTTGCCAAATAATTATTTTTCTCTTCTCTTTATTACTTATATTCTGACTCTAAAAGATCAAGAAAATGATTCACTGTCAACTAATACTTTCCTCTATTCCTTTAAAATGTAACTGTATTACCTGTCTAGTGACTAACACATTTTATAAAATATCTTCACCTTTAATTGGTCATCCAAAGAAGTTCTAAAACTTTTTTCTTTTATAAAAAAATCGAAATCAGTTTTAAATATTTTGAAAGCTAAACTGTGCTTAATTATAATTATGCATAATCAGAGAATTATACCCATACTAGTAAGTTCTTAACCTCTAATAATGGAAAATTAACAAAAGCACAATGCTGTTTAAGTTGTGAAGCTAAATTATTTCTTTACAACTATAACATCTCTCATAACTTTCCCCCTGTATCTTTGATTTTCAACTTAAAATTAAAATCATCTCCCCCAATGACAGATTCAGTTATTATCATAAGCTATTTAACTACCTTAGATAATTCACATCTTTTTATAGAAAACTCAGATATTTTTTCTATGTTAAAGGTACATGCATATCTATCATACTGACTAATCTTTTATCATTATCCACATGGACTCACTGGCACTTTTTGAGTGTTCTTATATCCTAAGTATCTTAATATGACATTTTTTTTCTTCTAGAAAAGAAGGCTCAAATGTTCTTTTTTCCACTCCAAATGAGCATATCACCCATATTGTCCCATTTTGCATTTAATTCTTTCCTTTTTAATTCAATAATTTATAGTTTATCTTGTAAAAATAATATATACTTCAAACTGGTTTAAACAATAATACTGGACATTATTTTCTGTTGCTTCATGCTATAAATATGTGAAAGACTCAAACATTATATTTCATTATTTCTTTGTGAGGATTTCCTTACTTTTCACCCTCAGATTATTCACTCTTGTCTGTTTGCAATATTAGCTTGATTTTCTGATTTTGAAATTTCTCTACTGTTTCCTCAATTTCTAGATATTTGAAAAACAATTGGAATGTATTCCATTTCTATATTCCCTGCATTCTTCATGATCAATCTTAGTTTTACTATCTTACTTAATTACTTGCCAGTCTTTATCATGAACATTATTTTATGTTTGTATTCTTCTCTGTTTTTATTACACCACTGTTCTTGTCTAATCTTTTTTTTTTTTTTTGGGGGGGGGGCAACTCAGCCTAAGACTGTCTTTTTCTTATAAATAATGTTTACATCTAGGTTTATGTTATTTTCCATTGTGCTAATTTTCCTTCAGACTGAACATTCCAAATTTGAGATTTCCATTGTAGTTGATGTAGTTCTACCTCTTCATCTTTCAAGCTTTTTGTTTAGCAATAATATACTTGATTATTATAAAATAAAAGTGTATTTTCTGTTTTATTAGCTGCTTTGTTATATATGATCTTTTATTAAGTTCATCTAAACAAAGTTCATGTCCTGTTCTTTTTTTGTCAGTTACAACCTAAGTATTTTTTTTTTTATCAAAACAAACTGTTGTGCTCAAATGTTCCACTTGAAAACCTAATGGGCCAGTGATTTTTTTTCTGAATAAATTACCCATCTAATGACAGGCTTACCCCTTTGATGATCTGCACTCTCAGAACATTTACATAATCGCAGGTAGATTCAGCCAACAAACCTACAAAATGGAAGTAACTAGTATGGGGTGGTGGTGTGTGGAATGGGAAAAGGCTGAAGACCAGATATTTAATCTTTGGGATATAACATATAGTATTGTGATTGCTACTCCCCACCATAGGTTTTAGAAGACAACTACCTTGTGGGATATGCACATTTGTGTGTACATGTATACATTCTTTATAAGTCATTACGTACTGAGGATGACAAGAAAGACTGTATATGTATAAAAAAATAAGTACCTCACCAACCAAAGCATGATAGCCTCTATGTCATACCTCCTTGGATGAGACCTGCAGGAACCAATGTCCACTGAAACATTAAGAAAATGCATGGTGGAGTATATGACAGGTAGTAGAAGAACTGAAGCACAACTGGTGGATAAGAGGTTACTAATTAGGAGACGAAGAGACTAGAAGAGTAAGTGGAAAACTAAAGATGCTTAGGTATTCATTATCATTGTATTGGAAATATGTGCTTGGAATACAAAATATTGCAATACGAAGGTGATTATATTTTTGAAACAATATTTTACTTAGCAGTATTATCCAGTAATTTCCTGTTGTGTACCAAAAATATTTTATGAATATTTCAGTTAGCATTGGTGATAAGACAGTATATAATGCATGTATTATATAAAAGCATCTAATATTTACCATTTGTCTCTCATTTTGAGTTTTGATTGTTGACATTCTCAGGCAGTCAGTGAATTGTAAACTAAGGGTCCATAATAAACAGTTAGACACTATGACCTGGCCCAATATGTCTACCTCAGTGGTGAGATAAGAGTTAACTGTTTAGATGACTGGCAACTCATAACATACATTTTTGAGGGGGTTGGATATAAAGTAATTCTACAGGAATCATCATGCCTGTAAAAAGCTACTTCCTGAGAAGTGAGCATGGAGCCCTTAGGGTCATAATTTTTATTTTTATTTAAATTTGTTTACCAGGGTAGAACACTAATCAGACAATCTCCAATTATAGGTTCAGCCTGGGTTACAACAGTCATGTAACAAAACAATGATCAGTATATAAATAACAATGGTTTACATTTGTGAGTAAGTATAGACAATCTGGCAGACAGGATATACAGTGAAGATCTAATAATAGTTGATTATCACATTAAACACATAATGGTATATCCTTGAAAACAAACACAGTTAATTGGGTGATGAGTAATGGTGGAAGAGAACAAAACATTCTCATTGTGTACTCTTACTTTAAATATGTTTTTTTCTTTGGATTTGGAATCAGTCCCCTTTATTCTCTGTCTTCTGTGGTTCAAGTAAGTATAAAACTCATACAAGACTTTCAAAGTAGACCAAATGATCAGAACATATTAAATTCAGAATATAGTTAAGGCTGAAGGACTTTTAATAAAATCTATAAAAATCACAGTTTTCCCAAAACTGAAATCTCATAGCACCCATAATATCCCAACTGCATAGTAATGATTCTGATTGTGGTACATTCTTTGGTCATATTTGCAGTTCATAAAGAGGGTATGGTCATAATGAAGTCCGCCATTGTATAACTCATTCCTCCTGGATTCTAGTCATGAGGACTACACACTGATAAGGTCTAATATGTCTAATACAGGTAACCTAAACTGTTGTTTAGCCAGGCTAGGGAGACCTTAACAAAACAAACAAACAAAACAGTTTGCATAAATATCTTCTAAATGTTTTACATGTAAAAGCTGTTAGTGCAAGTTGCAGATATTTGGAATTTGGACTGTTATAGTCCATATTACTAATCTTTCTTAATGCATATGGTGTATCCTTTATTCAACAAATTAACAAGATGAGGTGGAATTCAGTGCCAATGCAGATTACATTGTATGGAAGGTCTGTTGGATCTTATGCTTAGAAATGTAAGCTAATAGTTAATTGATGTAGACCAACCCACCAGTACACGGACAAGACTGATAGGGAGTTGTCAGCATTTATCTTTCTTTTTTTATTCAAAAAATGTTTTAGCATAAAAAGAACATTTAATACAATTGGAAATAACAGCAATACAATTGTAAAGAAAAGAAAATAGTCTTTTTTTTCCAAGGGAGAAAAATTGTGCACAGCATATACAACATGCCTAGGAGATATTAGCTAAAATAAATTGTGGCATTCCAGAGAGTAAGGTTAAGTATAGTATGTAATAATATATGTTATACAAACAATAAACATTTTGAGAAACAATTTCAGGAGGCAGAGTTCTGCTGAAATAAATCAATTAGAGATAATACTTTTGTTCAAGGATTTTTGACAAGTATCTTAATTTCCTTTATTTTAGTCTCAGTTAAGGCTACTTCTTTTAAGGATGATAATGATTCTTCAAAGAATGGTAATGAAATTGATCTTCATTGCTTAGTAATACTTTTCATTGCTACTGACAAAATGGTCTAGTTAGAGATTCACATTATACAACTTGTGATTACCATTTATATTAAAAAGAACTAAAAACTTAGTTAAAGAAAAATAACTGAACTATAAACCTTTCATGAAATCTTCTATGGAATTCCAAAAATTTTTCAAAGAATGATAGTCAAAAATATATGCATCCAGTCTGCATTAAAAATCTTGGTACACCTTCAAAATTCAGTTATGCTGTTTTTATTCTTATTTGGAGTTAAGAAAGATTTGTATAAAAATAGAGACCAAGATATATTTTAATAGAATTTAATATTTGGGATTTCTACTCTTCATTGAGTTAAGAGTGATGATCCAATATTATACGTTTCCAAGATTGTAAATGTAAATTAGTGCTGTACTCTATCATAATTTTATATAATTTAGAGATTTGTTGTATAATATATCATAGAAAAATTGAATTAGTTTAAGTTTTTTCTTTATGAAATGAATGTGCAAGAAATAAAATTTGTCTTGAGCTTGTATTTTAATATTCTGTAAAAGTAACCAATCTTGAGATTTCAGTTCATAATCATTTTAAGCTGTTGAGAAATCTTTTACTTTTAGATCTTTAAAGCATTTATACCAGCAAGAAAAGCCTTTGGTCTCTCAGAAGTCAAGTGCAAGTGTGGAGACTTTATTAAAGAAAGATCTAGTTATACTAAATGAAATGATAGTCTCAAACCAAAGTTTCAAGTCTATTTTGCTGATATGATATTTCTGAAAGAATTTAAGATGCCTTTCATAAAAGAAAAGTATGGCGGGGAGGGAGGACTTACAACGATAATGCCAAAATAATTTACTTTGATTTATACTGCTATTTCCTGCTAAGTCATCATTTGCATTAAGTAGGTTGAAATGTAAGATTTTCAAACTGAGTTACAATTAAGATAAATTCAATTTAGGATAGTTGTAAAAAATGGTTGCATTAACATAGGTATCTATATCACAATATGAAGTCATAGCCTTGCAATACCTACCTTGCCCAAACCACTCCTCACATGACCTCACCCACCTAACAATGAATCACAACTCAGTACCTCCCTCCTCTCTTTCTCCTCCTTTACCATACTTATTATATTCTGTCTTCCCATATACCCCTACATACACACCTGCATCTTTTCCCATATACCTCTACATACATACCTGCATCTTTTCTTCACCACCTAGGTCTGCTTCTTTAACTAGCTGTCATCTTATACTTTATCCCCATCCCCATTGTAACTTTAAACAGCTATACACCATTTATTTCACCATCCTGCCTATCTCCTCTCTTCTAGAACATCTTACTTTCATTCCACCTCACTTATTCCCCTTTTACATATCTCAGTCCCTTCCAACCTTCCCTGTCTATCTCCAGTGGTATCTTTTACTATGATCTTACTAAAACCTATTTCTCCTTCACATCCTTATTACCCTTACTAATTCTAACTTTGCACATGACCTCCTTGCACTCCTATCATCTTTTGCTCTACCACTCTCCAACTCTGCCCACTTTTCTGACCCTCCACAATAATAGAGACACAGTTCCACATCTCTCCTCACTTATTAAACACTTTTAATTCACTATATTTCTCTCTCAAATACTATCACTCCCATAGCCCTTCACATTACTTTTCTGGAAAATGTAAACTTTCCTCCAAACTAAAATTTATCACACTCCATTGGTTTGCCTTTATTAAACTCCAATCTGACATACACCCAAACCCAAGCCCCTCTCACTCCACTACCCCTGCCCACCACATCCTCCAAACACAACTAATGAAACCTCCCACCTCACACCACTCAAAGAATCTAGCTCAGACCTACTTGTAATACATTTTAATCTTAGAAGCGTCCTTAACAAAGTACATGAATTCCATGTTGCACTAGCCCTGTACTCACCAGACATAGCCATAATTACTGAAACCTAGCTTAAGCCACATATAAAAACTGAGGAATTATTTCCTTCTGGCTATATTTTTACCAGATAGGATAGATTACTCAAATGTGGTGGTGGTATTGCTATAATATTTAAGGATGTTCTCAGTTTAGCTCAGCTAACCATCTCACCACCACACCTCGCCAGAGCTGAAATATTACCAATATCCTTACATATCAATAACCCAAAAATCCATCTATCTCTCACCTGCTAACAACCTCTCTCATACTGAAAACATCCTAGAATGGGCATCCTCTAATTTTTCTCAAGAGATTATAATACTTGATTTTAATCTTGACTGGTTTACCCATTCCTCTGACTCCCCAACCAACATTATCAACCTATATGACTTTGCTCAAAATATTTCTCAACCTACACGGATTGACAAGGTTACTAACAAGCATTCTTTACTTGACTGGATCTTAACAAACAAATTCAAAAATAGTCATGACACAGGTTGCCTCCCCGATTCTCTAAGTGACCACCACTTAACATATCTTATCAGAAAACGTACACAGGGTATCAATAATGTTACATATCAATATCTACACAATAAAAAGCAGTTCTGCCCCTCTTTATTTAACACTCTTTTACATGATTATGACTGGTCACCTCTAAAAACCTTACAATTGGATCTTGTGGTACAGTACTTCAATAATGCTTTCCTGCAAGTACTTAATAACCTTGCTCCAATCATGAAAATTCGCACTAAGTCTAAACAACTTCTCTACTTATCTAAAGATACTATTCTTCTACTTAAACAGCAGGACAAAGCCTCAATGCTTTATCACAAAGACAAAAACAACAACAATTATGCCACCTACGAACAGCTCAGAAACCAGGTCAAAAAGCAAATTAAACATGACAAAAAACTTACTTCCAAACATGCAAACTAAAATGCCAAAACAACCCCCAAAGTTTCTGGCAATCTATCAACCTCCTCCTTAACCCCAGAAAACTGTCCACTCCAGCCCCAACAACTAATTGCTCTACAGACTGTATAGCTACTCAATTTAATACCCACTTTATCACCTCCATTACTTTTTAACTACAGACCTATAGCTATACTTAAGCCACTTGCCAAAATCTTAGAAAAAATGCCTACATAAACAGATATTAGACTACCTCCTGAAGAATAACCTACTATCTACTACTCAGTATGGCTTCCACCCCAAACATAGTACTAACACCGCTCTCATAAGTTTCACCAATACTGTAAACCACCTCAAAAACAAAAAAAATCTTGTCTCTGCCACTTTCCTTGATATGTCAAATGCTTTTGACACTGTATCTCATCAAATACTCCTCAACAATTTTGCCTCTCTCAATTTCAGCTCTAAAACCCTATGCTGGTCTTACAGTTATCTCTCCAACCATAAACAAGCCACCATATGGGATAATAAACTTTCACTCCTTCTACTCATTACTGTTGGCATCCCACAAGGCTCTATCCTAGCCCCTCTTCTCTTTATTATTTTTACTAATGATCTCTATACCGCAGCTACACCTGCCTCCATCATTCAGTATGAAGATGATGCTTCCCTTATCTGCTCCACCCCCACCTTAAACGAACTCTAAGAAAAGACTCAGAGTGCCCTCCATAACACTGAACAATACCTATCAGACCACCAACTTATTTTAACCCCTAACAAAACTAAGCTTATGGTATTTTCCAATTCCTCAAAAAAAAAAAACAAACAAAAAAAAAAACAAGCAAACACATCTTTCTATCTCTGCCTCCAATGGCAGAACAATTGAACCCATAGAACAAACAAACCTCCTCGGTGTTACCCTAGGCCGCAACCTAAAATTTGACAGACATATTGCATTAACAATCAAAAAAGTCCATATAAAACTTGGTGCCCTGTATAGGGCTAAACCATATCTATCTAATCATGCCAAAATAGCTACTGCCAGGACTCACCTCCTATCCACCCTTCTCTACTGTTCTCAGATCTTCACAAGCCTTGGTAAATCAGACTTAAATAACCTTGAATCTTGTTAGAATAAAATAGTTAAATTTGCCACTAACCTTCCCCATAGATCAAACCATTGCATTGCCCTACAAAAACTAAATTGGATTGAACTCCCAAACTTACTCATCCTAAGCCAGCTAACAGTAGCCCACTCTGTTATCCATAAACCAGACTATTGCTCAGCCATGTCTGACCTCGTTCAATCCTATACTAATCTTACCTCACTCAGGTCAGCTGATAAAATCTTGCTCAAAGTTATTAAAACCCACAACTTTCATGGTGATTCTTTATACAGCCACATCATAGCCAAATCCTGGAATTCTCTTCCCCAGCACCTACAATCCATTCCTGATACTCATAACTTCAAACAGCTCCTAACAAAATATTTCTGAAATCACTGGTTATGCTCCTGCAGTTCTTCTGGCTAAGCTAATCTCTATTCTGCTGTTGACTGTTCTTACTCTCCTCTCACTTCTCACTATTTTTTGCTCTCAACAATATTACTCTTCAATTAGGTGTACATTACTTTAAAAAAAATATATATTAACTTGAGATGTTGAGTTATATGTTAAGTTTTTTTTATCTCTATTGCAATTATGTGTACATGTTGACTTTTGTTCTTATCTTGTCTATATTGCATTGTGTATTATGTCTTTACTTTTTGTAACCTTATGTACTGTATCGTGCATTATTACTTTAACTATTGTAACTCTACTTGGGCACTTTTCTCCTTGGGTCTCCACTGAAAACGGGCTTTTTAGCCCAGTCAGACTCTATCTAGTTAGCAAATTAATTAAATAAATAAATATTAGTATAATATTGTCTAATTTATTCCTGTCCAATTGTGGTACTCTATTGTGTTGTTAATATTTTAATTAGTACTTTATGTGAATTAGTCTTAGTGTCATTCAACCTATATGTTCATTGTTATGTCTTGCATGGGGATCAAAGCAATGTAATTTAGTTTAGCTTGCACTGCTGTGTATATCTGATCAACAATAAAGTTTACTTTGACTTTGACTACACCAGGAAAGTTAATACCTCCTAAGTTACGAGGTTTACTGTGGTGATATAGGGCTACTGTAGGTTTGTTTGGAAATCATAGGAATTTTAGTAATTGTTTCTTAATGTCTTTAGTAAGTGACTTAGTACACAGGGTTAAAGCTTATATATAATAGTTTAGGGAAGAGAATCATTTTTATTACTTGCAATCTGTCATCAAAGGATAACCTCAGCAAGATCCTGCCTGGCTGTCCTGCAGAGTTCTACAGCAGCAAAGAGAGAAAAGAGAGACTTTAAATGGATTACATACCTCTGCTTTGCTTTCTATTGCTTATTTGCAGTAGCCACACATTTCTGAGCATTTTTTATTAACTGTGCAACCTGTTTGAATTTTTTTTAAATTCTGTTACTGTTTGCACTTTAACGGTTCATTTTCAAGTGTTTTCAACTGTTTAACTGTTGAGGGCTACAGACTCAAGTGCCATAGCCATTTTTCTGCTTTAAAAGTGTTTGTATTACTGTATCTGTTTTAATTTTTGAAAATAAAAACAAACAAAAACAAAAAATCTTATCTCTCTACTCATTTGGGTAAAACCTTGGTGCAGAAATAAATCCAAATGAAAGGTAAAAAGTAAAAAATGCACCAAGATAACACACAGCAAAACGTTTAATCACAGCAAAGTACAAAGTGGTAAGCGCTTTCATAACCGAAGTTGCTTCATCAGACACCACAGTAAAAAATGCACAGGTTTAAATAGAGATTCTAAAATGCCAATTAATCAATAAAAATTTAAAAATAGTTAAATAGAATACTTGGAAACTAAAAGCTAGTTAAATACATTGGTATTTGCTACAAGAAGTGCCTGGACTGGTAGACAAGGTCGGACATTCTCCTATTTTTAGTTTTAGAAATAATAAATCCCTTAAACAACATCTATGTCATGGTGAGTTATCTAGAACTATTATTAGACCCAATCGGCATGGTACTTTTCCATGCAGGGATTGCAGTGCTTGTCAATTTATATATAGCAAAAATAAATATGTACATCCTACTAGGAAATTTTCTTTGTACACTAATCAATACACTGATTGCAGATCTGCAGATGTGGTCTATTATTGTTTTTGTGTACAATGTCCTGCTTTTTATGTAGGAAAAACAAATAGAATGCTTAAAGATCGTATTTTAGACCACCTAAGAGATATTAGTAATAATAAACCATCAAATGCTCTAGCCAATCATGTTATGTCCAATGGCCATTCTCATTCCTTTAAGTTCTTTGTTCTACAGCATATTTATAGAAACCCCAGAGGTGGTGACATTGAGAATATCACAGAGGGACATGAACAGAAGTGGATTTTGAAACTTAATGCTGAAAAGTATCCTGGTTTGAATGCTACTACTTCCTTGGTCCCTTTTTTAAAGGCTAGACATCTCAAGCATTAAGATTAGCTAAGTTCTTTCAAATTAGTCTAATGTATTTAACTAGCTTTTAGTTTCCAAGTATTCTATTTAACTTTTTCCTGCCTAGTATTTTTCCATGTTTTATAATGATTTTATAAGTTTTTTAAGTGCTTTCTCATGTATAGTATTTAATTCCTTCTTGTACAATGTTTTTAAGCAATGCTTTTTTTAGTTTGAGCATGAGGCTTAATTGTTTTTCACTGCTACTTAATCATTGTGTGATTTTTATTGATTAATTGGCATTTTAGAATCTCTAAACCTGTGCATTTTTTACTGTGGTGTCTGATAAAGCAACTTCGGTTATGAAAGCGCTTACCACTTTGTACTTTGCTGTGATTAAACGTTTTGCTGTGTGTTATCTTGGTGCATTTTTTACTTTTTACCTCTCTACTCGTTTCCCACCTTTCTATAACCAGTAGAGTCTGGTTTTCAGATTTTGGTGAATTCAGGGCTGTTTTGTAGTTTCTGTGTTTCCCAGACCTTACTAAGATAGAGGGAAGCTTCTCTGTTCATCAGTGAGAGTGGCGAGTTTTGAGTAGCCTATCTGTCACTGGAGGAGTGATTTCAGCTCTGAATCTGTAGTTTTATTGGCCATTTTGGGCTATTTCTATCCCTTTCATCTTTCTGTTTAAACACACATGTTTGCACTTGTATTACCTCAGCAAGATCCTGCCTGGGTGTCCTGCAGAGTTGTACAGGAGCAGAGAGAGAAAAGAGAGACTTTGAGTGGATTAAGTACCTCTGTTTTGCTTTTTATAGCTTATTTTGCTAGCCACACTTTTCTGACTGTTTTTAGATTTTCAGATTTTGCTGAATTCAGGGCTGTTTTGTAGTTTATGTGTTGCCCAAACCTTACTAAGACAGAGGGAAGTTTCTCTGTTCATCAGTGAGAGTGGTGAGCTTTGAGCAGCCTATCTGTTTCTGAAGGAGTGGCTATTTCTATCCCTTTCATTTTCTGTTTAAAAATCCATGTTTGGGCAGTTTTTGTGCTTGTATTACCTTAGCAAGATCCTGCCTGGGTGTCCTGCAAAATTCTACAACAGCAGAGAGAGAAAAGAGAAACGTTGAGTGGATTAAGTACCTCTGCTTTGCTTTTTATTGCTTATTTTCACTAGCTGCACTATTCAGAGCATTTTGTATTAATTTTGCAACTTATTTGAGCTGTTTATTGAATTCTGTCACTGTTTGCACTTTAATTGTTTGTTTTCAAGTGTTTTTCAACTGTTTAACTGTTGAGGGCTACACACTCAAGTGTGATAGCCATTTTTATGCTTTAAAAGTGTTTGTATTATTGTATCTGTTTTAATATTTGAAATAAAACAAACAACAAAAAAATCCTATCTCTCTAATCGTTTCCCACCTTTCTATAACCAGTAGAGTCCGGTTTTCAGATTTTGCTGAATTCAGGGTTGTTTTGTAGTTTCTGTGATGTCCATACCTTACTAAAATAGAGGGATGCTTCTCTGTTCATCTGTGAGAGTGGTAAGCTTTGAGCAACCTATCTTTCACTGGAGGAGTAGATTCAGCTCAGAATCTGTAGTTTTTTGTCCATTTTGGGCTGTTTCTATCCCTTTAATATTTCTGTTTAAAAACCCGAGGTTTTTGCACTTGTATTCACTCAGCAAGATCCTGCCTTGGTGGCTGCAGAGTTCTACAGTAGCAGACAGAGAAAATTGAGACTTTGAGTGGATTAAGTACCTTAGTTTTGCTTTTTATTGCTTATTTTCAGTAGCCACACTATTCTGAGTGTTTTTTATTAACTTTGCAACTTATTTGAACTGTTGTTTGAATTCCGTTACTGTTTGCACTTTAACTGTTGATTTTCAGGTGTTTTTCAACTGTTTAACTGTTGATGGCTACACACTCAACTGCGATAGCCATTTTTCGTGCTTTAAAAGTGTTTGTGTTACTGTATCTGTTTTAATTTTTGAAAAAACAAAAAAAATCATAGCTCTCTCCTCATTTCCCACCTTTCTATGACCGGTATAGTCTGATTTTCAGATTTTGCTGAATTCAGGGCTGTTTTGCAGTTTCTGTGTTACCCAGATATGGTTATTTTCAAGTGTTTTTCAACTTTTTAACTTTTGAGGGCTACACACTCAAGTGCAATAGCCATTTTTCTGCTTTAAAAGTGTTTCAATTACTGTATCTGTTTTAATTTTTGAAAAAAAACAAAACATGCATAGCTGTCTACTCATTTCCTATCTTTCTATAACCCAGTAGAGTCCGGTTCTCAGATATTGCAGAATTTAGGGCTGTTTTGCAGTTTCTATGTTGCCCAGACCTTACTAAGATAGAGGGAAGCTTCTCTGTTAATCAGCGAGAGTGGTGAGATTTGAGCAGCCTATCTGTCACTGGAGGAGTGGTTTCAGCTCAGAATCTGTAGTTTTATTGGCTGTTTTGGGCTATTTCTATCAATTTCATCTTTCATTTTAAAAACCCAAGTTTGCGCAGTTTTTGTACTTGTATTACCTCAGCAAGATACTGCCTGGATGTCCTACAGAGTTCTACAGCAGCAGAGAGAGAGGAAAGAGAGACTTTGGGGGCATTTATTACATCTGTTTTGCTTTTTATTTTTTATTTTCACTAGTGGCACTATTCTGAGCATTTTTTATTAACTTTGCAACTTATTTGAACTGTTTTTTTAATTCTGCTACTGTTTGCACTTTAACTGTTTGTTTTCAAGTGTTTTTCAACTCTTTAACTGTTTAGGGTACATACTCAAGTGCGATAGACATTTTTCTGCTTTAAAAGTGTTTCTATTACTGCATTTGTTTTAATTTTTGAAATAAAACAAACAACAAAAAAATCCTATCTCTCTAATCATTTCCCACCTTCCTATAACCAGTCCGGTTTTTAGATTTTGCTGAATTCAGGGCTGTTTTGGAGTTTCTTTGATGTCCAGACCTTACTAAGATAGAGGGACGCTTCTCTGTTCATCAGTGAGAATGGTGAGCTTTGAGCAACCTATCTTTCACTGGAGGAGTAGATTCAGCTCAGAATCTGTAGTTTATTTGGCCATTTTGGGCTATTTCTATCCCTTTAATCTTTCTGTTTAAAACCCCAAGGTTTTTGCGCTTGTATTAGCTCAGCAAGATCCTGCCTTGGTGGCCTGCAGAGTTCTACAGCAGCAGACAGAGAAAATAGAGACTTTGAGTGGATTAAGTACCTTTGTTTTTCTTTTTATTGCTTATTTTCAGTAGCCGCACTATTCCAATGGTTTTTTATTAACTTTGCAACTTATTTGAACTCATATTTGAATTCTGATACTGTTTTCACTTTAACTGTTGATTTTCATGTGTTTTTCAACTGTTTAACTGTTGAGGGCTACACACTCAACTGTGATAGCCATTTTTCTGCTTTAAAAGTGTTTGTGTTACTGTATCTGTTTTAATTTTTGAAAAAACAAAAAAATCCTAGCTTTCTCCTCATTTCCCACCTTTCTATAACCAGTGGAGTCCGGTTTTCAGATTTCGCAGAATTCAAGGCTGTTTTGCAATTTCTGTGTTGCCCAGACCTTACTAAGATAGAGGAAAGCTTCTCTGTTAATCACGGAGAGTGGTGAGCTTTGAGCAACCTATCTATCACTGGAGGAGTGGTTTCAGCTCAGAATCTCTAGTTTTATTGGCCATTTTGAGCTATTGCTATCCATTTCATCTTTCTTCAAAAAAGCATGTTTGCACAGTTTTTTCACTTGTATTACCTCAGCAAGATCCTGCCTGGGTGCCTGCAAAGTTCTACAGCAAGAGAAAGAGGAAAGCGATACTTTGCGTGGATTAAGTACCTCTGTTTTACTTTTTCTTGCTTATTTTCGCTAGCCGCACTATGTCAGATTTTTTTATTAACTTTGCAACTTATTTGACCTGTTTTTTAAATTCTGTTACTGTTTGGCTTTAACTGGTTATTTTCAAGTGTTTTTCAACTTTTTAACTTTTGATGGCTACACACTCAAGTGTGATAGTAATTTTTTTTGCTTAAAAATGTTTGTATTACTGTATCTGTTTTAATTTTTGAAATAAATTAAAACAAAAAAATCCTATCTCTCTAATTGTTTCCCCACCTTTCTATAACCAGTAGAATCTGGTTTTCAGATTTTTTCTGAATTCAGGGCTGTTTTGTAGTTTCTGTGATGTGCAGACTTTACTAGGATAGAGGGAAGCTTCTGTGTTCATCAGTGAAAGTGGTGAGCTTTGAGCAACCTATCTTTCACTGGAGGAGTGGTTTCAACTCAGAATCTGTAGTTTTATTGGCTGTTTTGGGCTATTTCTATCAATTTCATCTTTCATTTTAAAAACCCATGTTTGCGCAGTTTTTGTACTTGTATTACCTCAGCAACATACTGCCTGGGTGTACTACAGAGTTCTACAGCAGCAGAGAGAGAGGAAAGAGAGACTTTGAGGGCATTTATTACATCTGTTTTGCTTTTTATTTTTATTTTCACTAGTGGCACTATTCTGAGCATTTTTTATTAACTTTGCAACTTATTTGAACAGTTTTTTTTAATTCTGTTACTGTTTGCACTTTAACTGTTTGTTTTCAAGTGTTTTTCAACTCTTTAACTGTTTAGGGTACATACTCAAGTGCGATAGACATTTTTCTGCTTTAAAAGTGTTTCTATTACTGCATTTGTTTTAATTTTTGAAATAAAACAAACAACAAAAAAATCCTATCTCTCTAATCATTTCCCACCTTCCTATAACCAGTCCGGTTTTTAGATTTTGCTGAATTCAGGGCTGTTTTGGAGTTTCTTTGATGTCCAGACCTTACTAAGATAGAGGGACGCTTCTCTGTTCATCAGTGAGAATGGTGAGCTTTGAGCAACCTATCTTTCACTGGAGGAGTAGATTCAGCTCAGAATCTGTAGTTTATTTGGCCATTTTGGGCTATTTCTATTCCTTTAATCTTTCTGTTTAAAACCCCAAGGTTTTTGCGCTTGTATTAGCTCAGCAAGATCCTGCCTTGGTGGCCTGCAGAGTTCTACAGCAGCAGACAGAGAAAATAGAGACTTTGAGTGGATTAAGTACCTTTGTTTTTCCTTTTACTGCTTATTTTCAGTAGCCGCACTATTCCAATGGTTTTTTATTAACTTTGCAACTTATTTGAACTCATATTTGAATTCTGATACTGTTTGCACTTTAACTGTTGATTTTCATGTGTTTTTCAACTGTTTAACTGTTGAGGGCTACACACTCAACTGTGATAGCCATTTTTCTGCTTTAAAAGTGTTTGTGTTACTGTATCTGTTTTAATTTTTGAAAAAACAAAAAAATCCTAGCTTTCTCCTCATTTCCCACCTTTCTATAACCAGTGGAGTCCGGTTTTCAGATTTCGCAGAATTCAAGGCTGTTTTGCAATTTCTGTGTTGCCCAGACCTTACTAAGATAGAGGAAAGCTTCTCTGTTAATCACGGAGAGTGGTGAGCTTTGAGCAACCTATCTATCACTGGAGGAGTGGTTTCAGCTCAGAATCTCTAGTTTTATTGGCCATTTTGAGCTATTGCTATCCATTTCATCTTTCTTCAAAAAAGCATGTTTGCACAGTTTTTTCACTTGTATTACCTCAGCAAGATCCTGCCTGGGTGCCTGCAAAGTTCTACAGCAAGAGAAAGAGGAAAGCGATACTTTGCGTGGATTAAGTACCTCTGTTTTACTTTTTCTTGCTTATTTTCGCTAGCCGCACTATGTCAGATTTTTTTATTAACTTTGCAACTTATTTGACCTGTTTCTTAAATTCTGTTACTGTTTGGCTTTAACTGGTTATTTTCAAGTGTTTTTCAACTTTTTAACTTTTGATGGCTACACACTCAAGTGTGATAGTAATTTTTTTTGCTTAAAAATGTTTGTATTACTGTATCTGTTTTAATTTTTGAAATAAATTAAAACAAAAAAATCCTATCTCTCTAATTGTTTCCCCACCTTTCTATAACCAGTAGAATCTGGTTTTCAGATTTTTTCTGAATTCAGTGCTGTTTTGTAGTTTCTGTGATGTGCAGACTTTACTAGGATAGAGGGAAGCTTCTGTGTTCATCAGTGAAAGTGGTGAGCTTTGAGCAACCTATCTTTCACTGGAGGAGTGGTTTCAACTCAGAATCTGTAGTTTTATTGGCTGTTTTGGGCTATTTCTATCAATTTCATCTTTCATTTTAAAAACCCATGTTTGCGCAGTTTTTGTACTTGTATTACCTCAGCAACATACTGCCTGGGTGTCCTACAGAGTTCTACAGCAGCAGAGAGAGAGGAAAGAGAGACTTTGAGGGCATTTATTACATCTGTTTTGCTTTTTATTTTTTATTTTCACTAGTGGCACTATTCTGAGCATTTTTTATTAACTTTGCAACTTATTTGAACAGTTTTTTTTAATTCTGTTACTGTTTGCACTTTAACTGTTTGTTTTCAAGTGTTTTTCAACTCTTTAACTGTTTAGGGTACATACTCAAGTGCGATAGACATTTTTCTGCTTTAAAAGTGTTTCTATTACTGCATTTGTTTTAATTTTTGAAATAAAACAAACAACAAAAAAATCCTATCTCTCTAATCATTTCCCACCTTCCTATAACCAGTCCGGTTTTTAGATTTTGCTGAATTCAGGGCTGTTTTGGAGTTTCTTTGATGTCCAGACCTTACTAAGATAGAGGGACGCTTCTCTGTTCATCAGTGAGAATGGTGAGCTTTGAGCAACCTATCTTTCACTGGAGGAGTAGATTCAGCTCAGAATCTGTAGTTTATTTGGCCATTTTGGGCTATTTCTATCCCTTTAATCTTTCTGTTTAAAACCCCAAGGTTTTGCGCTTGTATTAGCTCAGCAAGATCCTGCCTTGGTGGCCTGCAGAGTTCTACAGCAGCAGACAGAGAAAATAGAGACTTTGAGTGGATTAAGTACCTTTGTTTTTCCTTTTACTGCTTATTTTCAGTAGCCGCACTATTCCAATGGTTTTTTATTAACTTTGCAACTTATTTGAACTCATATTTGAATTCTGATACTGTTTGCACTTTAACTGTTGATTTTCATGTGTTTTTCAACTGTTTAACTGTTGAGGGCTACACACTCAACTGTGATAGCCATTTTTCTGCTTTAAAAGTGTTTGTGTTACTGTATCTGTTTTAATTTTTGAAAAAAAAAACAAAAAAATCCTTGCTCTCTCCTCATTTCCCACCTTTCTATAACCAGTGGAGTCCGGTTTTCAGATTTCGCAGAATTCAAGGCTGTTTTGCAACTTCTGTGTTGCCCAGACCTTACTAAGATAGAGGAAAGCTTCTCTGTTAATCACGGAGAGTGGTGAGCTTTGAGCAACCTATCTATCACTGGAGGAGTGGTTTCAGCTCAGAATCTCTAGTTTTATTGGCCATTTTGAGCTATTGCTATCCATTTCATCTTTCTTCAAAAAAGCATGTTTGCACAGTTTTTGCACTTGTATTACCTCAGCAAGATCCTGCCTGGGTGCCTGCAAAGTTCTACAGCAAGAGAAAGAGGAAAGCGAGACTTTGCGTGGATTAAGTACCTCTGTTTTACTTTTTCTTGCTTATTTTCGCTAGACGCACTATGTCAGATTTTTTTTATTAACTTTGCAACTTATTTGACCTGTTTTTTAAATTCTGTTACTGTTTGGCTTTAACTGGTTATTTTCAAGTGTTTTTCAACTTTTTAACTTTTGATGGCTACACACTCAAGTGTGATAGTCATTTATTTGCTTAAAAATTTTTGTATTACTGTATCTGTTTTAATTTTTGAAATAAATTAAAACAAAAAAATCCTATCTCTCTAATTGTTTCCCCACCTTTCTATAACCAGTAGAATCTGGTTTTCAGATTTTTTCTGAATTCAGGGCTGTTTTGTAGTTTCTGTGATGTGCAGACTTTACTAGGATAGAGGGAAGTTTCTGTGTTCATCAGTGAAAGTGGTGAGCTTTGAGCAACCTATCTTTCACTGGAGGAGTAGATTCAGCTCAGAATCTGTAGTTTTTTGGGCCATTTTGGGCTATTTCTAGCCCTTTAATCTTTCTGTTTAAAAACCCAAGGTTTTTGTGCTTGTATTCACTCAGAAAGATCCTGCCTGGGTGGCCTGCAGAGTTCTACAGCAGCAGACAGAGAAAATAGAGACTTTGAGTGGATTAAGTACCTTTGTTTTGCTTTGTACTGCTTATTTTCATAGCCACACTATTCTGAGTGTTTTTTATTAACTTTGCAACTTATTTGAACTGTTTTTTTGAATTCTGTTAGTGTTTGCACTTTAACTGTTGATTTTCAAGTGTTTTTCAACTGTTTAACTGTTTCAGCTTTAAAAGTGTTTGTATTGTTGTATCTGTTTAATTTTTGAGGAAAAAATCCTCTCTCTCTCTACTTGTTTCCTGCCTTTCTATAACCAGTAGAGTCTGTTTTTCAGATTTTGCTGAATTCTGGGCTGTTTTGTATTTTCTGTGTTGCCCAGACCTTACTAAGATAGAATGAAGCTTCTTTGTTAATCAGTAGGAGTGTGAGCTTTGAGCAACCTATCTGTCAATGGAGGAGTGGTTTCAACTCAGAATCTGTAGTTTTATTGGCCATTTTGGATTATTTCTATCCCTTTCATCTTTCTGTTTATAAACCCAAGTTTGTGCGGGTTTTGCACTTGTATTACCTCAGCAAGATCCTGCCTGGGTGTCCTGCAGAGGTCTACAGCAGTAGAATGAGAAAAGAGAGACTTTGAGTGGATTAAATACCTCTGTTTTGCTTTTTATTATTTATTTTCTCTAGCTGCACTATTCCAGTTGTTTTTTATTAATTTTGCAACTTATTTGAACTGTTTTTTTTAATCCTGTTACTATTTGCACTTTAGCTGTTCATTTTCAAGTGCTTTTCAACTGTTTAACTGTTGAGGGCTACATACTCAAGTGAGATAGCCATTTTTCTTCTTTAAAAGTGTTTGTATTACTGTATCTGTTTTAATTTAAAAAAAAAAAACAAAAACAAGACCCCCACAAATCCTAGCTCTCTACTCGTTTCCTGCCTTTCTATAACCTGTAGAGTCCAGTTTTCAGATTTTGCTGAATTCAGGGATGTTTTGCAGTTTCTGTGTTGCCCAGAACTTAGAAGATAGAGGGAAGCTTCTCCGTTCATCAGTGAGAGTGGTGAGCTTTGAGAAGCCTATCTGTCACTGGAGGAGTGGTTTCAGCTCAGAATCTGTAATTTTGTTGGCCATTTTGGGCTATTTCCATCTCTTTCATCTTTCTGTTTAAAAACCCTTGTTTGCACGGTTTTGCACATCGCACAGTGCCATTTTACTAGGGGTAAACTATTCCTTGTGCCAGAAAGTCTCCTCTTCACATTTTCCCTTTGAACTAGCCAGTTTTCTAGTTTTAGCACTCAAAACTGTTACCTCGTGCTCAGCACTTGTTCAAAACTCATTGCAAGCACTAAAAAATCTACAAATTACTACTGCACTAAACTTTCCTCACATGTAAGAGGAAAACATTTTTCAGTACTTAAATTAATAAGCACCTGTCCAGGTATGTCTAAGGGTCAGCTCCTGGTGTTTTCTCCTGTCCACCTGATGAATCTGGGCATCTTGGGGCAATGTAGCAATTGCCTCATGTACACTGACAACCCTCTCCTCCTACCACCCAACACTACAACCTGTGAGAGATACACTTATATATCCAAACTGGAAGCCAAGCTCTCTCCAGCCAAGACTGGACTAGACAGACAAGAGGAGAAGGTAAACATCTGCACCACACCACATTCAATATATAGTCCATCAAAACCTACACCACCTAAACCCACACATAGTAACACAAAACACACACCTACATTCACACTGGCTCTTAATAAAAATATGCCCCATGATAAACTCATCACCATAGCAGGTACAAGCAAGCAAAATTTGAGGGTAATGCTACTTAATGCTAGAAGTCTAAACCTCAAAATGAAAAAAAAATTGATATACTGGATAATATTAAAGTACAGCCTAATACCCTAATAATGGGCGATTTCAACTACCCCACCATCAACTGGGAAAATTACTCATATACTAATTCATTTCCTCAATGCTTTCTGTAATTCATAAATTCCAATGCCCTGGATCAACTTGTCCATATCCCCACCAGGGGCAGCAATATCCTGGATCTGGTCATTACCAATATAGGCAACCAATGTTCCACGCTAGAGGTCAACTCCTCCCTGGTCAGATCTGACCACAAGCTGATCACACTAGACATCCATATCCCACTCCCACCCCCCATTAAAGAAACCACCGTAAAAAACTTCTCCAAAGCCAACTTAATGCTTCTTAACCCAGAAGTGCAAACTTCACGACACCCTTACAGAAGGAAAATAGTGGTACGACTGCTGAATCCTTTACAACTGCACTATATAAGCACATACACGAGTGCATGGATCATGCCATCCCCAACAGAACCAAGATGCTATCCTCTAAAGAAAGGAAGCCAATATGGTGGTCCCCTGCCATAAATAAACTCTACAACAGAAGGAAGAAGCTGTTGCAAAAAGAGTAAAATCCCCTAATTGCAGGAACTCCCTGGTCAGCCTCAGTAAGAAGCTGAGATCACTCATAAAATCCTCCAAAGCTAGTTACGAAAATAAAATCACCACTGATTCTAAAGACAACCACAAAGCATTTTACAGCTATGTCAGGAATCTCAATGGCAACACTCAGATATGCTATAAGCTACATCACAATGGCACTAGTTATAGAGAACCAACTGATATTACCAACATACTGGCAGATAGGTTCAGTGCAAACTTCACCCTTCTCCCCCCAAGGAGCCCTTTTCTGTACCGGAAGAATGCAAAGCCCCTGTAATCATGGATGCACAAGTAAAGATCACACTCTCCAAAGCCAAGAACACAGCATCCATGGGACCAGACAACATCCCAGGCTGCATTCTGTATGAACTACAGAACGAACTAGCACCCCACCTAAGTACCATGTTCAGTCATAGCCTCACTTCAGGCTTTGTGCCTACTGAATGGTGCACAGTGACAGTTACCCCACTCCACAAAGGGGGTGCCACCACGAACCCTGGGAACTACTGCCCCATTAGCCTGATGACCCTATTCTGCAAGGCCATGGAATGTATTATCTTGGAGCTTATAAACAAAGATATAGGTAACCTCCAAACTCTGGACCCCACTCAGTTTGGGTTTGTAAAAGGTAGATCATATCTCCTTAACCTGACTGACTTCTTCAAAGCAGTCACCAGAGCCATGGACAAAGGTAAGGTGGTGCACACAGCCTGTCTTGACCTCACCAAGGCTTTCGACACCACCCCTACTCTGGAATTATAGATAAACTTACTAAACTGGGCATAAATCCCTATGTCACGAGATGGGTGGCCAACTGGCTCACTGGCAGAACCCACACAGAGAAAGTGGCTGACTGAAAATCCAACTTTAGACCAGTGACATGGGGAGTACCACAGGGCTCAGTCCTGGGTCATCTCCTGTTTGGCATCTACTTCTCAGAAGTCCAGGCTAAAATGGCAGGTCTTTGGCTAACGAAGTATGCAGATGACTGCAAACTTGGAGCCATAATAAAATTGCCTAATGATGTGGACATTCTACAAAGGAGCCTCACTGAGACTGATGCTTGGTGTCAAAGTCATGGCCTCAAGCTCAATGCCAAGAAATGCATTGTCATCCCCTTTGGGAAAAACACTGTACCCATGAACTACCACATAGGCGGTAGCCTACTAAACATCAAAAGTGTGATAAGAGATGTTGGGACACAGGTGGACAGTAGTCTCCTTTGATAATCACATCACCACCGTAGTCAGGAAATCTTTCTACATGGCACACCTCATCACAAAGGAGTTCTTCTGTAGAAAAAAAGAGGTCATTGTTCCTCCCTACTCATCTCTCATCAGACCCATTATAGAGTACAGTGCCCCATTTGGGATGTACCTCGCAAGACATCTACAATAACTGGAAAGGCCTCAAACAGATGCCATACACAGACCATCTCAAAAAACTCCAGCTCTACTCCATCGCATATCGCCTACTCAGAGGTGACCTCTGCCTAACATACAAAGCCATGTCAAACCCAGATCTGTTAGACATGCTACACTTAGAGAAATCCCAATCTCTCTGAGCCACACACTTCAGAAACCTAAACCTTGTCACCACAATAAACAGAACATACTGGAGAGATAGATTCCTGTCCCAGAGACTTCCCATGCTCTAGAACAGACTACCCATTCATGTCAAACAAAGCTCCTCATTAACCCTCTTTAAGAAAAATCTTGACAATTGGATGGGAAATAGGAAATTCACCCTGGGGATCACTTCTGTGGCTCTGCTTGACAGGGGCACAGGAAAATAATATTCTTGGGTGGCGAAAGCCAGGGAACTTTTTTGGGCTAGGCTTATACAGGCCTGAGGGTTGATAGCTTAGTACCCACCTATGAATCTATATCTTTTTATGTTTGTAATGTTCTTTTTTTTGTTTAGAAATATAAACTTGGATTTTATATTAGTAAAGAGTTGACATGAGTATGACTGAAATACCTTTATGATAAAATAAAAGCCTTCTAGAGCTGATCTTGATTTGAGAAGTATTAACAGCACATCATCGACAAATAGCTTAGTTTTGGAAATATAATTTTCTGAAATTTTATATCTTTGATATTTGCATTGTTTGAAATTTAAATTGCTAGAACTTCAATGGCTATAGCAAATAAAATAGGAGCAAGAGGACAACCCTGTTTAATACCCTTAATCAGGGGAATGGATTCAGATGTGAAAGGCCCTAATTTAATGTAAGTTTGTTATCATTATAAATATTTTAATACGGGAAATGAATTGAAAAGGCAAATTAAATAATTCTAATACTATAAATACATAATTTCAATGTTAAGAATCTAAGGCTTTTTAATGTCTAGTCTGATAATAAGAACTTCAGTTTTGTTATTTACAAAATCTATAAGGGTTAATAATATTTTAATATTAGGTTCATAGGTTCATAGGTTTATACTAGGCTATCTGCCCTAAGGCATTTATAAGCCTAGCCCAATTTTTTGTGGCTTACGCCACCCCTTATATGAAAAAATACTGTGCCCATTAGTTTGTTGTGCCTCTGTCCAGCAGTGACACAGAGATGATTCCCGGGGTAAACCTACGATCTCCCATCCACAGGTCTAGATTTCTCTTGAACAGAGTCAGCGAGGTGCTCTGCCTCACATGGACCGGGATTTTATTCCACAGCATAGGGAGTCTCTGAGTGATAAATCTATCCCTCCAGCACGTCCTATTTATATCCGTGCTAAGGTTTAAGTCGCTTGCTCTAGTGGTTTTGGTGGATTTGGATTTTTGAGGTGGAGCATGTCCATTAATTCGGGTTGGACATGGCCTTGTATGTCAGGCACATGTCACCTCTGAGCAGACGGTATGCGACTGAGTAGAGCTGGAGTTTCTTCAATCTGGCAGCATATGACAGATTTTGGAGTCCCTTTATCCTTTTGGTGAGGAACTTTTGGGGTCTCTCCAATTGCTGCAGATGTCGGGTGAGATACATCCCGAATGGGGCATTGTACTCGATCATTGGTCTGATAAGTGAAGAGTACAGGGGAACAATGACCTCACTAGATCTGGATGTGAATCCCTTCATGATCAGGTGGGCAATGTAGAAGGTCTTTCTAACCACTTTAGCAATGTGAGTGTCAAAAGAAAGGCCACTGTCAACCTGGGTCCCCAGGTCCCTGATAACCTCTTCTGTGCTTAGTGGATTGCCACCTATATGGTAGCTTGGGGTTACCTTGTTTTTCCCGAAGGGTATGACTATACATTTTTGGCGTTTAACTTCAGGCCATGGCTCTGGCACCAGCTATCTGTTTCCGTGAGTCCCTTCTGAAGGATATCCGTGTCCGATGCACTTTCCACTATGGCCCAGTTTGCAGTCGTCTGCAAACTTTGTCAGCCAAAGTCCTCCCATGCTGGCCTGTACTTCTGAGAAGTAGATGCCAAACAATAGGGGCCAAGGACCGAGCCCTGTGGGACACCACTTGTGACCGGCTTGGAGTCTGACACAGCGCCAGCAACTCTAACCCTGTGGGTTCTGTCCTTAAGCCAGTTTGCAACCCATCTTGTGACATATGGGTTTACATTTAAGCTGGTAAGTTTTTCTACAATACCGAGTGGGGTATTGTGTCGAAGCCTTTGCAAGGTCAAGGTAGGCTGTATGGACTGCCTTTCCTCATCAATGGCCTTGGTGACTGTTTCAAGAAGTCGACCAAGTTCAAAAGGCATGATCTTCCCTTGACAAAGCCAAACTGGGTCGGGTCCAATGTCTGCAAGTCCCCTATATCTTTGTTTATGAGCTCCATTATGATCCTCTCCATAGCTTTGCAGACTAGACTTGTTAAGCTTATGGGGCGGTAATTACCAGGGTCCATAGAGGCGCCGCCTTTGTGGAGTGGGACCACAGTTGCCGTACGCCACTCCTTGGGCACGTATCCTGTGGTAAGGCTGAGATTAAACAGCTGCCTTATGTGCGGGGTTAATTCCTCATTTAGCTCGTGTAGCACACAGCCGGGGACACCATCCGGTCCCATTGATGCTGTGTTTTTAGCTTTGGAGAGAGCAGCTTTCACCTGCGCATTTGAGATGTCCGGGAGGCTACACTCGGCTGGGATAGTTATCTCTCCTTTAGGGGGGGAGAGGGGGGGTGAAGTTTGCACTGAACCTGTCTGCCAGTATGTTGGCAATGTCTGTGGGTTCAGTGATTTTTGTATCATTTTGGACTAATTCTGAGCATATCTGGGAGTTTCCACCCAGGTTCCTAACATAGCTGAAAAAGGCCTTATGATTGTCCTTTGAATCCATGGCAATTTTTCTCTCAAAATTGGCCTTAGTTGATTTTATGAGTGCTCGTAATCTTTTACTAATAATGATCAGGGTGTCTTCCCTTTTATGGATTTTGTTCTATCATGTAATAGCTTTCTCCTCTTATTGTAAAGTTTGTTAATGGCTGGGGTCCACCAGACTGGACGTTTGCCCTTTGTGGAAAGAGGCTTGGTTTTATTTGGGATTGCCTGATCCATGCAGTCCTGGAGGTGTTCATAGAAGGCATTTGTAAGGGCTTCCGCAGCTTGGGTTGTGGTTTCTTCTGGCTCAGGGGCCTTGAAGGATACCACACCAGTCTTGAGTAGTGTGAAGTTTGCTTTAGAGAAGTTCTTCACTATGGTCTTTTTTGTTTGGGGTGGGGGCGGGATGTGGATTTCCAGTGAGATTAGTTTATGATCAGATCTCACCAATGAGGGATATACTTCGTGTGGAGCATTTTGTCCCCATGTTTGTGACAATGAGATCTAGTATATTTTCTCCTCTCATGGGAACAGTGACTAGCTGTTCCATGGCATTTGAATTTATGAACTCCAGGAACCGTTGGGCTAGAAAGTTAGGGCTTGAGTAATGTTCCCAGTCTATATTCGGGTAGTTGAAGTCACCCAATATGATGGTGTTTGGAGATACATTTATACCCTCCAGTGTCTTCAGGAAGGCTGTGTGGGGTTCCTGAGTTTGAGAGGGTGGCCTGTAGCATGCTACAATTTGTAGAGCAGTTTTGCCTATGGTTAGTTGCACCTGGATGGTCTCCCGAAGCTTCGTGCATTGCGACCAACCTGGAGGTGTGGGTATCCTTTATGAATATGGATACACACCCCCCTTTTGTGGTGTGGTGTGGGTTTTGGGTCCGGAACGCATGATATGAGGTAAAACCTAATAGTGCCGGGTGCTCTCAGGAGCCTTGAACCAGGTTTCAGTTACAGCACAGACATCGATGTTCTCCATACTGAGAAGGGCCTCGAGTGCGTGCATTTTGAGATTTAGACTTCTGGCATTGAGCAGCATTACCCTCAGTTTCTTCCCATTTTTGTTTTCTACGGTGGTAGGTTTAGAATTTGAGCCTTGCCTAAAAAGGCACTATGGGGTGGCAAGAGCCTTAGCCAATATCCGGAATCCCAGGGGTGACAGGTGCAAGCCATCCCTTGCGAAGCAGCGTGGCTTGTCAAGCATGTCATCCCAGGCAGACAGACACTGGATCCCCTTTGAATGACACCAGACATTAAGCCAATTGTTAAAGCTGATCATCTTGTCTCTATATTGTGGCATCATTCTTGGTGAAGGAAGGATACTGCTCAGGGTTAGGGTCATACCTGCCTGGGCTACATAATCAGAGAGCTCCTCTATGTCTCTTTTCATGTAGTCCAGGGAGGTACGTCTCAGGTCGTTCACACCAGCATGGACAATGACTGTGTCATATTTGTACTTGCCGTGGTCATATTGTTATGAGTTTGTCTTTGAATTCCACAGGGAAAGGAAGCAGTTGTTCAATGTTAGGAAACTGACCTTTTCCCCACTGTAGTGCGATCTCAGACTTGGTATATATAATAAAGGGTGTGTGTGGGGGGCACAGCCCTATACCTGGGTGGGTTTGACATACTGTGGTGTGTGTTTCGTTTGTAAGGTGGCCAAGTGCTTCCTTTCCCTGTGGTATTTATCCTTGATATGTATTTTCACTCTTTTTGACAAAGTGTGGTTCAATTATTTGAAATTGACCCATACACACACACACACACACACACACACATATATATATATATATATATATATATATATATATTTATACACACATATATATGAATACCCACATATATGTATTTCCTTTTCTTATTCTCCTCTCCTTTGACTCCTTCATTGTCTATCTCTCTCACTCTTTTTTATTCTTTCATTCATTACATTCCCCTTTATCTTTCGCATTTTTTTCTTTTTCACCCTCTGTTCTATTTATTTGTTTGTTTTTTTTCCTTGCTGTCTTACCCCTTCATTTTCCCCCTCTGATCCTTTACTTTGAATTATGTATATTCCTCCTATTCAGCACTACAATAAAGTACCATGAAAACAGCTCATTGGGATATGAAAAACCAAGAACACAAAACAGGAAACCCTGTTAGATTATCACAAATATCTCTGCTCAAGCTCTGCCAGACATAATCACCAGAAATAAGTCTACAATCTGATTGTGATTTAATATGCACAATTTCCAGTAGAAAATGACCACAAACAGATGTTAACACGTTGTTCTGACCATATTATAATGGAACAGTTCCTCAAGTAGTTTTAAGAATCAAGTCTTCATTAATGAAAGAAAGAAATTTTATAACTATAGATCTTGGAAGAGTTGTTGAAGATGACATTAGTTTACTTATAGCTCTATGTGCTCAAGGAAAGTCCTTTCTGCAGGTTTAATAATTTTGGAATCCAAGAAGATAAAAAAGTAACTAGGTCATCTCCTTCTGCTTTTTTTTTCTGGTAAACTGAATATAGTTAAGTAGTATCTCCTTTCTCTGTTTTCTTGGTTGTCTATTTTGTTTAATAACCAGGCGCTTTGTTTTAATAAATATTCTGTTTGAGTTTATTCCACCTTTAATCTTCTCATCATGTCATTTACAGCATTTTCATTATAAGATATTTTAGTCTGATGCTGTTGGAACATTATTCTCCATAAAACCATCTATTTTCAGTGATAACTCCTGAAGTGTTGCTATCACCAGCTGCATATCCTTCTTCAGAGAAGAATCAGAGTGGGAATGCTTAGAGTTACCCATTTTTCTTCCAGTCAATAAGTCTCCAAAAGATTTTGACAGGAAAAAGTTGATGAAACCTCACAAAATTTGGAGGCAAGTAAGCTTACACTATTATACAATAGCGTGTGAAGTAACTTTTCATAGAAATAAATAGTTTCCTGTTTATTTTGATTTTACTGTAGAGCTCTAAAAAGTTGCTGCTTTCACTTGGCCATCTAGGCTCCGCCCCCAACATTTATCTTTCTTTTTGGAAATAGAGTGTGTGTCTAAGACAAAACTTTGTACTTATATGTTAGAATGTATCTTGTCAGTTGAAGGTACAGTAGATATAATGTGCAAACATATTGCTGTAAGGGTATGAGTAAGCATTCTGTAAGAGATTTATGATGTCTGCCATGTAGTGTAACCTTAAAGTTTAGTCAGAAGGCCAGTGAGTAGTTACCAAAATGGTGAGGTAGAATTCCAAGTCTGAAAATTGTGGCTGTGCATTTGGTGTCAGAACAGTTGAGAACCTGCTTTCCAAATGTAAGGTTCACTTTAGTGGGTTAGTGGCAAAAAGTTCATCCAAAGCATCCACATATTCACTTTACATTTTCTTCTTCTTTCGGCTTTTCCCGGTTAGGGGTCGCCACAGTGGATCACCTTGTCCGCTCATGATTGGCAGTGGAGTTTTACGGTGTCGAGTTGCCAGCCCAGTGCCCAACATTCCACAGAAGGCACACACACACACACATGCACACTCACACCTAAGGCCAATTTAGAGTGTCCAATCAACCTACAGCATGTCTTTGGGATGTGGGAGGTAACTGGAGCACCCGGAGGAAACCCACGCGACCACAGGGAGGACATGCAGACTCCACACAGAAGGCACCCCAGCCAAGGATTGAATCAGAGAACCTCTTGCTGTGAGGCGGCAATGTTAACCACTGCACCACCATGGCCACTGTATTCACTTTACATTTTATATACTCATATTGTCACGAGTGCAGGATTGTAGTACTCATCTTCACCACACACAGCCTTTCTTGATTCTGGTTCTGGAAATTCTTTTAACAATCTCTATATGTCACAAATCACATGAGTATTACCCTTTTACTGCTTGACATAACATGCTTCTACTCTACTTTTTCTGTAAAATAAACTCTCCCCACTAAATAATCAGTTCTAAAAATAAGAAATAAGTACAATGGAAAGCCTTTCTAAGCGATAAGGTGGACACTCAAATGCAAATCAGAAACTTATAAATTATCTACACAGTCGGACTTTCTAAAGGTAATCTTCCAGGGAAAAAATAAATGCTGTACACTTTGTGTCCCTGGTAGGTGTAGCACTCCTCCTCATGACACTCACTGCATAAGTTCCTTTTATATGATATAGACTCCTATGCCTAAAGTACCTCTTGTAGTAATGCTGAATTTAAGTAAAAAAGATGCAAATCCTTTAGTCTTTGCCTTGATCTATCTGAATATCAAATACTGCTAGAATGCAACCTTAGATCATCCAAAAAATAGGACTTTTTAGGACTTACTAAGCTAAACAATCAATAAGCAAAATTAATAAAAAAGATAATAAAGCAAATAAAGCAACCTGATCAAAGTCCAATTAATTTCAACTGATAACTAAAACTGTATCTGTAAGAAATATTGAAATAAAACTGAGTAGCAGAGGAACAATGAATATGCAGTATAAGTACGAATACAAAGGGCACTGAGAATAAGAGACCTATTCTTAAGCTTTTAAGAAGAACCAAAGGAATATCAGTCTCTGTGGGAATATGTGAAAAATCATTTTGGCATAGGTTTATAGCCATGAGGGAAACTGAAGTCTGTGGCCAGCATAAATTGTTCCATGGCATCAACAGGAAAGTACTGCTGTTGACACAGAAACACATCAAAAGCAGTGTTTGGAGGTGAGAATGTTCATGCTTACACTGGTAGACTGTCAGTATGACTTAAACCAATTCACAAGCTCCATCCTGCTAATTTATGAGAAGGTATATACGATATAAAAGTGCAAAATCAAATGATGACAACTGTGATTCAGAAGCCTGAGGAGGCTTCATGGTTACAAGCTTACTTTCTAGAATGCTTTTTTAAACTCTGCTTGGAAGTACATGGTATATATAATACAGTATTTTTTAAATCGATCTCAGGTTTAATTTAAAGCATATGAACTGCAGATCTTGACTAAAGATATTCTAGAAAATAATAGAAATCTGCACACCTGATTCACACTATGCTGAGATTGTGTGTAACAAGACAGAACTCTATGCATCAGTTTCAGTGCATTTACATAAAGCCAGACATGAAAAAAAAAACAAAACACATTTTCATAAGGAAGATAATAATATTCACTAATTCAAGGGATGTGATTTACTGGTTTAACTTGAACAACTATAGAAAGGAGGCTGTAAAAAGGAGACATTGGAACCATAAACTCTGCAGACCTGTAAAATAATTCTTTCTTCTGCTTCAGGAAATTATTACAGCCATATAGTCACCATTTCCAAGACAGCCTGCTCACTGTAGAGTTCTGCAATGCAAGTGATTAATGTCACTTCCATCAGATGTTTTCTGACATCATGGTATGCTGCCTTTTCTTATTAGGTATAATGTTTCACAGATAATAGCTGTGTCCTTGATGCGGATTCTGAAGGACATCTGAATATTTCCATTATTTATTTATTTATTTACACTGTTCACTCCAATGTGGAATTTATTGAATTTTCATAGAAATAAATGAGAATATCTTACACAAAAACACATATAAGTAACATTAACAAAAGCAAATGCTCAAAGCAGTTAATCTTACTGAGAACATTTAGGTACTAATATACACAAGATTTAAAGGCTGCAGTTGCTTATTAATATTAGTAACGTGAGAAAGATTTATATAATGAAACACTGCAGAAAAAAATACATTTCTCTGATTTAAGGATTTATTATATACTTTCATATAAGATGACGGGGTGGGATTCATAGATGAGCACTACATAGCTGTGTAGTTGTTGTGTCTTTCGGCTTTTCCCGGTTAGGGGTCGCCACAGCGGAACTCCGGTCCGCTAATGAGTACTAAGTAGTAAGTGTTCCATATTGAGATGTGATCTATAACTGCCTGTATATGTAGCAGGGCTTGCATAGCACCGATAGTCTGAGAAAAGGAATGTATAGTAAAGCTGTCAGACTGTATTATAAGAGGCAAGAAGTGCTAGGCAGGTGCAGTGGAGGAGTTGTGTTAGAAAAGGGCATATGGCTGATTGAAATGTTGTAATATCAGGAAAGGTAGGCATCTGCATGTGAAGCTATACAAGATCACATGGGTAATGAAGTGGCACATCTCTGCTATACATGCAGTGGCAGATAGCTGAAGTACGAGGTCACATGTGTAATGAAGTGTCACATCTTTGCCATGCAAACAGCGGCAGATAGCCCAAGGAGGACCAGTGCAACAAAATATCAACTCAGCTCCAGAAACTTAGAAAAGGGAGAATATAGAGCAGAGGAAAACACATAAACATAACCAACCATAAGGAATGAAAGCTACGGGGAAGAGGGGCATTTTTTTGTGTGAGAAAGTCTCCCATTTGAAATATATAAAAAGGAATGATAGGTGAGAAAGGTAGTGATGAGTGAGTGTAAGATAGACAGAGGGAGAAAGGAAAATTGTAGGGACAAACAAACATAAAATGCATAGACAAACATATGGGAGGTATTGTTACAAAACTTGGGGCCAACAGTGGATGGTCACAAACCAACAGGCAGACAGACAGACTGAAGGTGGACACTTGGTGAGGGGGGAAGGGTTGGACAACAGACAAGGTACAGGGTATGAACATAATGCAGGGAAACAACTGAGTGGGAGATAGAGCAAGGTATATGATGGATGCTAGGCTCAGATATTAGTCATCTCTATATCTTTTGTCATGTATAGCTTCACCATTGGTGGCCCAGTAGTCAGAACCTGCCAGTTACACAACTTGACCAACTGCATGTGGAGGCACTCCATGTCTTTCAGGGAGGCATCCAGTGACTGGTGCTCCTCAGATGATACCAGCCTCCACACTTACCACCAGGTGATCACAAGAGATCCCTGAGAGCCACTGTCAGAAGAAGACTCACTGTCCCCCCCTAAGACTTGCCCATGGATGGTGCCAGTGAGCCCTTTAGGTAGGGTGACCCACCTCCCCCACTGAGAGGTGGACCAAGTGACCAATTCTAACCCAGCATCAGGGGTGGGAGGTTGGCATAATGGTTAAGGTGTTTACCTTACAGTTACAAGGTACAGGGTTTGATTCTCACATGGGGTAATTGGCTAGGCTTAAAATGGCCCAGAAGGGCTGTTAGCCTAGTACTAATCTATGAACCTATGAACCTAAGCATAGGCAGGCATAAGCTGAGGTGACCACTGCTGCTCCTTTGTCATACCCACAACTGGACCTGCAGAAGGATGAGAAAAAATAGAATGTATTAGTACATATTAGTACGCACATCTGTTGCATATAAATTTGCAGTTGCACAATGCAGTACTGAACACAGTATATGCACCCCACTACTAGGTGATGTGCACTTGCCTTATGTGACATCCGTACATGTGGAATGATGCTCCTTTGCTGCTGTACTGTACCTCTCTCTTTGTCTCTCTCTGTGTCTAACCACTTTTTAAACAGACCTGGGTGGTACCATTGTAGGTTACTGTATTTATTCCTGCACTGCTCACTAGAACAGGTGATGCCATTTACATCACTCATCAACCTGGCAAGCTTGTAACAGGTATCCACCTTTTACTGTTGGCCATCACAATGACCCATCAGGTGTTCCTCAAAGCCATTAAGAAGGAACAACAAGAAAACCTTACTTTTTCTTGGGCCAGTCAGGAGACTTGCTGTTCCCAGCAAGTGAAAAAAAAACATGTCCATTCACAAAAATTCACTTGAAGAGAAAAATGGTAGCCACTTATGCACAGATGAATATTTACACATCATGTGGCATGCATCATATCTTGGTGCCAAATGCCTGTCTCATATAGTCATGGTACTATGAGCAGCACAGGCTCCATGCAAGAGCATCCTGGTATGTGACATCTCACCAGGCTGCATGCTCTCACTCATGAAGTTCTACACTTTCAATATCTCTTGTTGGCAGATAGTGTTTTGCCTACTTGTGGCCATAACCTGGGTTATGGATGCTGTACATCTGTTGACTCCTGACATGGGATCTTCTGTTAGGGTGCATGTGCATGCTACCATAGTTCTACTCTAGCCCTATCATGGACAACATTGAGTTCTGAGACTGCAGGTCACCCCTGTATATATTGTCAATGTTCAGTACGTGGTACTCCACCATGCTACAGGAGGATGTGATCTCTGACTTCCAAAAATCTGCTTGGCTACTACATCCACCTTCCATTACATGGGCCATATGATAGTGTTGCTGCAATCATTAAGCACCTGCACCTGTGCAATTGATGATGGTTGTCCATAATGTACCCCCTAACATGCATGCTATGACTCAGAGCAGTACAAAGTGTGAACATTCTGTGTACTGCTCTGCACAGCCTATATATGATAATGCATGCATCATTTTATTCTGTGCTGTCTGTGGTATGGTTGATAGCTGTGGACTGGATGCTGCCTCTTTTCAAGAGCTGCAATGTATTGTCCCTGTGCTTGCCTCATATGTGGTAATGCTGCTACTTCTTCATTCCAGACTGTCCCTCCTACTCCTTGGATGTTGTTTCTGCTGCTATAGTGGGCCCTGCTGGGATGCTTTCCTGCTGCTGCTGCAGATATTTCTGCTGTGACATACTGTAGTGCCTCACTGATGAATCAAGGCACCAGACATTTCCCTTCTGTTGGCCAAAATCTTGTTCCATCATATTTGTGCTTTGGCAAGGGCAGTGTTGTACATCATCTGTACCATAGTTTGCAGGCTGTGAATTGGGATCATCATCCACAACTTCAGAGCATATCTGGCATCACCTGTAACATCCAACAGTGACACTCTTATATATGGCTTGCTGTCTCTTGAATGTTAGCTGTATATATTGGCCATGGTACCCACTTGTTTGTGCATGCCCCAGCTAGATAACACTGTAGGAAGTCTCCCTGCATGAACCAATGATGGAGGTTAGACATGGGCCATATATGTGCATCATGGCAAGTACCTGGATGGTACATAGAAGCATTATACGTGATGCTTTAGGCATTGCCGACCACCTTGCAGTTGAGGGAGTGGAAGCCCTTTGTGTTGATATAGCTCACATCCTGTGTACCAAGTGGTACTTTGATAGAAATACATGTGCATCCAGTAGCTCCCAGGACCTCAGGAAAATGGTCTATGTTGAAAAAAACAACTACATAGTGGTGGCTCTCTCCTCTGCAGTCTTTGGTAACCACATATATTTTCTCTACATACTGCAGCATAATGTTGAGGAACTAGTGTAGGATAAACAAGGCTGGTGTCTGCAATATTTTGATTGTGTCCCATAGGTCAGTGAAAGGTCCCTGTGGCTAGTGTGGTTAATGCTACACATACCTTAATATTCATTGGGATGGGCAATCCATGCATTGTCCTTGATTTTACTTATGGGCAGACAATTCAATAAGCTTTCATATAGTCCCCTTGTCCACATAGAAGCAATCCACAATCTGGTGTTCAGTCAGGTAAGGTGTTGATGGTACTTTATTGCAATGGTGCAGAGGACCATGGCATGCCATGCAGCAGTTGTGAGAGAGGCCACTAACATGCTGTTCATTTATATCTACTGATATCCCATGCATTGCAATTGTCTGTACATCATAAAACTTTGGTGTTCAGAATAGGTCTTTACCATGGTGTAGCATGCCTGTTTTATACATCTCTAAATCTCTCTGCCATGACTGATGTATTTTTTTTTTTTTGCATAATCTGTGTGCCTCCTTTCCACACCATCAGCCAGTCCTGTTTATAGACTGTATACCCAGCTATTTTATCCAAGTAAGGCCACACTCCTTGTTTCACTGACTTACCTTCTCAGTGCACAGTTCTGCTTCCTATACAATTTTATATAGTACTGTGTGTGCTAAGTGTCTATGAAGCCTGGCCTGGGATAATAAATGCTAATAGGAAGAAGTAATGCTTCAAGTGATTTTAGGATGAGATGAATGCATCATGTATACCAACTTTAAAGTAAGAAGTTTGATCAAGTCACTGACAGGAAGACTGCAAACTTAAAAATGTCAAAGAAGATCATCAAAACTAGAAAAAGGTAACATATCAAACCATGTGACCTAACTATGTAATCTAAATCACTTCCAGAGCAAGTGAACTAAATAGGTAGGTTAAAATCAAGAGCACTAAAATAAAATCATTTTGCAAACAGTTTGTTAAATGGGCAGGTTAACCTACTTATGACAAGACTCTAGTGAAAGACAAAAACAGAGTCACTACAGAAATATCAGTTCTTGAGTTAATGGAGCATGAAATATAATAAATCATAAAGTTTGTATAGAGCAGCATTCCTTTTACATTGTGTCTTGAAATAAATAATACATAAAAGTGCAGACCAGTGTTAAATCAGGAAGATACAGAGAAATGCTACAACACTTAAAAAATGCTAACACCATAAAAAGCAATGAGCACTGTGGAAGAAACAAATAATAGCAGTTAGTTAGACAGATATATATTGAACAGTATATTTAATATAAATGTTATATGCAAGTGTTATGGCATAACAGGTTATTTACTGTCTAACTACACATTTAGGTGCATGAAGATGAAGGCTAAGTGTCGCTTCACATCTAGTCATGCCGTCCATGTTGATGTTCTTCATATTGATCACTGCTGCCTAAGCTACATGGGTTATATCCTGCAAGGATATAAGAGCCGGCCAGCTTCCAATGTTTCAGGGCAATTTCCACAAGCTCAAAAATTTAGGCAGCTTGAGCTGAGCTGACTGAAATGACAGATTTGGGTACGAAGCCCTTGGGTTTTCTTGCTGGTGAAGAATATGCTCCTCTGAGGCTTTTGAGGATCAACAGTCAACTTGTGTTGTTCCTTTCCTGGGTAGATAAGTTTCCTTTGGGTAAAAAACTTAGAAAAAAATGTTTGTTTGATAGCACTTTTCTATTCAGGAAAGTAATTTTAGAGCTAGGGCTTTCGTTTTAATGGACTGTCAGACTAAATGCTTTTAAATGGGAGCACTCTTTTTCCTGACAGTTTAAGAGTTGTTTAAGGTACTTATATAATATTTTTTGTGGAGAAATTGTGTTTGTTTTACTTTTGGGGTTAGCAAGGTGTTTTAAAATGCTTTTTACTGTTTTTCCTTTGAAAAAAAGGACTTTTAAAGACTAAATTTTCCTGGCATTTGCTGCTAGTTTTCCACAGGGAAGAGGCAACATTTTTGGCTTGACCATAGAACAAACTGTCAATCACATGGTCAGTCCTTCTTCCTGCCACAAAAAGAAAAAGTTAAGCAAACAGCATTTACCACCAAAGAAGGCTAGTAATTTGCTTCAGATGCAGGTGAGTTACTCTTCTGTGGCCATTAGTTGTACCTCGGGCCACACATCTTTAACCCTAGATTACTCTGGTGTAACACCTACAGCCACTATGGACTGGGTGTTAGCCACATCCTCTGTGGCTGTTGGTGTCCCCAGAGTGGGAAAATGAGAGCCATCCTTATTGGTTCTGAGAGCGGGAAGGTGGAAGGATTCCCTGTTTTGTCAGAATGTTGTGCCCATCAATGGGGAAGCTACTGCTGCCATTAATAACCCTCATTCTTCCTGTCAAACGGAAACCAAAAACTAAACATGTATATACTTCTCTTCAAATTTCCTTGGACAGGAGGAAGCTACTTGGTCTGGCTCAAGGTTTAATTCAGATTAGTGATCCTTCTTTTAAAATAGTTTTTGGTAAAAGAAAGAGGAATACCTCTTTTCCTAAAGAGAGTCCAGATTCTGAATCTGGGCAGGAAGATGAAGGGACAGTTACTGGGTTTTCTCCTGAGATTTCTGATTCAGAATCTGGGGAAAACTAAGTTTCTGATTCTCCCTGTGGGGGTTCAACAGGTCCAACAGGTCCTGTTTATATCACAGGCAAGGTTGAAGCCTTTAGAACAGGTAATTCTGCTGTTGTTGGTTTTACAGATATGCAGGATGTCCATCAGAGTGGGGTCTGACAATGCACTGTATGCCAGACATAGATCTCCCCTTAACAGCCTGTAGGAGACAGAATACAGAGATAGGGCCTTGAGGTGATCTGCATAGGACATGCTACTTATACCCTATATTATTTTAGTGATTAACCTCAGTGGACATTCCAGTTGTTGGATATGCCTGGTTAGGTAATACTAAAGGGGCATTGTACTCAATCATAGGTCTGATGAATGCCGATTACAGTGGAATAATGACTTGGACCTTGATGAACTTTGTTTATACGTTGCACAACATAGAATGATTTCCTTACTACTGTAGACATGTGATGGCCAAAGGCTAGATTGCTGTCTATGTATGTCCCAAAGTCCCTGACTACTGGGTCAACTCTTAGGGGTGTGTTGTCAGTATTATAGTTAACCAGGGGTAGATGACTTCCCAAAGGATACTATTATGCATTTCCTGGCATTTAGTTTTAGTCCATGGCTCTAACACCAGCTGTTTGTTTGTCAACCCTTTCTGGAGAACATTTGTGTCGGTGGGTGAATTCAGTGACAGCTCCTAATTTGCAATCATCTGCAAATTTAGTCAGCCAGAGACCACTACATTGGCCTTGACCTAAGAGAAGTAAATACCAAAAAGAAGCAGTCTCAGGTCCAATCCCTGAGGGACTCTGCTTGTGAATGGCCTATTTGTATTGGTGGACTCCCCAGTTCTAACTTTCTGGGTCCTATCTATGAGCCAGCTGGCTGCCCACTGGGTGACATATGAGTTTGTACCTAACCTCTTGAGTTTGTCAACAGTGCTCTAGTGGGGTATTGTGTCAAATGCCTTGACCAGGTCAAGGTAGGCAGCATGAACCACTTTGCCCTTATCCATTGGTTTGGTGACTTTCTCAAAGAAGTTTACCAGGTTGAGTAGGCATGACCTGCCCTTGATGAAACCAAATTAGGTTGGGTCCAGTGTCTGGAGATTTCCAATGTCATTATCAATCGTTTCCATGATAATTATTCCCATGGCTTTACATATGAGACTAGTGAGACTTATGGGTCTGTAGCTTCCAGAGTCTGTAGATGGCCCACCTTTGTACAGATGGATGACTGTTGCTCTTCCCCATTCATGAGTCACAAAGCCTGTTTGGAGACTGCAGTTAAATAGCAGTTCCAGAGGGCCTGAAAGGTCATATTTCATGCTATTTAGAAGATGTCCTGGGATATTGTGTGGGCCCATTGATGCAGTGTTCTTGGTCTTAGACAGATCATTAAGGACCTGTTCTCTAGTGATAGCAGGGGAAGTTATATTTGATGGTATTTCTTGGGGAAGGTTGATGGAGAGAGAGGGGTACAGTTGATGCTAAATTTGTCAACCAGTAGGTTTGCTATATATTTTGGTTCAATATAGGTGACTCCATTAATAATGAGCTCTAGCTAAAGAATTTCTTGTGGGTGTTCTTGGTCTGGGAGGCCACATTTACGTCAAATTTGGCTTTGGTAGACAATATTTGTCCTTTGAGTTGTTTGTTTTGTTTGTTGAGAGTGCTTTTGTCTTGCTGCACCTCCTAATGTTTGCCATTTTTTTGAGTTACTTCTGTACTTCTTCCTGGTGGGTACAGCTGCCTCTTTACAGCTATTAACATGCCTGTATAGTGTTTCTGTTGTGATGGCCCCTCTTTACCCTCTACCAGTAATCAAGGAGCCCCAATCCTCACCACTGACACCTGTGAGAGGTGGTCACTAAGAACAGGAATGGAATTTAGATAGTATTTCCAATGCAGCTCTCTGCATCAAGCACATTTTCCCCCAAGAGCACATAAGGAACACACTCCACTAGGACTGGACTCTCCATCTCTCCAGATCCTAAACAAGACTCACCTTGGAGCATTGTGTCCCATTTCCAAGTATCTGACACACAAACTTGAATATCTGATTTTTCACACACACACATACACACACACACACACACACACACACACACACACACACACACACACACACACACACACACACACACACACACACACACACCTGGAAAAAGCTGACACAGATTCACTAGCTGTGTTCCCGTCTCTCTGGACTACAAGGTAGATTCCTGCCACTGGCCAGATACTCTAAGGCTCTTACAAAGGGTAAACAATTATACTGTGTCAAATTAACACTGATATAAATAGTAGAGTGTGACTGAAGCAGTAAGGCTTATCGGAGTGGCCACAGTGTCACTAAAATAAGCACAAGTACTCTCAAGATGTTAAAGGTATTCTCAAAAAAGACAAGCCACAATGAAAAGGTATAACAATATTTAATAATGGATAATAAAATAGAGAACAGGAGAATACTTAGTATTTAGTTACAATAAACAACAGAGTTTTCAGTCACAGGAAGTATAAAAATAACAGATGGATAGGATCTCACATATGCAGAAAAAGAAATAATACTAAACTATTATAACTGTACTTTTCCTAACTGAACTAAAGAGAAACTGTCCCTAGTTAACTCACTTAGTACCAAAAGGCAAGATGTACTGCTGAGATGCTCAATTCCACTAGGCAAAATGAGAAACTGCACACCAGAGGTCTCTCCTTCAGCCGGTTATAGAATGACATCATATCTAGTCACCTGACTCTGGCATAATACACATTCAGAACTATGTTAAGATTCTGTTGCAGCATTTAACATAAGCAACTTTTACAAATACATTTTTAATACAAGCATCTGTACAAATCAGTGTGACAGTCAAATAACATAAGATTATTTACAAAACTTCAACCAGTCATGCTGGTATATGCCACACTTGCACTGTCTTACTTCTCCTGGTACAGCTGACAATACTTCACAATGTCACATCTTTGAATAGTTCTGCATAGGCAGCAGTGTTCTTGGGGTTTATGGGGTCTTGAAATTTTGCCAGGTTATCACTTAGTAGGATGTTAGCTTCAGGGTGGTTTCTGAATATTCCTGGTGTGAGAAAGGGAGATACCACCAGCCCAGTTAGCTGGAATTTTGTAAATAATTATATGTCATAGATTAGTTAGCCAGGGAGAGATGGCAAAGATGTCCGCAGAGGAGTATGGCAAGCTGACAAAGAACAAGTAGGCTGAAATGTGCCAAGGCAAAGGGCTGGAGCATGTCAACCTGACTAAAGGAGAAATTATTGCAGCCTTAACTGCAGTTGCATCACAGACCAGCAACCAGGAGGACAACCAGACTGGCCTTGGGGATGCACAACTCTCAGAAAATGGACAGTTCAATCCATCTGGAGTTAAAGAGACTTGAACTGGCGGCCAAACGGTTGGAAATAGAATCAGCAGATAGACTGCGGCATTTGGAGGTTGAAGAAAATGAGAGACTGAGGTGTTTGGAGGCTGAAGAAAATGAGAGGCAGAGGCAACATGAAAAGGAAATTATAACTCTTCACCAGGGTCATGGAGGCAATGGGGAAAGGAATAACTGAACCTCAGAAGCAACAAAGGTCAGTCAATTTCTTCCACAATATACAGAGGGTGATAGATTTATTTATATGTTTGAAAGGGTATGTAAACAGTATAATGTTGACCAATGGCTCTGGATATAGTTCCTGACCCCCTTACTCCATGGTAAAGCTGTAACTGCTATTTCTAAATTGTCTGATACTGATTGCATAAATTATAATACTGTTAAAAATTGCTAGAGTGTTTTAAGTTAATACCTAAAGCTTATAGAAAAAAGTTTCATGAGCATAGATGCAAGGCAGATGAAAGTATGTGTGAATATATTGCTGAACTAAGCACTTATTTTCATAGGTGAGTAAGTGGGTATCAGGTCACCACTTTTGAAGGGTTGGCAAACCTTTTGGTGAGGGAAAAAGCCCTTAGCACTTTGCCAGAAGACATGAGAATCTGGTTAGCAGATAGAGAATGTAATACCGCAGATGACTTGGAGAAAAAGGGAAGCCTATACTTAGCAAGCAGGACATCACTGCACAGGAAATGGATACCCAGTGCTGCACATGGGTCTAGGGGAACACATGATGGGCAGCCTAAAAAGCCACAACAGAGTCTGTCAGTAATAGGGTAAGCAACTAGTTCAGGTACACAGCCAGGATCAAGGGTTAAATGTTTTAAATGTAACCAGTGAGGCCATGTAGCATACAGATGTCCATGGAGGCAAGGTGGGGAACAAAAGGTGGGAGACCCAGTAAGTGGGAATGACAGAATGTCAACAGTAAGTTGTCTGGAGACAGCAAGGGTGCCAAACTACCACAAGAGGTTATATCTTAGCAGATGGAAAACAGGCCACAGCTAAGAGAGAAACAGACTCTGACCTAACCATTGTGAAGCCTGCAGTGGTTAAAGAGCAGCACTATTTGCTTGGGCAGTCTACTCCAGTCAGAGCTTTAGGAGGGACCCCCATTCCAAATACCTTTGGCTAGGGTTCACCTTGACTTGGAGGGAGGAAAAGGAAGCAAGCAAGTAGGTGTTTGAGGATATCCCTGCAGATGTCCTGATAAGGAATGGTTTTGATAATGTAGTACCTTGCATGCATGCAGCAACATGCAGTCAGGTTTGGAGACAAGCATGTGGGTCTGGATGCCTGGGGGTGACTCAGACAGACTGCACACTTGAAGACAGGACTGGTGAGGTTGCTACTTCAGAGAAGGAGCTACCAAGTAGCAGTGAGACTGAATGTGAGTCAGAGCTGCTTGTGGGTACTGATGTTTGCTAGGACAGAGTGACTGCAAGGGCAGAGGTGAGTAGTAGTACCCATGCTGACAGTGAGGCACCACTGTCAGAGAATACCAGATTTCCTGTGGAAGGGGAGCTGAAAAGGATTACAAAGAGAGAGCTGAGACAGGCTCAGCTCTCAGATCCTATATTACAGGGCTTGAGGATGGTAGCTAGAGTGGCACCTGATTCTCATGGAAAAGGGGAATCTGTATACTGGGACAAAGGGTTACTGTATAGAGAGTGGACCCCTGAGGGAGGGCTAGAGGGTGAGAGAACACAGCAGTTGGAAGTGCCCAGAGCCTACTATCTGGCACTTCTAGCCATAGCCCAAAACGTTTCCTTTGCAGGTCATATGGGCATAAAGCATACCAAGAGATGCATTATGCAGGACTTTTATTGGCCTGGGTTTTCAAGACATGTAACAGAGTACTGCAGGACCTGTGAGCAGTGCTAAAAAGTAGGCAAGACATGAGACAAGGTGAAAGCCCCTTTGATGCCTTTGCCTGTGATTGAGGAGCCATTTCAGAAGGTAGCTATGGATATTGTGGGGCCTCTGAGTACCCCTAGTTCCACAGGGAAGATGTATATGCTAGTGGAAGTAGATTTTGCTGTTAGATACCCTGAGGCGGTGGCTTTGTTCTCCATTGAGGCAGAAAAGGTGTTAAATGCTTTGTTAGAGATTTTCAGTAGGGTGAGTTTAAATACTGACTGACAGGGTTGCCGAATTCATGTCAGACCTGCTGGCTTGTCTGTGGGAGTGCTGTGGGGTGAAGCACCTAAAGACCATCCCCTACCACCCCTAGACTAATAGTCTGGTGGAGAGGTTAAACTCTACACTAAAGACCATGCTACAGGCATTTTCTGACAAGTTTAAGAGGGGTGGGACAAATATCTGCCCCATCTGTTGTTTGCTTTGTTTGAGAGATGCCCCAGGAATACACATATTTTTCACCTTTTGAGTTGCTGTATGGGCATAGGGTGAGGGGACCTCTAGATTTGATTCGAGATGAGTGGGAGGGTGAGTGTGAATCCCACAAGGAGTCGGTTGCGGCATATGTCCTAAACTTCAAGACAAGGCTCCGGGAGCTCATGGGCTTAGCCCAGGAGAACCTGGCAGGAGCCCAACATAGAATCATAGGATCATAGGAGATTACTAGACTAATGGCCCTGTGGCCCTTACAAGCCTAGCCAAGAGTTTATCCCCAAAAAAGAAACCACAATCAGCACCCAACACCCCTGTCAGTGAGGGACACAGGTGGAACCCCTGGGACAAATTTATGGTTTCCCATCCACTCATCAAGGCTGCGCTTGAAGAGGGTCAGCAACGTACTTTGTTTGATGTGTATGGGGAGTCTCTTCCAGAGATGGGGCGGCCTCTGGGAGACAAACCTGTCTCTCCAGCAGACTTGTTAATGTCACATATTAGATTTAGGCCTTTTGATCGGGTAATGTGCGAGGAATTAAACTTATGGATATGGAGCATTTCTAGTAGAGCAGAGTCTGAGATTGCCTTGTAGGTGAGACACAGATCATTTCTGAGCAATCTGTATGATACTGAGTAGAGTGATAGTGATTTGAGCTTGTCCACATAGGACAGGTGTTGGGAACAATGGATTCTCTTTGTGATGCATTTCTGTGGCCTTTCCAGTTGGTGAGGGTGTTTGGAGAGGTACATACCAAATGGGGCTTTGTACTCAATTACTGGCCTAATGAGGGAGGACTAAAGAGAGATAATAACCTCCTTTTTTCTGGATGCAATCCCTTTACTTATGAGATGAACCAAGTAAAAGGCTTTTCTGACCACTCTCACTACATGATGGTCGAATGTGAGATTGTTGTCAACCTGTGTACCCAAGTCTCTCACAACAGGTTGTATGCTTAGAGGGTTGCCATTGATGTTGTAATCAGTAGGGGTTGTGTTGTTGCTGAATGGTATGATAATACATTTTTTTACATTTAACTTAAGGCCATGACTTTAGCACCAGTCATTTGTTGCTGTGAGACCCTCGTGTAGTATGTTAGCATAATTTCAAGATTGAATGACAGCACACAACTTACAGTTGTCAGCAAACTTGGTCAGACACAGGCCTTGTATCTTTGCCTGCACCTCTGAGAAGTAGATGCCAAACAGTAGGGGTCCCAGGACAGATCCCTGGTGGACACCACAAGTGACAGGTCTGCTGTCAGAAGTGAAGCCTATCTTGACCTTGTGGGTCCTGTTGGTGAGCCATTTGGCCACCCACCTGATGAGATAGGGATTTAGGCCAAGTTTTGTTAGCTTTTCAATGATGCCTGAGTGGGGGATTGTTTCAAAGGCTTTGGACAAGTCAAGGTAAGCTGTATGTACTGACTTTCCCTCATCCAGTGCCTTGGTGACAGTCTCAAAAATGTCAACCAGGTTCAACAGACAGGATCTGCCCTTGACAAATCTGAACTGGGTGGGGTCATGTGCTTGGAGATTGCCTATGTCGTTGTTTATGAGGTCCATAATAATACACTCCATGGCCTTACAGATCATACCTGTCAAGCTAATGGGGTGATAGTTTCCAGGGTCAGTAGTGGCACCACCTTTGTGCAAAGGGATGGCAACGGCAATTCTTCACTGTGCTGAAATGAAGCCTGTACTTAGGCTATGGTTGAATAGGGTGCTCAATGGCAAGGGTAGTTCTTGCTGGAGATGGTGCAGAATACAGCCTGGGACACTATCATTTCCCATGGAAGCTGTATTCTTTGCCTTGGATATGGCCTTTTACACTTGATCTATGGAGATGTGAGGTGCGGGACATGTATCAAGGATATTGAATGGGCCGTTGGGGGGGACAGGTGGGGGAAGTTTGTGCTGAACCTATCTACTAGCAGGTTGGTTGAGTCAACAGGATCAGTGTAAGTGGTACTTTTAAGAACTAATTTGGAACAAGCCTGGTCTTTGCCATGGAGTTTCCTGATGTAACTGAAAAAGGCTTTGTGGTTAGCCTTTGTTTCAGAGGCTAGTTTCGATTCATAATTGGCTTTGGAGGTTTTCACTAGTGATCTAATTTGCTTGTCGAAGCTAAGGAGGGAGATTTTCCATTTGAAATTTGTGCCTTTTTACCCTTTGAAAACAGTTTCTTCCTTTTGTTGTAAAGCCTGTTGATAGAGGATGTCCACCAGATAGGTTTGTGTTTCCTTGGGGAGAAGGTTTTAGTTCTGTTTGGTATACCTGAGTCCATGCAGTTGTACATGTGCTTTTATACTGCACTAGCGTACTGTTCAGCATATTTGTCTGCATCCTCTGAGGGGGGCTTTGGTGTGAAGCTACTGATACCCTCCCTTAGAAGGCTTTAGTCAGCTTTTGAAAAGTTTTTTAGCCTGGTTATGGCTGGGGAGGGGGTTTGGATGGGATAGAAACTTTGAATGAGACAGACCGATGGTCTGATCTCACCAGAGAAGAACTTACTATGGGGGTGGTGCAGCGGTCACCCATGTTGGTGAAAACCAAGTCTAGAATGTTATCTCCCCTTGTGGGGGATGAGACAAGCTGGTCTAGTGCATTAGAAATGATGAAATCAAGGAATCATTGGGTGAGTGCATTAGAGCAGGAATAGTTAACCCAGTCTATGGTGGGGTTGTTGAAGTCACCAAGGATCAGGGTATTAGGGGGTACCTTGAGTGGGTGTCCTGAGTAATGGAGGGGGGGTCTATAGCTGGCTATAACTTGGATGGGTCTCTTGCCAATTGTCAGTTGCACCTGGAGTAGTTCTGGTGCATCACGTTGGCAAACGGGTATGGAGGTGTGATTGTCTTTAATGAAAATAGAAACAGCACCACCCTTAGTCTTCCCGACCTCATTTTGGGATCAGAATGTGTGGAATGAGGTATAGCCTGGTAAGGCAGGGGTGCTATTCTCAGTCTTGAACCAATTTTCCATGACTGCACAGATGTCGGCATCTTCCAGTGCAAGTAGAGCCTCCAGTGAGTGCATTTTCAGGTTAAGGCTCCTAGCATTAAGCAGCAGGACCTTCAATTTGTTTTTTGACAGATCTTTTATGTTGGAAGATTTGTCTTTGGAACATTGCCTAAAAAAGGCACAATGGGGGAGGAAAGAGCCTTGGCCAGAATCCTGAATCCCAGGGGTGACAAGTGGAGGACATCTCTGCCAAATCATCGAGGCCTGTCAACTATGTCATCCCAGGCAGATAGATACTGGATCCCCCTGGAATGACACCAGAAACTAAGCCAACTGTTGAAGTCAATTATTTTTTGTTGGTATTGTGGTATCATTCTTGGTGAAGGTAGGATGCTGCTTAGGGCTAGGGTCATGCCTGCCTGGGACACATAGTCTGACAGCTCAATCATGTCTCTCTTCATATCGTCCAGGGAGGTACATCTCAAGTCATTCACACCAACATAAACAATGACAGAGTCATACTTGTGCCTGTTGTGGAGACACTTAAGTGTGTGCGTGATGTGGCAGATTCTGGAACCTGACAGACAATTGACTGTGATCTTCTCCTTGTCAAGCCTGGTGAGGGGGACATAGGTGTGTCTCGCAATTGAGTCGCCAGTGTCTAGTATGATTGGTTTATTGTTGTGCCTTAGGGGCTCTGTGAATTTATTGTTATGCCTTATGGGCTGTGTTTGTGAGACACTGGTGTGCTCTCTGCTGTCTGTGATGTGTTTGGTGTTGTGTGTGGAATGTTTGTGAGTGTGTTTTGGAGATCTCTGCTGTTAAGTTAAGTTTTTATTGAGGACGTCTGCATAGGTGGTTGTGTGTTGTGCTTGGCTATGTGATGTGGGTGGTGTGGGGTTTGTGCTGCCAATCTCCTCTTTTTCAGGAGTACTGACTGTGGCACGAGAGAGCATGGATTCCAGGTTACTGATATGCAGTGGATATAAAAAGTGTACACACCCCTGTTAAAATGCTAGGTTTTTGTGATATAAAAAATGGGACCACAATAACTCATTTCAAAACTTTTCTTACCTTTAATGTGACCTATAACCTGTACAATTCAATTGAAAAACAAATCTGTTAGGGGAAAAATATAAAAAATAAAAAAATGTACAATAAGCTGGTTGCATAAGTGTGCACATCCTTAAACATACTTTGTGAAGCACCATTTGATTTAATTACAGCATTCAGTCTTCTTGGGTACACACCTGCCATCAATCAAAGAGAATCTGAGTAACCCTAAATAAAGTTCATCTGTCCTAGTAGGATTTCCCTGACATTTACTCAGTTGCCTGCTACAAGTCATGTTTCACAGAGAACTTACAAAGCATCAAAGGGATCTCATTGTTGAAAGATATCAGTCAGGAGAAGGGTGCAAAAAAAAAAAAATCCACAGCATTGGATATACCATGGAACACTGAAGACAGTCATCAAAAAGTAGAGAAAATATGGGACAACAGTGATGTTGCAAAGAACTGGACATCCCTCCAAAATTGATGAAAAGACAAGACAAAAAGTGGTCAGGGAGGCTGCCAAGAGACCAACAGCAACACTGTAGGAGCTGCAGGAATTTCTGGCAAGTACTGGTTGTGTACTACATGTGACAACAATCTCCCGTATTCTCCATATGTCTGGACAATGCGGTAGGGTTGCAAGATGGAAGCCTTTGCTTACACAGAAAAACATCCAGGCCTGGCTAAAAATTACAAAACAATACATGAAGTCTCCCAAAAGCATGTGGGAAAATGTGTTATGGTCTGATGAGACCAAGGCTGAACTTTTTGGCTACAATTCCAAAAGGTACATTTGGCACAAAAACAACACTTCATATCACCAAAAGAGCACCATCCCCATGGTGAAACATGGTGGTGGCAGTATCATGCTTTGGAGTTGCTTTTCTTCAGCTGGAACTGGGGTTTTAGTCAAGGTGGAGGGAATTATGAATAGTTCCAAATGCCACTTTTGGCCCCAAACCTTCAGGCAACGGGGAAGTTCACTGGGCCGAATTGACCCATTTTCAGTAGAGGCCCGGGGAGAAAAGCTCCAAGATGCATTGTACAATTTAGATACAACTGAAAGTTAATACTAAAGATAATATTATGTAGAATAGTTACTCATAAATACATTCAATATCATGCATAATTAACAAATTCATTAAGCTTAAAGGTAGGAATCATACAGTTTCATTTGAGGAAAACAGATGTGTTAGGTGTGGAAACAGTTTACATTCAAACCTTTTCAGAAAATGTAAATATGCTTTACATACACACATCAACAGTAGAATGCTATCTGCAATATTTACAAGGTTGGGCTGTGTGAGGGTAGCTGTAGGAGTTGTTGAGAGCTTAGAGAGAAGCTGTAGAAATTGCTGAGAGCGTAGATATGCTCATAGGAAGATAACTATGAGAGTTGTAGAGCTTGGGAGCCAGAGAGAGAACCCCCCTCGATTAGGTTGGGTGAATGCAGGTACATTTCCATTTAGTGAACAGGTGTTTGAATAGCTGGGTTTTGAAGTTTTCTGAGTCTGGTATGGTTCTTAGTGTGGAAAGAAGGGAATTCCATTTTTTGCCTAGTGAGAAAGATAGAAGTTGGCCAGCAGGACATTTAGGTTTATGGATAGTAAATAATTTCAGATTTTCAGATGTGAGAGCTCTGTTGGGTGTATAAGGGGGAAGGATGTTAGTTAGAGCAGGACATTTTGTTGGGTAAAATATGAGTCTATATGCAGTAGTGAGTTGGAGATAGTCTAGGTAGTTTGGGAGTTCAAGCCAATTCAGGGATTGTAGGGTTAGGCAGTGATGGGTGGTATTTTTAGATTAAGAGGCAAATTTAGAGATTTTGTTGTAGCAGTTTTTTAGTTTAGAGGTGATAGAGGAGGACAGGTTGGTTAGGAGAGGGGCTGTGTATAATAAGGAAGGAAGAAGATAAGTTGAGGCCAGAGTTTGCATGGAAGTGTTGGAGAGAAAGTGATTATTACTATACAGTATACCTAGCTTTTGGTGGGTTTTCTTAATATTTTGTTGAATATGAATATCAAACTTGAGGTGTTCATCTACACTAATGCCAAGTAGTTTAGCAGAGGGGACCACTTCTATAAGTGAGCTGGTTTGACTATGGACTTTGAAGTTGTTTTTATCGTAGGAGAGGGTCTTTGTGGGAGGGAATAGTAGAATGTTTGATTTATTTGCATTGAGACAGAGGTGGTTTTGGTGTATCCAGTTTTCAGTTGTTGAGAAGGCAGTTTGTATTTTAGTCAGCAATTCAGAGAGGTTTGAGGCAGAGCAGACTAAGGTTGAATCGTCTGCGTATTGAATGATTTTAGCATCAGGAATATAAGTGTGAAAGTTATTGATGAAGATGTTAAAAAGCATTGGCCCAAGGATGGATCCCTGTGATATGCCAGTTGGGGTAGGTAGGAAGGAAGAGATGGAGTTCTTCCATTTTACTGCCTGTGATCTGTCTGATAGATAGCTGGAAAACCAGGATAAAGCATTATGTGAGAGATTAAGGTTTGAGAGATGACAGAGGAGTTGCTTGTGGGAAACAGTATCAAAGGCTTCAGACAGATCGAGTAAAACAGTAGAAACTAAGTGTCCTGAATCTTGGGCTTGATTGACAGTTTCTAGGAAAGAGAGTAGAGCGGTTATTGTGCTATGGCCTGGACGGAAGCCATGCTGGGTAGGAGTGAGAAGATTGTTTTGGGTTAGGAAAGGCATAAGTTGGAGGTGGGTGCATTTTTCTAGGATTTTGGAGATTGGTGAGAGCAAAGCAATGGGGTGAAAGTCTGAGATGCTGGTATTTTTGCCTCCTTTATGAAGAGGAAGAATATAAGCTGAGCGCCAGAGTTTGTGGACATATGTTTCTTTTATGGATCGGTTAATAATTATGCTGATTGGGAGAGCAATGCCATCAGTAGCACGTTTTAGGAAGGAAGAGGGAATATTGTCAGGAGCGTTAGAGCAAGGTTTAAGTTTGGACAAAAGTGTTTTTATAAAGTTAGTGGAGATGGGTTTGATTTCAAACAGATGAGGTGAGTTAGAAGGGGGAGAGTGTAGTGCAGTTGGGTTATTATTGGGAAATGTCTTGTTGAGGGTAGTAATAGTTTCTATGAAAATTTGTTAAATTAAGAGCCTAGTTCGAGGTCAGATTTACTTGGGTCAGGACAGGGATTATTCTTGGAGCCTGGATTGAGGAGTGACTTTATTGAGTTCCAGAATGTTTTGGGGGTTTTATTGTTATTGGATTGAAGTTTGATATAGTAGGATTTTTTGTCTTTGTTGATTAGTCTTTTTGCACGGTTGCATAGCTGTTTATATTGGAGCAAGGTATTGGCCAGTTTATTGTTTTGGTAAAGCTTCCATAGTTTGTCTCTGTGGTACATAATCTGTTTTGTCTCTTTGGATAGCCAAGGAGCAGTTTTAGTTTTTATCCTTTTGTTTCTTTGTGGGGCTAGTGAGTTTAAAGTATCAAGGAAGTCAGAGTTGAAGTATTCTATAGCCTTGTCAAGAGGAAGGATGTTTAGAATTTGCCAGTTCATTTGTTTGAAAGTATTTGAAAACGTAGTTGGGTTGATGCTACTGAGGTTACGAGTTTGAATGTATTGATGCTGGTGTGGGGAGGAACAAGTTGAGTGATGCATAAAGGCAGAGAGGTGGTCGCTAAAGGTATCAGGAATTGTACCAGAATTGGTTATTTTATTTGGATCTGAGACTAGGATCCAGTCTATAGCGGATCTGGGAGGGTTTATTTTGTTAGGTTGAGTGATGGAGAGAATTATTTGAGTGAAGTTATACAGGTTAATGGATAGGGAAGGAGAGGGACAATTGATTTTATTTCAGTCAAGATTCACATCACCAAGGATATATGTTTCATAGTTAATTTCAGTAGTGGCCCATAGGAGAATATTTTCGAGTGTATCGATATTGTTACCAGGTGAGATATATAGAGCAATGATACAGATATTTTTATGTTTATTTAGTTTTAGAATTCCAGCAGTTAGTTCAGTGTTCTGGAATTGAGGAATTGGAATTTGGAGGGGAATTAAGGTAAGAAGGTTGGAGTAGACTAGGGCAGTGCCTCCACCTTTTTTATTTAGTCAGTCATTTCTGAGACAATGAAATCCTGGGGGCAGAATCTCATAGTTGGAAATAAAGGGCTTGAGCCAGATTTTGGAGATGGCTAAGATATCTGGTTGGTTATGGCTTAACCAAGCTTGAAATTGGTGTACTTTGTTGTTTAGACTTTGTGCATTAATTGTAAAAAATCATTAGGGTGTTGAGATAGGAGGAAGAGGGCAAGGGAGGAGTTTTGTTAATAAAGGATGTAGGACCACGGTTAGGATGGATATCACCAGCTTGGATTAGGTTGTTGAAGGAGATATCCTTTAGCCATATTGATCTGAAAGGCATGAATTTTGGTAGATTGTAGATTGGAGCAGGTGACAGTATCTTGACTTTAGAGGAGAAGAGTTTAGGGTGAAATAGGTGGAGATGGTTGGGCTGAATGAGGGAAGAGGAGATAGAGTGGAAATGGGAGTAAGAGTGAGGGGAAGGTGGGTTTGTATGGTAGTCTTTGTAGGTGGAACTGGGCAAGCATAGGTGTAATATGAGGTAGCATAGTATAAGGGAAGTAGGAACATAAAGAGGAGGCAGGGGGACTGGAGAGTGTGATAACTTGAGGAGAGCATGTTGGAGCAAAGAGAGAGTGATATGAGTGGTTAGGAAAATAGAGAAGACCATGAAGAAGAAAGGGTTTAAAAAGTGATGGAGGTATTCTAGAGAGTTAAGGAAAGAGGAGGGGGCTATAATTATTGGGTAGAGTACAGATTGCAGAGTTTAAGAAGGATGGCTATAGGTGGGAGGAGTAATGAGGGGGGATGGTATTGGGTAATTAGGCTGAGAGGGTGGGGTAAGATAGGAATAAAGCTAGAAGTATTGGGGCAGGTGGGAATTGGGGGCAGGGTAGGGGAGCGGAGTGAGCCTGTAGGGTGAACAGAGCGGGAAAGAACACTAGAGGTGAGTATGGCAGAAAAAGTATCAGCAAAGAGCAGTTTAAAGGATGTAGTTGGAAGGTATGAGCTAAATATGTCCAGCCAGAAAATGAAGGCTGCCATTACAGAGGGTGGATTAGTGGGGGGGGGGGAGATATTTACAGTCTAAGGATATTAACTCACAACCAACTGTTTGTGAAAAAATAAAACTTGCTGGGATTATAAAGAATATCTAGGATTTATATTGGTAGATGCTGCCACCTAATGGTAGAAGGAGATTGCAAACAGCAGGGATAGTTGGACCAGTCTTAGGTTTAAATATATTCTAGGGTAGTGATAACAGGAGGGGGAGAGGGCAAACGGTCTGCGGTAGGCTGCTAGAACTCGCACACGGGAGGGCAGACTAACTCTATAAACAGTACATCAAGTCTACATTTAATTAGTGTTAAGCAACATACATTTACACAATCTTGTTGGGGGGGTCTTCTCAGTAGTATTCTTCTAAGTAACAGGCAAGCTGGCCAATTCACAGTGTCTTCAGGTGATGGCTGGAGGTATTCCTTTTGCATTTAAAGCAGGGAGGGAGCACCCAGGATGGATTACTGTAGAGGAGAGGGAGACAACACTGAGTTAGTTAATATTGCAGATGTAGAGGGGAAAGGTAGCAGGTAAGGGATGTTTAGAGAAGGGAGGGTGTAACAAAGCACCTTAGTAGAGAGGCGCTATGGTTAGATGAGGCTGGAGCAAGTATGTATAGGAAGAATAGGCTTAGGGGATTAACTATGGAAAGCAGAAGACATTATACTATGAACAATACAAGTTAGGCAATATAGGCTCCATTAAATAGAACAAAACATTCATTCAGCAGTTCATCATGCTATCAGTGACCCTAGTCCATTTGAGAGGACAGGGTTATACAGCAGTAGAGCCAAATATAAGCAGCAGAAAGCAAGGGGTAAATGATAAAGTAATACTATAAAATCTCTAAATAGTGCAATATATAGTGCTCAACAGACTAACACAGCAAACTATGCTGTGCAATAACTTGTGCTGAACAGTTTTCAAAACAGTTTTCAGAACAATATAATAGCCATGTGGTGCTCTTATAGAGACAAACGGAAAATAAAAATAGCTTCTAAGCCAATAATTAAGCTAAAGGCTCTAGTAGGAATGAATGGTGTAATTAAATCAAAAGGTGCTTCAATAAAGTATTAGTTTAAGGGTGTGCACACTTATGCAATCAGCTTTTTGTACATTTTTTATTTTTTATATTTTTCCCCTAACAGATTTGTTTTTCAATTGAATTGTACAGGTTATGGGTCACATTAAAGGTGTGAAAAGTTTTGAAATGATTTATTGTGGTCTCATTTTCTTTATATCACAGAAACTTGTCATTTTAACAGGGGCATGTGCACTTTTTATATCCACTGTAGATGCATTTCTTGCAAGTAGAAGAATTATGTGCTAGGAGAAGAGGGTTGCCAGTGAAAATGAGGCAGTTGGTATACTGTCTCAGTTTGCCCATTTTGACCAGGTTGGCAGGTGAAACTGATGGGAATTGTCCAGACATAGTGTTCTGAAACTTGGTGGACTTACGGAGTGAGGGTTTAGATAAGGGTTTGTCCACAAGAGTGTAGACCCAAAAACCTTCTTAAATGTAAAATAACTGGCTTGAAGCCCAAGTGCTAAAACCCAAACTATGAGGGTTAGAATAACAGACAAAATTAACCAGGCTACTAACAAGCAGTAATTAATGCAGCAGAATACAATCACTTCAATACTTAAGAACAAGCAGCAAGGCAAAATGAGGTAATAGAGCAGGAAGAATACAATTACAGTAAAAGCAGCTGAATAAAGTGTATTTTTTTAGTGGAGAGGGAAGAAACAGAAGATAATTCAAGATTAAGAAACTAAGGGGGTTGGCCTTCCCAAATGCTCTCTCTGTACACAGTAGAATGAGCTGATGATATGAGACTGGGAGGAATATCCACAATCAAAGAAGCAAGGGGGTAGTCCTTCCCAAATGATCACACCATACTCAGTACAGTAAACAAATGAGATGGGACTGGGAGGAGTGTCCAAAATTAAATTTACAGCAGGGGCAGGCAGTTCCAAAGCCACCAAGTTTAAGAATACAACAACACTTGGGTGGCAGGGTGGGGTAAAAATAAAATGCAGACACTGAGAAAAGCAGTCTCAAGCAAATAAATGTAGCACAGTTTTGTTAACTATCACTGAAACAGATTAAATGCAAAAATTATACTCATAGATGCTTTCTGTATCCAGATGGCTATTGAATCAGTCACAGCTAGGCCACAAGGAGAAGCTAAGATACTGATACAATCTCACAGAAATGTAACTCCTTTTACCAGTAGTATAAAGGAAAACTTAAGAGCCTCAGGGAATCAGATAACACAAAAAGCTGTGCTCACACCTCGGTTAGGCTGGCTTCAACAGAAAGTAAACCAATCCCACTATGAAACCAGCTGAACAGAATCCAGACAGTGACCAGAAATATCAAGCAAATAAATAAATGCAGTACAGTTTTGTTAACTATCAGTAAAACAGAAAAACATGCACACCAAGAAATGCAATCTCAAGCAAATAAATGCAGCACAGTTTTGCTAGCAGACTGGCAATATAAAGCAAATAAATAAATGCAGCACAGTTTTGTTAACTATCACTGAAACAGATTAAGTGCAAAAAAGTATACTTATAGAAGCTTTCTGTATCCAGATGGCTGTCAAATCAGTCACAGCCAGATCATAAGGAGCAGCAAAAAAGGTTTGGTATGAAAGGAATGCTCGAACTAGAGAGTATGCTGTGGGGAAGCAGGTTATGGTTCTCATTCCTGTCAGGCACAACAAGTTGTAGGCAGCTTGGGAGGGATCCTTCAATGTGGTAAGGAAGGTTAGTGATGTTAATTACATGGTAGAACTGCTAGGCAGGAGGCAGGGGCACAGATTGTACCATGTTAACATGAAAGGCCCTTGTGCTGAGTATTTGCAGTGGAGGGCAGGAGGAGTCTGAGGGGGATCTTGTGACTGGTTTCCTCGCTGAGGCTTGGACTGACACCTCAGTGGAAGGGTTAGCAATGTCCCAGCAGCTATCCCCTATCCATGTTTGAGAAATCTGAGCAGTGTTACAGGAGTTTGGGAATGTTCACTGGGAAACCAGGGTGCACCTTCCTGGTACAGCACAATGTGAATACAAGATCCCAAAGACTTATTAAGCAGGCCTCTTATAAGATGCCTGAGAGAGTCAAACAGACTCTGAGGGAGGAGATACAGAAAATGTTGGAACTAGCAGTAATCAAAGAGTCCAGCAGTTCCTGGGCTTCCCCAGTGGTACTGGTACCAAAGAAGGATGGCAGCACCAGGTTCTGTGTGGACTACAGTAAATTAAATAGTCACACAGAGTCCAATGCTTACCCCATGCCTAGGACAGATGAAGCCCTAGAGCAGCTGGGTGGGGCTAAATATTTGACCACTATTGATCTTACCAAGAGCTACTGGCAGGTGCCCTTGACTCTCAATGCTAGGGAAAGAGTTCAGCCTTTGTGACTCCTTTCAGCTTGTATGAGTTCACAAATATGCCCTTTGGGATGAAAAATTCCCCAGCAACTTTCCAGAGGCTGATAGATCATACCCTAGCAGGAGCAGGAGATGTTGCCCTTGCTTACCTAGATGATATTGCCATCTACAGCCATTCCTGGCAAGAGCACCTTCAGCATGTCAGGGAGGTGCTGGGAAGACTACATAGTGCAGGGTTGACCATTAAGTGCAGTAAGTGTCAGATGGGTATGGCAGAGGTCTCCTACCTGGGACATAGAGTGGGGAGTGGTAAGATCAGGCCAGAACCTGCCAAAGAGTAAACAATTCAGGCATGGCCTGACCCTGTCACCAAAAAGCAGGTGAAGGCATTCCTAGGAACAGCAGGGTACTACAGAAAATGTGTCCCCAATTATAGTACCATGGCTGCTCCCCTTCACAGACCTGACAAGGAGAAACTGGCCAGATAAGGTAGTGTGGAACCCAGGATGTGAGCAAGCATTTCAGAAGCTTAAAGGAGCTTTAGGAGGACCTCCTGTGTTAGCCAGTCCAGATTACAGCAAAGAATTTGCTGTGCAGGTGGATGCTTCAAACCATCGAGTGGAGGCTGTACTCAGCCAGGTTTCCTCAGAGGGAGAAGAACAACCAGTGGTATATCTCAGCCATAGGTTTCAACCCAGGGAGGAATGCTACGCAGCTGTAGCCATAGTGTGGGCACTTTAGAAACTTCAGCCTTATCTGTATGGAAGGAAATTCACTGTAGTTACAGACCACAGTACCTTAACATGGCTACATTGAGCCAGCCAGCAAAATGCTAAGCTACTAAGGTGGAGCCTAGAGTTACAGGCATATGATATGACAGGGCAGCACTACAGTGGGGTTAGCAATGCCAATGTAGATGGGTTCTCAAGACAGCATATGGGGTAGTGTATTCCCAGATTAGCTCATCCCTCTCAAGCAATGTTTCTCAAGGGTCACTTGAAAAACTAGCTTGAGTCTTTGGGGGGAGGGAAGTGTGACAAAGGGAGATACTGTAAGCCCTGCTAGTTGGAATTTTGTAAATAATTATATGTCATTGGTGAATATTGAAATGATTTGTGTAAGATGCTTCTGTTACAAATGTATTAGAACTGTATGTTATGTGTATATCAGACTTGTTTGTACAGGCATATGTGTTGAAAAGGGTATTTGCAAAATACTTGTGTTTAAAATTGATCCACAGTGTACTCTACTGGAAAAGAACAGAAATGTACCTGCACTATTGTAACTGTTTAAATGTATATATTTTAACAGTGGAAACTGGGATACAGGAGGTTAACATCAGTCTAGTAAATTTTAGAAAAATAGCTGAAATTAAATTACTTTATGGCTACACAATAAAAGTAATATCCTTCAGTTTCAGTGTAGCGGGAGACATAATGTCTGTACTAGGAAGATTTCTGTATTTTATTTAAATGTGGAGGAATGTAAATTGTTTTATGACTTCCACCATCTGGCTAAGATCTGAGGTCTATGTATTTTCACAGGTAGATTCTAAATACTGCTAGCTTTCAGCAGTAGGTTTTCACCTGGGATAGAGTCAGATGACAAGAAATTATGTCATTCTGCAAGCTATCCCAGCAGTAATATTTGAGATATTAATTTAAGAAGTCTGTTAGAGAGATACAACATTCTGTATTCTGTCTTTGACCTGACAACAACGAGAGAAGATCCATTCACCACATCTGCCTTGCTCTGTAAATAAGTTTCTAGGGAATAGTAACTTAGATATAGTCAGGAATATACCAAAGCTTAGTTTAGATCTTTTTCTTCATTTATTTGAGACTGTCCTGCAATGTTGTTTTTAATATTTCCTGTGATTTTGAACTCTGATGTCACTGTAAATATATATTTACTATTGTCTTGTTCTTTTATTATTTATTATTAAACATTTAAACATTTTGCTGTGGCTGAGCTGTCTACAAATATTTAAGTTCTGAGTGTACTTGCATATTTACTTGATGACACTGTGGGCTACTCCTAATGGCCTTGCTCTTGGTCAAACTACCATCTGTATTAGTAGTAACATTACACGGTAAGATTGGACACTGTTTGTTAAGGGACTTAAAGTAGCTGCTAAGGAGCTGATTGATGGCAGTGATAACTACCTTATAGTCTGGGCAAAAGGGGGCATAGCTAGTAAACCTGTGCCAGCCTTTCCCAGGTGTGTGTGTGTGTGTGTGTGTGTGTGTGTGTGTGTGTGTGTGTGTGTGTGTGTGTGTGTGTGTGTGTGTGTGTGTGTGTGCGTGTGTGTGCGTGTGGTGTGTGTGTGTGTGTGTGTGTGTGTGTATGTTTGTAAATCAAACCTCAAAGAGTGTGTGTGTTAGCTACTTGGCAGGGTCACGGAGCACTGGTTGGACAGAGAGGGTGCCGGAGGTCTTGTCTTGGCCACTCAGCTGAGATCTCAACTCTATAGCTGTGCCAGTGGGAAGTCTTACTGAGGAGCTGGAGAAAGAGGAAGAAACCAGCCCTGGACTGACTATGGTCTCCGTGTGCTCTTAAGGGAAATTGCACTTGATGTAGAGAGTTGCATCTGGAAATACTGTGTGTGTACCTTATTATCCTCTCAGTGTATGTCCCCCACTGGTACCAGTGGTGAGGATTGAGGCTCCTTGATTACTGGTTCCTGGTGGGGTGTCACACCAGGGTTATTTGATGTTCCAGGTTTTATCTTTATTTCAAAGGAGGCCATTTTATGGTCTGACCTTACTAGAGAAGATATTACACTAAGGTTTGTGAAGCATTCTACCATGAGCATCAGATCCAGTATGACTGCACCCCTGATCAGTATAGTGACAGTTTGGTCCAGGTGTCATATATGATTCCCAGTTAACAGTGAGGTAGTTAAAGTCAACCATGAATATGGTACTGGATTGGATGGTGAGTGTTTCTAATAAGTTTAAATACATGGTATGGGCTTCCTGGGTCATAGAAGGTGGCCTATGGCTTGCAAGGAAGTGGTATTGGATTTTACCTATGGTGATTTATAAATGGAGAAGTTCAAGCGCATTGTTATACTTGACCAAGCCTTGCAGTATATTTATTTTTGATACAAAAGACACACCTCCACCTTTATTCCTTATCTGTGGAGTAGCTGGTCTAAATGTGTGGAAGGCATTATAACCTGGCACTGTTGGTGTGCTCTCCACATATTTAAACCATGTCTCAGTGACCACACAGATGCTAGAATTCTGTAGAGTGAAGAAAGCTTCTAGGGAACAGAGTTTTTTTGTTTAGCACTGAGCAGTAACACCCTTTGTATTTTCTTGGTTTTGATTTGCTATGTCAGAAGTATTTTCAGTTTGGCATTGGCTAAAAAAAGGCTCTACTGGGAAGGACAATGTTTTAGCTAATATTCAAAGGCCTAGAGATGAGAGTTGCAGATCATCCCTGGCAAAGCAGCATGGTGTGTTGACTATTTCCTTCCATGTTGACAAATATTGCACCCCATTAGAATAACACCAGAAACAAATCCAATTATTAAAGTCAGTAGTCTTTTGTTCAAAATTATGGCATCATCCTTTGAGATGGTAAAATACTGCTCAATGCTAGGCTAATACTTGCCTGGGACGCATATTCTGAGAGCTTCATGATGTCTCTCTTAATATAGTCTAGGGAGGTATGTCTCAGTTCATTTACCCCCACATGCACTATGACTGACTCATACTGGTTCTTGTGGTCCCATGACCCGAGTGTGTATAATGTAGTGTATTCTAGCCTTTGATAAGCAACTCAATGTGACTTTATTCTTATTCAGCATTGTAAGAAGGACATCAGTGTGTCTCACAATCAAGTCTCCAATGACCAGAGTCATTGTTATCCCACTCCACAAGAGGGGAACCACCTTGGATCCTAGGAACTATTGCCCCATCAGTCTGATGAGCCTGATCTGCAAGGCCATGGAATGTATTATCATGGAATTTATAAGCAAAGACATTGGAAACCTTCAAACACTGGACCCCACCCAGTTTGGGTTCATGAAGGGCCAATCTTGTCTCCTGAACCTGATTGACTTCTTCGAATCAGTCTCCAGAGCTGTGGACAAGGATAAGGCGGTCAGCACAGCCTATTTGGACCTCGCCAAGGCCTTTGACACCATCCCCCACTCTGGAATCATAGATAAACATACTAAGCTGGGCATTAATCCCTACGTCACTCAATGGGTTGCTAACTGGGTTACTGACAGCACCCACACTGTAAAAGTAGCCGACTCCAAATCCAGCTCCAGACAAGTGACAAGTGGAGTACCTCAGGGTTCAGTCCTGGGACCACTCTTGTTTGGCATTACTTCTCTGAAGTACAGGCCAACATTAAGGGACTCTGGCTAACAAATTTCGCAGATGACTGCAAACTGGTAGCCATTATTGAATCCCCAAATGATGTGGATATTTACAAAAGGGCCTTACAGAAACAAATGCTTGGTGCCAGAGCCATGGGCTCAAGCTCAATGCCAAGAAATGTATAGTTATCCCCTTTGGGAAAAAACATGTATCCATGAATTACAACATAGATGGCAGTACACTAAACATCGAAAGTGTGATAAGAGACTTATGGACACAGGTGGACAGTGGTCTCACCTTCAATAACCATATCGCCACAACAGTCAGGAAATTCTTCTATGTGGCACACCTCATCACTAAGGGATTTTCATCCAGAAAAAAGGAGGTAATTGTCTCACTGTACTCATACCTCATTAGACCCATTATAGAATATAAGGCCCTGTTTGTTATGTACCTCTCAAAACATCTGCAACAACTGGAAAGGCCACAGAAATGCCTCACTAAAAGAATCACAGGCCTAAAGCAGATGCCCTATGCTGGCCGTCTAAAAAACTCCAGCTATACTCTGTTGCATATCGTCTATTCAGAGGTGATCTCTGCTTAACATACAAGGCCATATCAAACCCAGAACTGTTGGACATACTACACGTAAAGAAATCCCAATCCCTCAGAGCTACACGCTCCAGGGATCTAAACCTTGTCATCACAATGAACAAAACATGCTGGAGGAATAGGTTCCTGACCCAGAGACTCCCCAGACTCTGGAATAAACTGCCCATACATGTCAAGCAGAGTGCCTCTTTGGCCCTCTTCAAAAGGAACCCTGATGATTGGATGGGAAATAGGAAATTCACCCTGGGGATCACGTCAGTTGCCCTGCTAGACAGGGGTCCAGGGAAGTAAATACTGTGGGAAGAAATAGCCAGGGAATCGTTATGGCTAGGCTTGTATAGGCCCTAGGGCCAATAGCCTACTACCAGACTATGAACCTATGAACCTATAAGCATTGGATTGTGTGGTGGCTTGCCTTATGGGCTTAGAAGTAGAGAGTCCATGAGATGTGCATGTATGTGTTAATGTGGGTGTTGTTTTGGAAGCATGGATTCAAAGCTGCTGAGGGTATTTGTTATGTGTACTTCATCTAAGAGGTCTTTGGGGTTTAGAAAGGTTACATTTAAGTTCCTCAGCATATGTGAGTCTATGTGTCTGCTCTGAATTGTGTGTGATGGCTGCAGCGTGTATACTACTGACAACCTTATTGACATTAGGAATGTTTTTATGTAAAAGCTTTGCTTCCAGTGACATAGTGTAAATACAGCTGTCACATACCATATCAGCAGCAATCATGGCACAATTTCTACATTGCCTCAGGATGCACATATTAACCAATCTGGTAACAGAGATAATGGGAAAGTTCATATCCATGGCATCAGACCCTTTTTTATTGATTAGACATTTGGAGTGAGAATATAAAGTAATGTCAGGAGTTTCTGGTTTGCAACTCTGGGGGCAGTGCTTGTCACTGCAAACTAGTTGTCCTAAGTGCAACTATGTATTGGGGAAATATCAGAGGTACTTTTATAGGAAAAATGCTTCTGGGATACAACGTTCCTTTGCTTCTTCTCTCACCAGAAGCAAAACAGCAGCACCAATCTTAAGATGAGAAGCAGACCACAGACTATTTGATGAACCATAGTCTCATCCAAGATGATGCAAGGGTCTATATGCTTGTTGTAGCCTTTTCTTTGTAGAGGCTGTGACACCCGTGCCCTAGCCCAGCAATCAAGGAGCCTCAATCTTCACCACTAACACCAGAGAGGGCGTCTCATATGAGAGGAAAGGATAACAAATATATACAGTAAAGTGCAGTTTCCCTTAAGAGCATACAGAGATCACAGTCAATCCGGGGCTGGTCGCTCCCTTGCTCTCCAGGTCCCCAATAAGACTCCCCACTGGCACAGCTATAGGGTCCAGATCTCAGTCTAGCTGGGCACGCTAAAATCTCCAGCACCCTCTCTGTCCAACCAGTGCTTCGTGTCCCTGACCAAGTAGATGACACACACACACTTTGAGATAATAGTTTACACAACCACACAGATGCTTCTGGGGAAGGCTGGTACAGGTTCTCCAGCTGTGCCCCTTTTACCCAGACTATACCATAGTAATTACATCCACTACCCAGCTAATATTTATGAGCTACTCAAAGGCCCTTAAAAGGGTGTCCAATTATTACTGTGCAATATTATTATCCAATTGGTAGTATGACTAAACAGTCTCAAGGCTTATTAGAGTGACCTGGTACAGGATCCTTATATACATGCAATGTACTCTTAGAGCTTAACTTATCTCTACACAAACCAGCCACAGTTAAAAGGTTTTAAAATATTTAATAATAAATAATTAAAACCACAAGACAATACTTTCTACTATACAGTGCTAGTCAAAAGTTCAGAGATCACGCACAAATACATAAAATAATTCAGTAGTACAGTTCTAACATTGCAGAAGAACACAGTCTAATTTTCTAATTTCTAGCTATCACTAAAAGAAAAAAAAATCTAAGATAACTTACATAAAGAAAACAGGCAGAGTGCTGTGAGTTGGATGATCCAGACAAAATGCTTAATGCCTTCTGATTTTCTCTGTTTAAATTGCTATTGCAGTTCTGATAAACATTACATCTTCTTTTTACACTTTCCTGGTGTTCCCATGCTACACATTAATTGCATTTACATTCTTAACATCTCCCTTTTGTTATCTTGCAGCTGGTCAGGAACAGAGCAATAAAAATACATTTGCATGTTTAAATCTAGCAATTTAGCTCCTGATTAAATCAATAGAAAGAATTTCTTCATCTAGCCTCTTCGGCACCACTTCTACTTCAAAGGGTCACCACATGCTTTACTTTGGTCAGTAGTCACATTTATTTCCAGTTCTACATGTAACAGTATTTCTTTACATTTAAGACAACAAGCCTGTAGTTTACATTCATATTTACAAATGACAGAATTATCTTCAAAATTCTATCTAGCTAGGCTGGCAGTCTTCACCTTTCTCTACCAGTCTTCACAGAGGCTATGAACAGCAATCAGGCCAATCAGGAAGGTCAAACACAGACACTCACTGCCCAATCAGAAACAGTCAGAAATCAATATATTCTGTTCATTCTCTCACCAGGAGCAAAATATAAGCACAGATTCCAATCTGGCACCTATGAAGCAGTTATTGGGTTTTCCAGTCATCAGTAGTCTCCAGGAAATGTCCCTAAGCTCCTTTTCTCACCAGGAGCAAAACAGATGCACTAATCCCAAGATGACTACTGAGAGGCAGGATGTGGGATTTCCAATAATTGCTGGTCTTGCAGTAGATGTAGCAGTTGTCTTCCCTTCTTTTGAAAATGGCCAGTTGAAATTACCACAGGCTTTCTCACAGACTGGATCTACTCACACAAGATCAGGGGTGTTTGCTACACCATGACTCCGATCAACTTCAGTTCACTACCTGGATGATAGGGTCTTCCTTTAGGCACTTGTTTACTTAAGACATATAGCAGGGACTAATGGAGGCAAGAAAGCCTGCTACTAAAAATCCATATAATAACAAATGGAGAAGATTTTCTACTTGGTGCCAAGAACATAACTAGCACCCATTTAGGGCTAGTTGTTGTCTGGTTTTACAATATGTGTGTGAGTTATTATGCTATGGCCTTTCTTACCCCTCTGTCACGGTTCATTTATCAGCTATTTCAGCATGTCTGCCCATGGATCCCAGTCCTTCAATGCATTCTCATGTATACCCTCAATTCCCAACTTTTTTCTGTCACCTATATCTATATCTACCTCCACTATTAAACAATTGCTTCTAAAACTCAAACCATGCACCAATGTCCCTGACAACATACCCCCTGAATTCCTACAAATTTCAGCCAACTCTGTCACTACCCTATCAGCATACTTCTCAATAGATCTATTCAGGAGTCCTCTATGCCCACCATCTGGAAGAAAAAGCTTATATTCTTCCTCTACACATGGGTGGCCCCAACATAGATACTACCAGCTTCTGACCTATTGCTATACTTTCACCAATCTCTAAGATTCTGGAAAAATGTATTCATACTCAACTTTTTCATCATCTGATTTACAACCACATCCTTTCTTCCACCAAACATGGATTTAGGCCAGGAGTCTAGGACATAGTACTACTAATGCACTCATATCCTTCATGGACACAGTCAACCAAGCACGTGATGCAGGGAAAATCATCTCATCTCTCTTTCTGGATCTCCTTAAAGCTTTCACTACAATATCTCACTCTCTCTCCTTCTTAATAAATTCACTAACATAGGTATCTCACCTCACACCCTAGACTGGTTTTCTAACTACCTCACAGACAGGCAACAATCAACAACATGGCAAAATTCTTTCTCCCCTTTCCTGAACACAACCACATGTTCCTCAAGGCTCCATTTTAGGGCCTTTTCTGCTTAGCATATTTATTAATAACTTCCACACCCCCCTCACTCAAGGCTCAGTCATCCAGTACGCAGATAACTCCACCATCATCTGGGCTGCAAACTCTTCTTCTGAACTACGCCAACTCACCTAAAGTGCCCTCACCTCAACCAAAGTTTGGATGTCTAATAATCATCTTGCCCTGAACTCCAAGAAAACAAAACTGGTACTCTTTATTCCCCTCAAAAAACACACCCCTACAAAAACAGAACGTCACCATTCAAGCTCTAAAAGGTACTATCATCAACATTGTGCCTAGTACCAAGCTCCTAGGCAACGTCATAGATGAAAACCTCACATTTGAACTGCACAGTCAGTCCAATATCAAAAAAACACATCAAAAACCTGGCTCCCTCTACCAACACAAATATCTTCTCAACCTAGTAGCAAAACTATCCCTTACCACTTGCTTTGCATTACCTACTCTTTTATACGGTGCACGTCTCCTCACCAACATTCAGTCCTCTCTAAAATCCAAACTTGACTAATGTTATAATAAAATTGCTACATTTGTAACTAATGCAACTTATTCATCTCACCACTGCTCATCATTACACAAATTAAATTGGCTAGAACTTCATAACTATCTTACTTATATCCAACTAACCACTGCTCACAAACTCATATTTAAGCCATCAAACTGCTCTGCTCTCAATTCTGTAATTACTTTATATCATGCAAACAGACCTCTCTGATCCAACAACCAACTGCTTCTAAATGCAGAAAAACCTAATCTTTCTGAGGTCAGATGCTTTACTCCTTTACCATCGCAAAGATATGGAACTCCTTTCCCCCAACACTTAAACACTTAGATCAATCTGCTCAGCAGCTCTCGTCAATAGATCCCTGAAACAACACCTTTCCTCTATATGGCAGTGCACACATGCTAACACCACATCTCATATAACCTAACTTGACCTACTCCCATCCTCCATCTTTACTCCTCTACTTTTCACCTTGGTATGATTTAGGTACTCTGCCAACACCTTCTGCTTTAGATCCCCTCTAGGAGTAACCCTTAAAGACCGTTTCTCCAGTTAAATAGTCCTAGTGTTTATTGGGGTCTAGACAATCACAGATGCTCATTTAATCTACTTCACTTTTATATCACTACATAAATTTGATACAATCTCTTAACTGCCTACAGACTTTAACTGATTTCTGTAACTACTCATTAACCCACCTCACTCTTATATCACTACCAAAATTTGCTATAATGTTTAATTGCCTAGAGACTATAACCGATTTCTGTAACTGTGCTGCAACTACTGCATGAAGTGTTTCACACACATAATGTAAGTTACTAATTGTATGTGCTAAATGTCTTCATTTATACATTCTGTATAGTATGTGCACTGTCTTAGATGTGGAGCTTTTCTTTGCTAATTGCATCTGCTAAATGTCTTCATTTATACATTCTGTATAGTATGTGTACTGTCTTAGATAGGGAGCTTTTCTCTGTTAATTGTATGTGCTAAATGTCTTAATTTATACATTCTGTATAGTATGTTTACCATATTAGATGGGGAGCTTTTCTCTGCTAATTGTATGTGTTAAATGTTTTCATTTATACATTCTGTATACTATGTGTACCGTCTTAGATGGGGAGCTTTTCTCTGCTAATTGTATGTGCTAAAGGGCCCATCTCTATACCGGAAGAATGCAAAGTTCCTGTAATCATGGCTGCACAGATAAAAACTACACTCTACAAAGCCAAGAACACAGCATCCATGGGACCTGACAACATTCCAGGCTGTGTTCTACACAAACTACAGAATGAATTGGCACCCCACCTAAGTACCATGTTCAATCATAGCCTCAATTCAGACTTTGTGTCCACTGAATGATGCACAACGACAATTATTCCATTCTACAAAGGGGGATCCACCATGGACCCCGGGAACTACCGCCCCATTAGCCTGACGAGCCTGTCTTCAAGGCCATGGAACGTATCATCATGGAACTTATAAACAAAGACATTGGACCCCACACAGTTCGGGTTTGTAAAAGGCAGATTATGTCTCCTAAACTTGATAGACTTCTTTGAAGCAGTCACCAAAGCCGTAGATGAGGGTAAGGTGGTTCACGCAGCCTATCTAGATCTCGCCAAGGCTTTCAAAACCATCCCCCAGTATGGAATTATAGATAAACTCACTAAACTAGGCATAAATCCCTATGTCACAAGATGGGTTGCCAACTGGCTCACTGACAGAACCCACACTGTGAAAGTAGCAAACTCCAAATCTGACTTCAGACCAGTGACAAGTGGAGTGGCACAGGGTTCAGTCCTGGGTCCTCTCCTGTTTGGTATCTACTTCTTTGAAGTACAGGCTAACACAGAAGATCTTTGGCTAATGAAGCTCACAGATGACTGCAAACTAGGAGCCATAATCAAAACTCCTAACAATGTGGGCATCCTACAAAAGGGCCTCACTGAGACAGATGCCTGGTGTCAAAGCCATGGCCTCAAGCTCAATGCCAAAAAGTGCATTGTCATCCCTTTTGGTAAAAACTCTGTACTCATGAACTACCACATAGGTGATAGACTACTTAACACTGAAAGTGTGATAAGAGACCTTGGGACACAGGTGGACAGTAGTCTCTCTTTTGATAATCACATCGCCACAGTAGTCAGGAAATCCTTGTATATGGCACACCTCATCACAAAAGGTTTCTCATCCAGGAAAAAAGAGGTCATTGTTCCCCTCTACTCGTCACTCATTAGATCCATTATAGAGTACAACACCCCTTTTGGTATGTACCTCACAAGACATCTACAACAACTGAAAAGGCCGCAGAAATACCTCACAAAGAGGATTACTGGCCTCAAACAGATGACCTACACAAACCGTCTCAAAAAACTCCAGCTGTACTCTGTCCTGCCTAACATACAAAGCTATGTCAAACCCAGAGCTGTTGGACATGCTCCATTTAAAGAAATCCCAATCCCTCCGAGCTACAAACTCTAGGGACGTAAACCTTGTCACCACAATAAACAGTACATGGTGGAGGGATAGATTCCTGTCCCAGATACTTCCCATACTCTGGAACAAACTACTTATCTATATCAAACAAAGCTCCTCATTAGCACTCTTCAAGAAAAATCTTGATGATTGAATGGGAAATAGGAAATTTACCCCGGGGATCACTTCTGTGGCTCTGCTCGACAGGGGCACAGGTATATATTTTTTTTGGGTGGCGAAAGCCAGGGTACCTTTTTGGCTAGGCTTATATAGGCCCTAGGGCTAATAGCCTAGTACCTACCTATGAACCTATAAATGTCTTCATTTATACATTCTGTATACTATGTGCACTGTCTTAGATGGGGAGCTTTTCCCTGCTAATTGTATGTGCTAAATGTCTTCATTTATACATTCTGTATAGTATGTATAGTATGTGTACTGTATTAGATGTGGAGCTTTTCTCCCCGGGCCTCCACTGAAAATGGGCACTTTTGGCCCACTGGACCATCCTGGCAAACAAATGCAAATAAATTAATAAAATAATTAATATGCTTTTGAAAGGGGTTTTGCATAAGAGGCCACCAAGAAAACCAGTGGCTCTTCCTTGGGATCTTAATTTTGTGTTATCTAAGCCAGTACTTGCTTAATTTGAACCAGCAAACCTGGCTTACTTGAGGTTCTTAACACAGGAGACAGTTTTACTGATTGCTCTGACATTTGCAAGAAGGATATCTAAGTTGCAAGTTCTTATGGTGAGTCAATCCTACCTCATTTTCACAGAGACATGGTTTCTTTGAGAAATAATCCTTCTTTTAGCCTAATGTGGTATTCAGGTTTGCTTTAAGCCAAACTGTCCATCTTGCTAATTTCTTTCCTGAGCCTAACAATGAGGGAGAAAGGAAAATCCATACCTTGGATGTCCACAGGCAACTCAGGTACTATCTTGACAGAAGTAAATCTTTCAGATCTTTAGACCAATTGTTCATTTCTTGTGAAGGTTAGAAGGGGCAATCTGGGCCAAAGCAGACTATTTCCAAATGGTTGTCTAAGGTTGTTACCTTTTGTTATACTCACCACACACAACTATTCCAGGCAGGGACAAGGCTCACTCTCTGAGGACCTTGGCTTCATCTGTGGCTTTTTAGAAAGGATTGGATTCTAGAACTATTCTAGAAGCAGCAATTTAGTCCTCTGCATGTACATTTACAAAGTGTTGTATGCTTAATTCCTTCTCTAGGTCTAGATCAGCCTTTGCTAGGACCATTCTCCAGGGGGTCCTGGACTTTATCCTTCCACCTCTCAAATTTTGTAAGCTTTGGTAGTCTACCCATATATCTTAGGCTACTGCAATAGTGATCAATATGAAGAGCATTGTACTTGGCTCCCTCTTACCATAAACTTACCATAACAGTAATGTTTGGATGATCACTGCTGCAGTAGCTGCTCCCTCCCCCCATCCCCTTATTTCTTGGTGTTTTTTTTTCTAGGGTGTGGACTTTTATTTTTTATTATTCCTAGCATTATTCTTTCAGGAGTCAGCCTCTCTCTTTTTCTGTCGGTTGGCATCAAAACTCTGAAAGGCTTGGTTCCCAAACCTGTCTTGTAGTCAGCTTAACAGTTTGGATGCATGGAAGGTGCTCTGAAGCTTTGGGAACTGGCCATCTGTTATATCCCATGCAGGTTATAATTGATATAGCTTAGGCTACTGCAGCAGTGGTCATTCAAATATCCACTGTTACTTTAAGTTCAGCTTACACAACTGTACTTTATCACACAACAGTCAACACCATGACATGCCATAATGTGCTTATTTAAGGGAAATATTTCTACAGTCTACAATTACACACACACATAGAAGTGTGTGTGTCTGTGTGTGTGTGTGTGTGTGTGTGTATATATATATATATATATATATATATATATATATATATATATATATATGGATCTACTGTATTCTAACGAATTCTCATTTCACCGAAACGTAAATCTGCAAATGCATTTACACGAAAGTGTGTTTCACCGAAAACGCACTTTTGTGTAAATCCATAACAAAAAAAAGACCTAGACTTAAAACACTTTTATGCAGTGGGGCAAGCCCCCCTGCACCCCCCATGTGGGAGGGCTGTGCCCCCACACCCCCCTACTTTAATATTCTCACTCCGAGATCACACTACAGTGGGGAAAAGGGAATGTTCTCTCATCCCCACTGTACTATGATCTCAACAACAGTCCGCTTAGTTGTATATCAACACTAATCGTTGATGTACAACTAAGTTAACATGCAAACTGCATGTTTTTCTTTATTTACATAATTTAGTTTTATGATTTACCTACTGATTTACGCAAAGGTGCATTTTCGATAAAATGCACTTTCACGTAAATCTACTCGCGAATGTCCAGTTTCGGTGAAACGACATTCGCTGAAAACAAGTAGATCCATGTATATATATATATATATATATATATATATATATATATATATATATATATATCTATATTGCAGAATTGTTCACATTAGGATTTGCAGTGATATATGTAAGTAAAAATCTAATCAGAGACAAATTACTAATTTTGGCAGCTGTAGTCAGCATACCATGCAAGTAGTATATAATAGCACTGTTTTTCTTTAATTTCAATTGTAAGTAAATTAGTGACATGCACCACTACAAAACTATAATGCAACTTTCTGTCATGTTCTGCATTTTGTGAACATCTCTGTTACTCTTATAGTACATATACATATACTGTGCCTTAAAGATGGGTTTAAATACTGGAATCAATTTCATTTCCATAGGAAAATGCAATACAAATGCAAATGAAAACGTATACTAAGAAATGTAAACACAGTCACTGAGTCCTTTACAAATCCTTTACTGCATAAGTGGAGTTTTTTTCTTTTAATGAGAAAGGATTCTATAGCAGTATAAAAAAATAGACGAATCCCAGTAACAGTACAGTGAATTAAACAGAGGACTATGTTTAGGTTACCTATCATAACCAAGTTGTTAATGTGTTCGAGAACTAAACTCAAGAACTTCACCTTAAAAATGAAGCTTGAGACATGAATTTCTTCAATGTATTCTGCAAACTTAGTAACATATATTTATGATTGGTGACCCAGTAGCAATTCTGTGCAATACATGGGAAGTTTTAGCTGCCTTGTTGTACTACCTATCTCTGCATCAAAACAATCAGAACAAAGCCCAGCCACAGTTGCCCCACAATTAACACCTCTGACTCATTTCCTTAAAGTGCTGTACCCAGCTTGTCCTTTTAGAATTTATACTGCTCTAACTAGAACTACTCTTGCCCAGTAACATTTTATAGTGCAAACTATCTTCACCAGAATGTAACTAACATATTATAAAGAATGACTCTGACTTAAACCCTACTACAGTGCCTCCTCAGCATATTAACACTCTTTACCAACTACCATACCTCCCAAATAAATGTAATTAGAGTCCTACAAACCGATACTCGCTACACCAATAGTTATCAAGTCTATCAATCACCACAGCACCCACACTGTACCAGCAAATCTTAAGATTTTTTCAGTTATGGGTATCTGATATCTAAGTATATCATGCAAAATCCAATAAAACTAAAGCCCAACATACTTTCCTTCATTAAATTTCCAGACCAAAAAAAAATCACTGGAGACATTCACCCAAACCCTGGCCCTGCACAACAGTAAAACCCCCAATCTAGCAGCACAGTATTAAATGAACCATTCTGTTTTCCTCCTGTATCCCTCAGTTCCAGCCTTCTCTTCCTATATGTCACTCTTAGAATTACATGTAATAAAATCCAAGTCATACATGGTTGTATTATCACATATTCCCCAGACGTAATCATAGCTACGCAAATGTGGATGAAAAATGACAATGAAATTACCCAGCCTGGTTTCAGTATAAATTAGGATTGACAGAAAAAAAGGTGGCAGGTAGCATAGCCATAATTTACAAGAATTCCATAAATATAATCGCATATGCCCAGGAGATACCACAGTTTCATAATGTTGAACTCCTCATATCACATCTCAAAATCAATAATAGGAAAATGCTTTGTTTATTAGCTATATATATTCCACTAGATAAAAACATTACCACTGTGTAAAATATCCTAACCTGGATATCCCACCATATACAACATGAGACAATAATAATACTTGGAGACCTAAATATAGACTGGCAGATTTTTAATAGCAACACCCCATCTGATTTCATAAACCTGTATGGCTTTACACAATTATATCAGTTACCAGAGTCCACAAAAGTACTGGTAGACAATCAACCTTAGACTGGATTCTTACTAATAGACCCAACAAAATTAGGGTAGCTGGTAGCCTTCCAGACAACAAAAGTGACCATCAACCTACTAACGCTCTTAGAAGTTACAATATACAAAATAAACATATAATTTACAACCAAGTTCGTAAATCAAAAAACTCTGACAAAAACACTTTTATCAAATCCTTTAGGGAATATAGCTAGAAAATATTAAAATCTATGCCCTTAGACTCTGGTGTCTCGCACTTTAATGAGATATTCCAAAAATTCTCAATAACCTTGCCCCAGTACATACTAAAAGGGACAAATCCAATCCTGCACCATGGCTAACTAAAGAAGCTTAAGAAATTGATGCTACAGCTTGACAAAGCCTGGAAAGAATGGCTCAAGAATAGAACACAAAATACATTTAAATTTTTCAGGCAACTAAGGATCAGGACAAAATATGAATTAAAACATGACAGGCAAACATATTATAACATTTTCCAAAATAAACATCAAAACAACCCAAAACTCTTCTGGACATCCATAAACAAGCTTTTATAGGGTTCCTATTACCTGATCGAGCATTTAGGTTAGCGAATACCTAAAAGTCAAACTGGTAATAGCGAAAGCAAAAAAACGCGAATGGCCGATTTAATGCAGGGAAAGAATACCCTTGGCCGTTATGTAGATTTTGTCCCTTTCCCCACTGTAGAGCAATCTCGGAGTTGGTATATTTAGTTGGGGAGTGGGGGCGAAGCCTCCCACTTCATTTTGATTTAAATTTTTTTTTTTGCGGCCGAGGGAATTCATTCTCTACGTTAAATCGGCCGTTCGCTGTTTTAATTTTTTGATATTACCAGTTTGACATTTAGGTATTCACTAACCTAAATGTTTGATCGGGTAATATAGACGCGTTTTTATATCCAAGCCAAATTACCACCCCAACCTCTACATTCAGCAATAATACTGATTCAATTCCCACACAGTGTAACAACTATTTCATACATACCATATTGTCACTCACAGACATTAATACTAATACTACCCTGTCACTGCCAGTAGCCTTTGCCTCTGCTAAATATTCATTGCCTACCTCCACTATTAAAAAACTCCCACATAGGCTGAAACCAGCCACCCTAGCTGCTGACCAACTCCCCCTCAGACTATGAATATGGCTGCAGATGCAATTACTTTTTCAGTCTCTATATTGATAAATAGATCTATATCTGAAAAATATGTTCCTTCCATCTTGAAAAAAAAAATCCATTATTATACCTTTACACAAAGGTGACACATCTACAGATTTTAATAACTACAGGCCCATTGCAATCCTCTCCCCCTATCTAAAATACTTGAAAAATATATTCAGGCTCAGCTTTTACATCGCATAAATTCAAATAATCTGCTCTCAGAAACACAGCATGGTTTGAGACCCCACCACAGCACAACCAATGCCTTTCTTCACTTCACTAACACTATAAACCAGCATAGGAACAATGGTAACCTAGTGCCAACTGTGTTCTTAGACTTATCCAAAGCTTTTGACACTGTATCACACCATTTACCTGCTGAGCTCTCTTCTATAGGTCTGTCTCAATCCTTCCTTAAATGATTCCTTAGTTATCTATCTGGAAGGCAATGAGCAGTCAAATGGCAAGAGGCCCTCTCTTCCAATTACCATAGGTGTCCCTTGGGGCTCTGTACTAGGACTCCTTCTTTTTAATATTATAAACAAGCTTCACACTGCCATACACCAAGCAAATATAGTACAATATGCAGATGATTTGACTTTAATATGTACAGCCTACACAATATCCAGACTACAAGAAATCAATCACATTTCTTTCTGCTCAGTTGAAACCTGACTGAAAAATTCAAACCTACTCCTTAATCCAAATAAAACAAAGCTGATGCTCTTCACCGCAAAACATTATCTCATCAAAAACATTCCTTCTTGGTTCCATCAGCAAATAATAATGAAATTGAAGTAGTACCACAGACTAAATTACTGGGCATTATTATAGATGAAAATCTTACATTCGATCAGTATATTCTTCAAACAATTAAAAAGACCCACCAGATATTTGGTTCCCTTTACAGGACAAAACAGTATCTCACAGACCCAGCAAGAAAAACCCTAGCCTCATCCTATTTGCTTCCAGCCCTCTTATATGCGTCATCTATCCTTACAAACTAAAGTCTACACTAAAATGCAAACTAGCCTCCTGTTACAAAAAAGTAGCTAAATTTGCTGCCAACACTGCACTCCAAGCTCGCCATTGCCAAGCCATAGAGCAGCTTAACTGGCTAGAGTTTATCAACTACATAACATACTCTCATCTAGTTATGGCATACAAACTAATGAACAATGTCCTGCTCTAAAAAAATATATTATTGCTGTACACCCCAACAAGAGACCTCCTTTCTGGTGATAAATTTCCACTAAGCACTACTAAGGCAAATAATTAATTAGGGAACTCACTACACTCCTGTTACAGCTCCAAGTTTTGGAACACTATCCCCACACAAGTAAAAATGAGTAACAAACTCCCAAGCTATATAATCCAGCTTAAACAATACCTTACCCAATCTTGGTCATGCTCATGTTCATCACCAGGTAATGGTTGTCTGTGTTACTTGCATGACGAGCAGTGTCAAAGGTCTTGGCAAAGCCAGGGTAGGCAGTATGAATAGTTTAATGCTCATCTAAGGCTTTCATGACCATGTTAAAAAAATTGACTAAATTGAGTGGACATCACCTTTCGTTAAGAAATTCAGATTTATTAGAAGAAAGGATTTGAAAGTCATCATTGCTTCATGGGTTTACAGATAGTGCTAGTAAGACTAATAGGTCTATAGTTTTCAAGGGGACTGTATTAAATCTTCAAAGAGGCATTCCATCGAACACCTCTTCATCATCCCTTAGACAGGAAAAGCACAAAATGGCAAATGTTCATATCAGCAATTTCTTTCCCTGAAAAAGAAATCGCTCGCCCTTAAAACAAAAACACACCACTACAAACATAAAGTGGGGGGCTTCACTTCCCAAAACCCCCAGCATGAGGGGCTGTGCTCCCACCCCCCTAACTAAATATACCAATTCTGAGATTGTACTACAGTGGGGAAAATGGCAAACTAACAGGGATGGCCAAGCGATTTGACAATATAATATAGACCTGTTTTCAAGCTCAGTCATGGAACCAACCTTGTGGAGAGGTACAACTGTAGCAGTCCTCCAAACTTCAGGTACATAGTCTGTTGTGTACCTAAGTTTAAAGAGATTTAGAAAGGGTTTGGTTATGTGGTGCTTGACACTGGAATATTGTTGAGGCTCATGGGACTAGTATTTTAGTTTTGGAGAGTGCTGCTAATACTTGATGTAGGGTTATTATGGCAGGACAAGTAGAAAAATTAGGGCGGTGGGATATGCAAGAAGTGTGAAGCTGCTGACTAAGTTTGTTAGTCAGGATTTTATTTATGGTTTCTGGGTTAAAGTGGAATATGCCATCAGAGATAAGTATAGAGCAGGAATGGGTATTATTTCTGAGTTTCGTAATTTATCTGCATAAGTCCTTATGCATATTCTAAGTAGGGCGTCGCAGTGGTGCAGAGGTTAATGCTGTCGCCTCACAGCAAGAGGTTCTCAGGTTCGATTCTCGGCTGGGGTGCCTTCTGTGTGGAGTTTGCATGTTCTCCCTGCGTTCGAGTGGGTTTCCTCTGGGTACTCCGGTTTCCTCCCACATTCTAAAGACATGCTTCTGGAGCATTTCTCCCCGGGCCTCCGCTGAAAACAGGATCTATGGAACCTAGTCGGACTTTCCCGGTCAACAAATGTAAAATAAAATAAATAAATAAATAAGTTCATTACTGGCTTTGTGGTTCTTGATGGTATTCTTCAGTGTTTTGCGTAATGCTTTTAGATGACTTCTGTAGTTAGAGTGGATTTTTTGCAGACAATTGAGGATTTACTTTTTTCTCTAGAGTTGATTTATGTGGGAATTTAACCATGCAACCTTGCTTCCAAATTTATCTTGAATTTTGTGGAGAATGGGAGCAGCTTCTTCAATATATTATTCATGAGGGAATAAAGCACTGAGGAGTAAGCAGAAACAGGGGTGACATTTTGAATTGGTTTGTTTGGTGGGATATCCTACATGTGGTTGTTTAAGAGATTGATAAATTATGCTAAGTTGGAATTAAAATAATCAGGTAGAGCTTTTGTGGATGGGGTGGCTTGTATTAAGGGTGAATATTACATCTAGCTGATCTGTTTTAACCAGGGGTATAGTGATACATGTTTGGTACAGGAAGGTGAGCAGATGATATGGACAAAATGAGAGATTTCCATCTATGGTGTGGATAATTTGCACCAGGTAATTAGTATTTACAAAATCAAGGAAACCCTGCGTGTTTCTTTGCATGTGGTTGCAAAGGTTAGCAAGTTGATTGGATGGTAATTAAAGTCATCCATGATTAGTATTTGACTTAATGGGCAACTTTTTGAGTTGGATTAGCTACCCAGCATGCACTGAAGGGGACACAAAAGGGAATCTGAAGATGGCAATGGTGTGGTAGGTGACTTTGATGAGATATATCAGAATCTATATAAGTTCTATACTAGTATCATGCAAGAAATGATAATAGACAATAAGTTCCCGATAAGTATGGGTAATTTCCCACAGTTCCCAGTAGTCCTGGATGCTTAATAAGTGTAGTGTCTTGGTAAGGAGGAAATGCCATTGCTCTGAAACCAAGTCTTGTTAACTTCACAAATATTGCTCAGACAATTTGTTGTTTTAGCTCCTAGCATTGAACACATCAGCCCTGATATTTGAAAATTTGCTGCCAGCTAAGCTCTGAGTTGAATATCGCCTAAAAAAGTACTATGGAGAGGAAAAAATTCTAACCACTATGTGAAAGCCATGTGATGAGAAGTGTAAGCCATCCTTTGCTAAGTAGGAGGGTGTGTCAACCATCTGTTCCAGGCAGTCAAACTGTAGATCACCCTAGAATGATACCAGTTTAAAACCCAACTGTAGCTCAGGATTTTCCTTTGAACCTGGCATTAGTTTGGTGAGGGAAGAATTTTGCTCACTTCTAGTGGTCTATATTACTTGGAGCTTCAGGCACTTTGCCAACAGATTAAAGTCTAAATAAAATTTTAATTGCATGCTTAGTCCTCCAGATCACTTTCTTTTACATTTTTAAGATGTTTTATTAAATGTAATTTTCTTGTAATACCAATTAATTTTCCACTGGAGAGGCACCTGATGTTGTATTTTTCTACTTCAGGCTCACCTTCATCCTCTGACTTCTTGCCTACATTTCCATTCAGTTTCTTTCTTTTGGGGATGCCTCTATTGGCATATTTAGCAAGAATTGTGGCGGACATCAACTGCAATGAGAAACTGTAGAAAGGAGAACATTTCCTTTACTTTGCAGCTGTTCAGACAGCCTTGCATGCTGTATGTTGAAATGGACTGATGTATGACTACTTCTACACCTCACATGCATAGTCCCATGAAGTGGTTCATGCTATATATCAAATGGATAATAAATACATATTATAGAATGGCAGAATCACTTAGTGCTAACCAATGATGCTATTTATATTAGAGCATTTAGTGAATTATCTCTTGTCATTAATCACATTTGCAGTCTCTGTGTATACCAAATGGGCCTTACAGGTTGCTCTGGGGCTAGGCCTCAGCCCATACATATAAACCTCTCTGCTCAAGAATTCTAGACAAAGCCAAAATAATCAAGAACATTTAAAAAAAACTATTAATGTATTTTATTTAAAACGCTAATAGAACAGGTTTTGTATCAACTTATTTTTTCTGAATAACAAGAAGCATGAAACTCTAATGTCTGGCATTATATAACGGTGTTGGGGTATCATATCAACTATTACTACCTCTCTTGATTCACTGCCACTGTCCTAATTTTTTGACAGTCATGCCTGACTGACAGAGGTCCCCAAAATTGTCTTTCATCCTTATTTTCTCTTGCCTTTTTCCTGTCCCTTCCAAATTTTCTTCCCCAAATCATCTTCTTTCCTGCATATGATCCCAAATCACTGTAATCTATTCTCTTTGACCTTCTCTGTGATTGGAGCTACTTTAGCATCTGCTCTGATGTCATCATTTCTTTGTCTGTCCCACAGTGTGCATCCTACCACCCACCTCAGGTAGTTTATCTGCATAACCTTTAGCATTCTCACCTGCTCTGCCTTCACTACCCTAGGTTTCTGTTCCACACAGAAGTGATGGTCACACCACTGTTTCATACGCCTTACTTTTCAGCTTCTGTGGTATTCCTTTGTCACACACTAACCCTGACATTCTGTGTCAGTTGGCTGCAGACTGTCTTATTCTAGCTTTGACCTCCTCATTCAGACTTCCCTTCTCAGCCACTCCTACCTGATATTTGAAGCTATTCCACAATTTTCCACTTCTATATCAATTTTCAGCTCCGTTTGATTCCCCCATTTGTTGTCATGGCAATTTTATTGTCTGTACTCAGTTTCTTCCTATATGCCTTTAGTTTTCTATTCCATTTCCATATCACCTGGGGAATTTCTTTTCAAACTCTGCTTGTAATGTCACATTGTCTGCATGCAGCAACTTTGTTGATCTGTCCCATCTGACCTGTTTGCTAATGTAGTCCATCATGTAATGAACAACAGTGGAGCTAAAGCTGAACCCTGATTCACTTCCACTCCCATTGGGAGCCCTTCTGCGAGTTCAAACATTGCCTATGCTTGTGTCATTGGGTCCTTATCCACTGTGTGCAATTCTACCAGTGTTTCTGAGACTTCGAACTATCACAGGACTGGCTAAATGAACTGTCTTGGGACCTTGCCATATGATTTCTCCAAGTCTAGGAATGCCAAGTTAGATTCTTCCCTCATCTCTGACTTCTTTTCCACTATTTGTCTCACTGCTTGAGTGATGACGATGCTCTGTGATTTAACAGAAAATCAAACATTTTATGAGGGACAAAGCAAAAACGAGGTAAAGTCTGGGACGTTCTACAAAAATACTAGAGAGTTGAGAATATTGTCTTTGCCTCGGGTCAGTTTTGCAGCAGCTAAAATAGATACTTGCACCCAAGACAAGAGAGCATGAGGAAGCTAATTGAGTTCTTCCCTCAAGATCAACATTCTGGCTCCAGATGTGCCTGTCCATTTCATGCCAGTCATTGAAGTCAGCAGATCTGACCCTATGCCAGAATGGCCATGTCCTTGTGTACTATCTGTGTCAGTTACCACACCCCTCATTCTGACTGTGTGACACCTTGGAAGAGGCATTATTTAGCTGCATAACAAAGTTGGAAAGGAAAATGAGAAGCAAGAATTAATGACTCATTGGACCCAATTCCAAAAGTCTTGCTCTCAGTGTAAGTGACCACTTCATAGCTCACCTACACAGTGTGCCCCTCAACCTAAGCCCCTAATGCAAAACAATGTGACCAATACAATAATCATAGGTGACTCAGTAGTGAGGCACACTGATGTCCCACTCACTAGGTTGAATAAGGAGAAGGTAACAGTCAGCTGTCTATCAGGTGCCAGAATCCGACACATAACACACGCACTCAGGTCACTCCACAAGTACAAGTATGACTCTGTCATTGTCCATGTGGGTGTGAATGACCTGAGACACACCTCCCTGGACTATATGAAAAGAGACATGGTGGAGCTCTCGGATTATGTGGCCCAGGCAGGTGTAACCCTAGCAATGAGCAGCATCCTACCATTGCCCCAAATGATACCACACTACAAACAGAAAATGATTGACTTCAACAACTGGCTAAGATTCTGGTGTCATTCTAAGGAGCTCCAGTATCTGCCTGCTTGGGACGACATGACTGACAGATCTCAATGCTTTGCCAGAGATGGCCTGCATCTGTCACCCTTGGGTTTCTGGCTACTGGGTAAGGTGCTTGACACCCCTATAGTGCCTTTTTCAGGAGGTGTTCCAAAGACCAAATTACCACTGTAACAACTATAAATAAATGGAGTCTGAGGGTCATGCTGCTCAGTGCTAGAAGTCTAAATCTCAAGATGCACTCACTCAAAGCACTCCTCAAAATGAACAACATCGACATTTGTCCTGTAACGGCGACCTGGTTTAAAGCAGCAGAAAGCACCCCTGCACTACCAGGCTATAACTCATTTCACACCTTTCAGCCCCAGAACATGGACCAAAGCTCCAAAGTTGGTGGTGTCTCCATATTCGTAAAGGATATGCACACCTCCAGACTAGTAGCCCAGCATAACGCATCTAAGATACTCCAGGTACAACTAACATTGAGTAAGACGGCGATTCAGGTCGTAGCCTGCTATAGGTTCCCAACCATGTCCCAAGACTCTCAATCCACATTCCTAAGTACACTGGAAACTATTAAGATCCAACCCAACACTCTCATACTAGGTGACTTCAACTACCCCTCCATCAGCTTGGGGAAAACTACTTATGCACCAATGCACTGGCCTAACGCTTCCTGTAATTCATCAATTCCAATGCCCTGGAGCAGCTCATTCTTACCCCACTAGAGGAAGCAACATCCTTGACCTGGTTATTACTAACATGGGAAACCGTTGCTCTACACCAATAGTCAATTTCTCCCTGGTTAGATCCGACCATAAACTAATCACCATGGAAATCCACATCTCACCCACACACCCAAAGGAATCCACCGTGAAAAACTTCTCTAAAACTGACTTTGGGCTCCTAAAAACAGAGGTGGCTAACTTCATAGCACCCATGCCAATGGAAAATAGATGCATGACTGCTGAATCATACACCAGTGCACTGTACGAACACATACATAAATGTATGGAACTAGCCATACCCGACAGAACCAAGAAGCTCTCCTCCAAAAAAAGGGAGCCAGTCTGGTAGTCCCCTGCCATTAATAAACTCTACAACAGAAGGAAGAAACTGTTGCAGAAAAAGCTGAAGTCCCAAGACTGGAAAAATTCCCTTATTAGCCTCAACAAAAAGTTGAGATCCCTCATCAAAACCTCCAAAGCCAGCTATGAAGGCAGAATTGTGGCAGACACTAAAAACAACCACTAAGCCTTCTATAGTTATATCAAGAATCTCCATGGAAATACCCAGATTTTCTCTGAGTTGCTGCACAATGGTACCTCCTACACCGAGACAACAGATATTGCCAACATACTGGCCGAAAGTTTCAGTGCCAACTTTACCCACCCCCCGCAAAGGACCAATCTCAATACTGGAAGAATGCCAGACACCCAACATTATTGCAGCACAGGTTAAAGCTGCATTGTCTAAGGCCAAGAATACAGTTTCCATGGGACCTGACAATATCCTTGGTCCACACAGGTTCTACATGAATTACAAAGTGAACTGGCACCACATCTGTGTGCTCTGTTCACTCACAGCCTCACCTTAGGCTTTGTCCCTACTGAATGGCGTACTGCTACAGTCATCCCTCTCCATAAAAGAGGAGTGACTACAGACCCTGGAAATTATCGTCCCATTAGCCTGATGAGTCTGATATGTAAGGCTATGGAGCACATCATCATGGACCTAATTAACAAGGATATAGGGAATCTCCAAACTCTAGATCCCATGCAATTTTGTTTTGTGAAAGGTAGATCATGCCTGCTCAACCTGGTTGACTTCTTTGAGTCAGTCATTGGAGCGGTGAATGAAGGCAAGGCAGTTCATACAGCCTACCTCTATCTGGCCAAGGCCTTTGATACCATTCCTCACTCAGGAATTATTGATAAACTCAGGAAACTAGGCATCAACCCCTATATTGTTAGGTGGGTTGCAAATTGGCTCACAGATAGAACCCACAGTGTGAAAGTAGCGGACTCCAAGTCAGACTGCCGACCAGTCATGAGTGGAATCCCACAGGGATCGGTCCTGGATCCTCTCCTGTTTGGCATCTACTTCTCAGATGTCCAGGCCAACACGAAGGGACTCTGGCTGACTAAATTTGCAGACGACTGCAAGCTGGGAGCCATTATTAACTTCCCAAGTGATGCATACATCCTACAGAAAGGCCTCACTGAGACAAATGACTGGTGTCGAAACCATGGCCTTAAGCTTAATGCCAAAAAATGCGTCATCATCTCTTTGGGAAAAACTCAGTTCCCACTAATTACCACATTGATGGGATCCCACTGAACACTGAAGGTGTTATAAGAGGTCTGTGGACACAGGTTAACAGCAACCTCTCCTTCGACCACCAAATTGCCACTGTGGTCAGAAAGTCCTTCTACGTGGCACATCTCATTACCAAGGGTTTTGCATCCAGGAAGAAAGAGGTCATCATTTCTCTCTACTCTTCCCTCACTAGACCAATCATACAGTATAATCCTCCATTTGGCATGTACTTCACTAGACACCTGCAACAGCTGGAGAGGCCACAAAAGTACCTCACGAAGACCTTAAACACATGTCCTACATGAACAGACTCAAAAAACTCCAGCTATTCTCTGTCTCATATCACCTACTAAGAGGCGATCTCTGTTTGACTTACAAAGCCATGTCTGACCCAGCTTTGTTAGAAAGGCTACATCTAAAGAAATCCCAATCCCTCCGCACCACATGCTCCAGAGACCTCAACCTCATTACCACAATCAACAGAACATGCTGGAGGGACAGGTTCATAACCCAGACACTACACATGCTCTGGAATAGACTTCCCATACATGTCAAGCAGAGCACCTCACTAGCCCTCTTCAAATGAAATCTTGATGAGTAGATTGGAAATAGAAAATTCACCCCGGGGATCACTCCAGTGGCTCTGCTTGATTGAGGCACTAGGAACTAACGATGGGTGGCACAATGCCAGGGCACTTCTATGCGCTAGGCTTGTAAAGGCCCCAGGGCCATTAGTCTAGTACACACCTATGAACCTATGAACTTACGCTGATAACAGGTCTTTTGGAATATGGTCCCCAGTATAAGTCTGTTTACATATAGGCCTTACACCAAAGTAAGTTACTTACACTGAGAGCAAGCCTTTCAGATTACATAACAAGAATATAAAACTGAATAACTGTACAAGGAACAACAATCACTTTTTAAACTTTCAAGCAGCTGTTTTAATTTAACCTGGCTGAGAAATGTTCCTGTAGAAATGCCATCCTGTCAAACAAATTTGATATTTCTAAAAAAAAGCTCCTGGGTCATATGCCTCATGGATGTAAAAGCAATGTATTCTTTTGAATGACACTCATTGATTTCAACATTTTAACAAGTCCCACACCTCATCTAAAGAAGAAGAAACTGATCATTCCAGACTGGACTCAGAAGTAAGTAGGACAGATCCAAATGTCTTAATTTAGTTATGAGAGAAGATCATGAGTTTCTCATCTGTGACAGAAAAGCCCTAACATATTCTGTTTTCCAGAAGTTTCAGTAAGTTGTAGTCTCAAACCTGCAAGTAAATAGCGCAACAGAATATATTATATGATTAAAGTGTAATTTTCACAGCATATGATATCATGGGACACCATTCCAGCTGATTAACAACATGAAAAAAAATCCAATTGCTGTTACCTCAGTAACAGTGATGACTCATCACAGGCAGTACTTGCAGATCCAAAGGCCGTAGATAACTTCACTGCTAATTTATCCTTGTCTCAGCCTTTATTACTATTATTTTTCTTTTTAATCTGAGAGCAAACAGAAGTTTGATGTCCCTGCTTTTTCTTGCAGAAAGCAGAGGCATGCTACTTACAAGTGTGCTTGAGATACTTTGCATCCCTTTATATTGTATTTTTAAGGCAATTCTTTCTTTATCAAAAGCACACTACCCAAAGAGCAACATGATGAACAGTATAGTATAGCCCTTCATATGACTTTTAAGGGACTAGAGGTGCTTTGTTGTTTTGGGATCTTTCATTTACAGCCTTAGCTATGAATCATTTTTCTTTCACCTGACATTACTCAAATAACCTAAAAATAATCTAAGAAAATACCAGGAAGCATAATCAATAATGGCAATACATGCCGATGTCTTATTGCATCATTAAATGAAATGCTGAACATTAATAAATACTGTCAGGCAACAATATTTGACCAGTCGTCATTCTGTTCATCAGAGATTTTCATGGACTAAATATGCAGAAAATACATTAGGATCTATGGTTAAAAAGAAAATTCTATATATTTTTACAATAAGATAAGTTTTTAAAGCACAGTACCACTGAAATTATATTATTTGTCATTATAGACGATATTCTGTACTGAAGTAATATAGCAATAACCCACGCCTGGGTGTGGGTATTGCTGGATTTACCCACTGTTGGTGTGGTTTGGTCATGAGGGCGAAGCCCGAGTGGCCAAACAAAGACAGCTGTGGGTAAATCCAGTATTACCCACACCCAGAAGTGGGTTATTGCTATTATACAATGAAATTATTTAAGAAAAAAAATAATTACTTTTCTTAAATAATGGCATTGCATAATGCCTCCTTGCTGCCCTTCCGCAGCTGTCTGGTATTCTGCAGCAGTTCTGATGTACTGCGCATGCTGTCTGGTATTCTGCGGCAGTTCTGATGTACTGTGCATGCATATGCTTACGCAGTACATCAGAGCTGTGGGCGGAAGCAACGGAGAAAGCAAGATCTCCGTTGCTATTTACAAACTGTCTCGCTATGTTAAAGGAGTTTAACATAGCGAGACAGCTTTAAAAAAAACAACGGAGAATCTCCGTTGCTTTTTTTAAAGCTGTCTCGCTATGTTCATAGGTTCATAAGTTCATAGGTTGGTACTAGGCTATCAGCCCTAGGGCCTATACAAGCCTAGCCATAACAATTCCCTGGCTATTTCTTCCCACACTATTTACTTACCTGGACCCCTGTCTAGCAGGGTGACTGACATGATCCCCGGGGTGAATTTCCTTTCTCCCATCCAATCGTCAAGGTTCCTTTTGAAGAGGACCAAAGAGGCACTCTGCTTGACATGTATGGGCAATCTATTCCAGAGTCTGGGGAGTCTCTGGGTCAGGAACCTATCCCTCCAGCATGTTTTGTTTATTTTGATGACAAGGTTTAGATCCCTGGAGCGTGTGGCTCTGAGGGATTGGGATTTCTTTAAGTGTAGCATGTCCAACAGCTCTGGGTTTGACATGGCCTTGTATGTTAAGCAAAGATCGCCTCTGAGTAGACAATATGCGACAGAGTATAGCTGGAGTTTTCTAAGGCGGTCAGCGTAGGACATCTGCTTTAGGCCTGTGATTCTTTTAGTGAGGTATTTCTGTGGCCTTTCCAGTTGTTGCAGATGTCTTGAGAGGTACATACCAAATGGGGCATTGTATTCTATAATGGGTCTAATGAGGGATGAGTACAGTGGGGCAATGACCTCCTTTTTTCTGGATGAAAAGCCCTTAGTGATGTGGTGTGCCACATAGAAGGATTTCCTGACTGTTGTGGCAATGTGGTTATCGAAGGTGAGACCACTGTCCACCTGTGTCCCTAAGTCTCTTATCAAACTTTTGGTGTTTAGTGTACTGCCACCTATATGGTAATTCACAGATACATGTTTTTTCCCAAAGGGGATAACTATACATTTCTTGGCATTGAGCTTGAGCCCATGGCTCTGGCACCAAGCATCTGTTTCTGTAAGGCCCTTTTGTAGAGTATCCACATCAATTGGAGATTCAATAATGGCTCCCAGTTTGCAGTCATCTGCAAACTTTGTTATCCAGAGTCCCTTAGTGCTGGCCTGTACTTCAGAGAAGTAGATGCCAAACAAGAGCGGTCCCAGGACTGAACCCTGAGGTACACCACTTGTCACTTGTCTGGAGCTGGATTTGGAGTCGGCTACTTTTACAGTGTGGGTTCTATCAGTAAGCCAGTTAGCAACCCATTGGGTGACGTAGGGATTAATGCCCAGCTTAGTAAGTTTATCTATGATTCCAGAGTGGGGGATGGTGTCAAAGGCCTTGGCAAGGTCTATATAGGCTGTGTGGACCACCTTACCCTTGTCCATGGCTCTGGAGACTGATTCGAAGAAGTCAATCAAGTTCAGGAGACAAGATCGGCCCTTCACGAACCCAAACTGGGTGGGGTCCAGTGTTTGAAGGTTGCCAATGTCTTTGTTTATAAGTTCCATGGTAATACACTCCATGGCCTTGCAGATAATGCTTGTCAGACTGATGGGATGGTAGTTTCCAGGATCCAAGGTGGATCCCCCCTTGTGGAGTGGGATAACTGTAGCTGTGCGCCACTCAGTGGGCACGAAACCTGAGGTGAGGCTATGATTAAACATGACACTTAGGTGAGGTGCCAGTTCATATTGTAGTTCATGTAGTACACAGCCCAGGATGTCATCTGGTCCCATTGATGCTGTATTCTTAGCTTTGGAGAGTGCGTTTTTTACCTGTGTGGCCGTTATTACCAGAATTTGGCAATCTTCTGGTATTGAAATGGGCCATTTAGGGGGTGAGAGGGGGGTGAAGTTGGCACTGAATCGATCTGCCAGGATATTGGCAATATCCTTGGGATCAGTATATTTAATGCCATTCTGTTTTAGCTCAGAGCAGATCTGAGCATTGCCATTTAGATTCTTAACATAGTTATAGAATGCCTTGTTGTTGTCTTTGGAATCTGTGGCAATTTTATTTTCGTAACTAGCTTTGGAGGATTTTATGAGGGATCTCAGTTTCTTACTGAGGCTGGTAAGGAAGTTTTTTGCATCCTGGGATTTTCCTCTTTTCTGCAATAGTTTCTTCCTTTTGTTGTAAAGTTTGTTTATGGCAGGGGACCACCAGATAGGCTTCTTTTTTTTTTGGATGAGAGCATCTTGGTTCTATTTGGAATGGCACGATTTATGCATGAGTGGATGTGCTCGTACAGTGCCTTAGTGTAGGATTCAGCAGTTGAACTTTCAGCTCCCGTCTGCATGGGTGTCATGAAGTTTGTCACTTCTGACTTGAGTAGCATGAAGTTGGCTTTGGAGAAGTTTTTTATGGAGGTTTCCTTACTGGGGGGTGGGGGTGGGATGTGGATGTTAAGGGTGATTAGCTTATGGTCAGACGTGACTAACGAGGGGTGACCATAGGTGTGGAGCGTCGATGTCCCATGTTGGTAATGACCAGGTCTAGGATATTGGAGCCCTGCTGGGACTATGGATTAGTTGATCCAGGGCATTGGAATTTATGAATTCCAAGAACCATTGGGCAAAGGTGTTGGTACATGAGTAGCTTTCCCAGTTAATGGCAGGGTAGTTAAAATCACCCAGTATTAGGGTGTTTGGTTCTATCTTAATATTTTCCAGTATGTTTAGAAAGGTGTAGTGAGAATCTTGGGGTATGGTGGGGGATCTGTAGCAAGCTATGATTTGGATTGCAGTCTTACCTAGTGTTAGTTGCACCTGGAGAATTTCAGACGCATTGTGTTGGGCAACTAGCCTGGTGGTGTGAATATTCTTGGTGAATATTGACACTCCTCCACCTTTAGTGTTTCGGTCCTGCTTTGGTGGCCGAAAAGTGTAGTAAGAGTTGTAGCCTGGTATTGCAGGGGTGCTCTCTGGAGCCTTGAACCAGGTCTCAGTTACTGCACAGATATCGATGTTCTCCATTTTTAGGAGTGCCTCGAGAGAGTGCATTTTGAGGTTTAGACTTCTAGCATTGAGTAGCATTACCTTCAGATTTTGCATGCTTGTACCTGTTACGGTGGTGGTTTTGTTCTTTGAACTTTGCCTAAAAAGGCACTATAGGGGTGGCAAGAGCCTTAGCCAGTAACCTGAATCCCAGAGGCGACAGGTGCAGACCATCTCTGGCAAAGCATCGTGGTCTGTCAATCATGTCGTCCCAGGCAGACAGATACTGGATCCCCTTTGAATGACACCAGAAGCTTAGCCAATTGTTGAAGTCAATCATTTTGTCCTTATATTGTGGTATCATTCTGGGTGAAGGCAGGATGCTACTCAGGGCTAGGGTCATACCTGCCTGGGCCACATGATCCGAGAGCTCTTCCATGTCTCTTTTCATGTAGTCCAGGGAGGTACGTCTCAAGTCATTCACTCCAACATGGACAATGACAGAGTTATATTTGTACTTGTTGTGGAGTGACTAGAGTGCATGCGTTATGTGGCGGATCCTGGCACCCGACAGGCAGCTGACCATAATTTTCTCCTTGTTCAACCTGGTGAGAGGGACATCAGTGTGCCGGACTATAGAGTCACCTATGACTAAAATGTTAGGTGCATTGCCTTGCCTTAGGGGCTGTTGCTGGGTGGCACACAGGTGTTTTGAACTATGTGACACTTTGGTTGTGATTGGTGTTTGTTTGCGTTTCAGCTTCAGAGGTCCTTGTTGCTTGGGTAGGTTACAGTTAAGGGCCTCTGCATATGTGGATTTAGTGCTGCTATATGTGGGTGTTGGTGGTGTGGGTTTAGAAGGGCTATGTGTTGCTTGAGGTGTAGTGTGGGTGTTAACCTTTTCCTCTTGACTGTCTAGCACAATCTTAGGTGGAGAGAGCTTTGCTTCCATTTTGGCTATGTAAGTGCATCTCTCACAGGTTGTAATGTTGGGTGGTAGGAGGCAAGGGTTGTCTGTGTACATGACGCAATTGCTGCATTGCCCCAGTATGCCCAGATTCACCAGGTGGACAGGAGAAATCACCGGAAGCTGACCCTTGGACATGCCTGGTTTGATGCTTTTTTTTTTTTTTTTTTTTGTAAAGTACAGGAGCTGTTTTCCCTTACCTTAGCAAGGTACTTTGCAATTATAGGTTGTTTAGTGCCTACTATTAATTTCTCCTTATTAACAAGGAGAGTTGAGTGCTTGTATCAGTTTAAGGCTTTCTAGTGCTTTCCAGCAGGTATTAGAGAAAGTGCTAATCAAAGGGATGCTTAAAAGTAAGATGAAATAAAATGCACACTGCAGTGTGCACTAGAGAAGGTAGACATGAAAGTAGGTAACTTAAGTTTTACCTGTTTAAAAAGTTAAGGTTTAGTGGAGAGTTACTATTTTTAAAACAGCAAGATGGGTTGAAAGGGGTGGTCACTTTTGTATTCTGGTACTATGGAATACAGTAGGATAGCCAATAAATTTAAATAGTTGAAGGGGAGGGGTTTTTGATTTAGTGATTACTCACACAAGCCACTGAAAGTAGAGAGGAAATGAGATATATGGTCAGATTAACATAAGAGGCAGGCAACTAGAAAGACAGTGGTATAGCGAGACACCTTTAAAAAAGCAATGGTGATAGGAAGATCTCCGTTACTTTATTTAAAGCTGTCTCGCTATGTTAAACTTGTTTAACATAGCGAGACAGTGTGTAAAAAACAACGGAGATCTTGCGTTCTCCGTTGCTGTAAAAAAAGAGTTATACTAATGGAAAAAGTCCGGACGACCGGACCTTTTTCCATTACTATAACTCTGATTTACAACATGCACGCTGGTCAATCAGCATGCACATTTTGGAATATTAATGGGGGGTTGTTGTATAATGTTTAGTATTTAATGAACATGGCTTCATTATCACATTATTAGTCTAATTATTTTCAAGCAGACTGGAGTTTATGCTTTTGTAAAAGTACCGTCTTTATGGTTAAAGGAGCAGTATATAATACAACAAATTAAACAACTATGTTATTAATTAATTCTCTCTGATGAATTGTACACAGTGTGGCAGCATTTAGATCTGTAGGCAAGAAATCTGATGTAGTGCAAGAGGTCATATACTTGATACTGAAATGGTGTCCTTAAGAAGAAGCATGCAGTTCCATAATGAGCAGAGACTGCTTCACTTGCAGAGAATAAGTACATCTGATCCTTTGGCAGAATGGCCATACCCCTATGTAGTATCCACAAGGTACCATCTAGTGTGTAGTTTAGTGAGAAAGGATGGGGAAAGAGCAGACACATTACAACAGTAAGAGGCCTAAGAGCTGAAGGCAAAAAAAATGAAACCCATAATGAAATATAACTTGTCATACTTTGCAGTGAGGCAAAGGAGATAATTATTTTAAGTCTGTTAATCTGAACCAAAAAGCAACATATTCATGGGTCCTAGCAATTTAGATTTTTATATGTGTGTGTCTATATATATATATATATGTATATATATGTATATATATATATATATATATATATATATATATATATATATATATATATATATATAAATATATATATATATATTATATATATATATATATATATATATATATATAGGACAAACAATATGCTGACATCTATGATAAAATATCAAAGGCTCTAGAAATCAGAAAGTAATTTTATTATATGAATCCAGCAGTACTATTGAAATACATTGCAACTTATAGTACTATATATTGGAAGTAGGATACAGCAAATAATCACAGAGAACATGCAAGAAAAAATGGTATGTTCACTTTTTTAATTTCTCTTCTTTTGGATTTCTAATACTACGACAGGAATGGATCCGCTTCTTGAGTCAGGGTATGTTTAGAATTCATGAAATTAGTATAGATTGTCTCTGATGTTTGCCGAGAGTGCTTTTTAAAATCTAAGCAAACTGATGCATACTTTACTAAAGAGGTAGTGATGTAAACACTTTATTAGAAATTTGTGAGATGGTATCTCAGTTTAGATTGAAAGCAAGTGTACATCCTGGTTTGAATGATGTTATTTCCATTCTTGGTGTTTTGAGAATGACAGCCTTGACTTTTTTAGTAACTTGATGTATTTATTTATTTATTATTTATGAATGTGGAGCTTTTCTCCTCGGGCCTACTCTGTAAATGGGCGTGTCCAGTCAGACTATCCCGGTAAACAAATGTTAAATAAATAAATACATACATTTATAATTACCTCTATATTCTATTTTATTTATGTAACTTGTTTACATACATACACACATACATACAAACATACATACATACATACTAATATTTCAAGCATGGTCATTAATGCCCTTCTAGCTTGCCAATATACCAAAGCACTTATTCCCATAATAAGTGTCCAGGCTGTTCTTAAAAATATCTAAACTAGTACTTGCTTTAATGTAATTTTGTAGTTCCATTCATCAGCTACTCTGTCAGAGAACCAATTAGTACACTTCTCATTCCTATAGAATATTCTACAAAGGTTGTCTGATGATTCTCTAGTACTTTTTGATAACCCCAAACATTCCCAGATGTAGTTGTCTCTAAATGCCCTATATACCTGAAGATCTCCTCTTAGAGATCTATAAGGGACACTGTACAAGTTCAGATATTTTAGTCTTTCATAATAACTTAAATTTTCACATCCATGGATGCCCTTGGTATATTTTCTGCTGCATTATTTCCAGTTTACTCATGCTTGTTTTCTTACAGGGTTTCCATATTGTTATTTCATACTCATGTTGGGGTCTAATGTAACTAACAAACAATGACTTCATCATTTTTGATTTCCTAGACTATATAAATATTTTTATACAACCTATAGTTCTATATCTATCATTAACCAATTGGCTGATATGATTAGAAAAACTCATAGCTGGATCTACCCATATACCCAGGTCCTTAAATGAGTCTACAATTTCAATCACTGTGTGCTGTATTAAATATTCACCTTTCAATTTATGTCTCCCAAATCTCATATGCTTAGTTTTTAATGTATTTATCAGCATATTATTCTCCTGTGGCCAAATGGTCAATGTTGTCAAGTTATTTTGCAGACATGCCTTATCTGTAACACCTGTAATCAGTTTACCCAATTTCATGTCATCTGCTTATAGACTGTAAAACACCTCAGATGAAAAAGTTAAGTCTGAAAGATACAATTTAAACATGTAAGGGCCTAGGACAGAGCCCTGTGGGACACCTTGACTGTGACCAAGGATCTCACCAGTCCATTTGCTGTGTGATACTTGCCATGTCCTATTTGAAAGCCATGCAGCTATCCAGCTTATCAAGAGTACATCAATACCTAGTTGTTATAATGTATTGATCATTGTTTTGTGTATGACCCTGTCAAATGTTCAAGTTAAATCTCTATAAATTACATCACAGCACAATTTTTCATTCATAGCTATTATGTTGTTATAAAACATCATGTCACAGGAGGTTATAGATCTATTTTCAACATATGCATGCTGATATATGGTTTCAAGTCCCATCATAAACAATTCTGATAATAACTTTTTCAATATTATCTTCTCCATTATTTTTCCACAACATGAAAGTAGACTTAAGGGTCTATATGACTCTGGGTTTTTCCTACTCCCCTTTCCCTTTAAGATAGGTTTAATAAGCGCATGTCTCAAATCTTTAAGAATCTCCCCATATTTACATGATCTAGTGAATCATAGATATAATGCTACTATAAGTTCTTGCTGAATTGTTCTCAGGTCATTGTTACTAATTCCATCTCCTCCCCGTGCTTTGTTTGGATCCAGTTTGCATAGTTCTTTTTCAATATAATCTAATATGATTCCAGTATCTGGGGTTACCTGGATGTCACTAGGACAACTTATCACCCCTTTGGTGGCACCAAACTGTTTTGCATAAGATTTTGTAAATATATCTATAATCTGTTGTGTCTGAGAATAAATTTTAGAATCTGCACACAGTTTATCAATTTGTTTGTCTTTACTCCTTCCACATCTTATGTATGAATAAAAAAGTTTTCTATTATGTTCAATATCTTTATATAAATTTTCTTCAAATTTTTCTTGAGCTTGTCTCACACTATGCTTAATCTGTTTGTCCAGCTTTTTTATTTCAGTTTTCAAAGTTGTAGTTCGACCTCTCTTCCATTTCTTATATATTTTGTATCTCACCTTAATCAGATATCTTGTTCTTATGGAAATATATCCACCTGACATTGTATGCCTAGCTCCTGATGTTAAGCATTTTTTTTGTACTCAAGCAATTTCTCTTTCAAAACTTTCCACATTCCATCTGCAGTTTTTCCACTGAACACCTCACTCCAGTTAGTTTTACATAGTGACTGTTTTGCTTCCAAATAATCTGTAATTAACCTTCTGTGCATTGGTTTAGATTTCAATTTCATAGAATTACCTAGCAACAAATTTACCTTTACAACCCCATGATCACTGCACATCAATGGTGGTAAAACATGACTTGAAGTAACAGTAATTTCTTTAGGAACCCAACCAGTGTCTAGTGTGTTCTGTCCTCTGGTACGTTTTTTACAATCGGAAGTAATTGTTGTTCCTGAATATATGGTGTGAATAATTTCCTTACTAATGTTGAATCAATATTATTACAGTCTGTTTCTGGTAAATTTAAGTCCCCAGCTAATATTATTCTTCCCTCTTGTGTTTAATTCAAGAAATGTATGAATTCCTCTAGGTCATTGCACTTGACTTTGGTGGTCTATACACTCCAACAATTGTTATATGTTCCAGGGTTGTTTTTATTTTCACAGTTACACAGTCTATAGTATTTGTGTTATCATTGAACATGTAATAATCACAGGACTTATAACTATCTTTAATCCCTATCATAATACCTCCACCTGATTTTTTTGTTAGAATGCCTGTTACAGTAAAAACATTTATACCCTGGCAATACTGGTTTCCAGTCATTGTTCTTTAACCATGTTTCACAAACAATAATAACATCAATCTTGTGGGAATGCAGCAAATTTTCTAATAAAGAAAAACATTATTATTAATGCGCCTAGCATTAACAATCATCAGAGATGCATCAGATGTTGCTAACTGTGAACTATTAAATTTATGACATGGCACAAATCCTGCCTAGTGTTTGTCAAATACTACAAAATATCTGCTGCCAAAATTCTCTTCCCTGTTCTGGACAAATGCATGCCATCCTGTCTGAACACATTCATGGTGACATGACTATCCTTTCTACAGGTGATTTGTGAAAAATATGTCCTAACACCAGTACAAGATATACTATCTAAGAGGGCTGTCAGTTCCCTACTAGCCATCAAAAAATCCTTGCGGATGAGATCATTTGTACATACATGAATAAAAACAGATCTGCACTTCCTTACATTAAGGCATTCCAAGGCTTGTCTCACATCTTCTGTTTTTGCTCCTGGCAAGCATAACACTATTCAATGTTTATTAGCTTCTCTGTAAATATAAGTATCACTTCCTCTAATAATTGAATCTCTGAAGAATCTTCAATTTCTTATACAGTAATATCTGCTGTATCAATTGTTACAAAGGTTAGATCTTCATCACCATTAGTCTTATTAATCCCACTGTTTTCATTGTGCATTAAATTCTCATCCAGCTGGCATTGTAAATCTGCAGCTTGAGCCATACAGTCAACATCTGTCTTTATCTTATTTTTTTACAGAAATGTTCTCCAATCCTTCCACACACAGTTTTGATTTCTTCGATTTCACCTGCTCCTTGTCTTTGTTTTCTACCTTCTCTTTTGGAAAAAATTATGCCATTTTCTGTAGACTGAAGGTTTTCAAACAGAAAATTATTATCCTTCCCTGTAACTTGTGTGTTACATAACAAAGCAGTGTCCTTTTTAGTACGTATTTTCTTTGCTTGACAGAAATGAATCAGTTTCTTTTTCTTCCTTGGTTGTGAACTTTGTCCTTTCTTTCTTTTTTTATTTCCTTCTAAACAAACTGGATCCTCAGATTGTTGACTACTTGCATCCAGAATTCCAAAGCTGTCAGGGGCATCATCTTGTTTCAAAGGGGTTGAATGATCTTTGCAGACAATAGTCGCATCATTTTCTAAATGTGTTCTATTTGTTCTTTGCCTTACATTATCTATCTCACCAGTCCAGTCATTAATATATACTATATGAAACAACAGTTCTCCAAGTCATGGCAATTACACAAGTGCAATTGTCATCATTAAACCTAGATTTACTTCTAACAATGGTAAGCAAATCATCCAACTTTTTTTACGAGGATCACAGATCACCAGTGTTACATTTAAATATGCATAGCATTTATTACATTGTACAAGATATGATATTTGTGCATTAGCAAATCATTAATTGTGTACTCATTTAAGGAATCCATATTCAGGTTAAAAAATAAAATATTGTAAAAGAAAAGAATAATCAAAATCTGTAACCTCATAATTCAAACAGTACTTAAATCAACTTCTATGACAGAAATCACACAAGAAATATACAACAAAATTTTAAAGTAAGTACAGTAAAGTTGCTGTGACTGTACAAGTTCTTCAAACTAGACAAAAGCTGTAATTTCTTTACGTCATGCGTGACACAGTCTCAATAAATCAATAATAAGATCAATAAATCACAAACCAAGGTAGGATTGTTAAGACTTTCACTGGATTTTCAACAAAATATGCAGCAAAGTAAATCTTGTTAACAAGCTATCCCTTCCTACCTATAAACAGCAAAATACAGTGATAACAAATAAAATATAAATTCAAATAAAAACTTCTCTTACCAGTCATCTCCACAGTAAATTACAAACCAAAATAGTATTGCTCTGGATTTCTTTAGGTTTATTTACTGATGGTTGATTTTTAGAGTGTTTCTGCTTTAAGTGTGGACATTGATGTTGGAAAATGTTACTCAGATAAAGTTCTCTATCTTTAAACAAATGTGTTTAGTGTAACAATAAATAATACAGTAAATTTTGTGACTACTGGCTGACCAGGTTTTGGATTTTTGGAATTGCATATTCATTTTGTATGCCTTGTTTCTGCTGATTATCTATAAACAAACAGTGGTCTACAGCATCTAAAAATATATAAACTTCCTAAAATATAAGCAAATTGAGGCATACTTTGCTAAATCATTAATATGATTCTTATGTTAATAGCAGAAATATGTTCATACATTCTTTGAGAAAGCATTTTAGTGGTTTTACCCACATAGAAGCTCTTGCAACTACAGCAGGTTGCTAAATAAACTACCCCACAGATCTACAGTTATATAGGCTTGTACAATCTATATCATTGTTCAAGTGTTTCAAACAAACTGAATTTCCTGTAATAATAAACCTTTAATATTTACAATTAAAACATGGGCAAGTACCCATAGGGCCAAATGTAAGTCAATCAATATCAACTTCTCATCCTTCAAGAATTGCCTTTAAGTTAGTATCTTTGTTATAAATATGTTTTAAGCCTGACCCAATACATTCAGCAAATCATTGTTACCTAAAATAACTTTCCAATTATTTTTAAGTATGTTTTTTTTTCAAAAGAATCTATACTAATTGGCACAGGAAAAACCCTCATAAAAGAATGACTGTCTGTCAAGTCAATATTTTGTTGTTGTCATTTATATTTGATACCTAAACCACTAATAAGAATTGGTGGAAATTTAGTAGCTGTACTATTTTTAACATCTTCAACAATTTGATTCAATCTACTTAGTTCATATCTTCTATTGACAAAACCTGGACCAAAGTCTCAATTTCATTCAAAAATGTCATATCATTACTCATTAATCTACTCAGTCTTATTAATTGCCCTCTAATTATGTTCCAGTTCTTAAACTGAGGATGCTGACTACTGTAATACAAATAATTGTTGACAGATATTTTCTTTCTATGTACATTATTTTCAAAACAATGATTGACTATATCAAATGTAATATGAAGATCAACAATTAAAAAAAATTCTCCTTGTTACTAATGGCAAAGAGAGAAAGTCAGTACCATGAGTTATTTGTTTGAGAAACTTGTCAAAATCATTAGTTGTACATAAGCAAATAAAATAGGTAATTGATATACCTTTTATCAAACTTCACCTACTTAAATTACTCCAATTTGCTGAGCACAGTTTCCTCCCACCAACACAATACCAAATTGGCAAATATTGGAGCCATCCTTGCCCCCAAAGCAACTCCAGACATTTGCTGGTAAATACTTTTATCAAAGATAAAAAAGTTAGATAAAACTAAATCTAACAAAAGACATACAGTGTTAATCTTAATATTATCAAAAACTGTGAAATGACTTGAATAGTGTCTTACATATTCCACCCCTGTGTCCTGTGTAGTAGAAGTACATAAAGAGACTACATTTATGGTAGCTATAAAAGTTTCACTTCCACCAAAATTATAATTGTTTTGTAAATCTAAAAACACACAAGAATCCTTCAAATAAAAAGAACATTGAGCAACAGGATTTAGAAGACTATCCAAAAGAAAGTAATTGCTTCAATTTTGACATTTTGTGCAGCAACAGTGGGTCTAAATGGTTGTTTTATTATATTTTTATGAATTTTAAGGATTCCAAAAATTTTACCCAATTTTGGCTGCTCTGCTGATACAAATTCTTACAAAGTAAAGTAAATATAAATCAAACAATTAATTATCATCATGCTTGAAACTCTTTCTAACACAGTCTTTACTCACTTTTCTATAAGCCATATCTAAAAGATGTTCTAGCACACACTTCTAATATTTTGAATTGTCTATCAACACCAGTCCATTCCCTTTATTAGTCTTCATATATCTAACACTGTTGAGTTTTCGTAGTTCAGGCAGTGCTAGTTTTTCAGACTTAGTCACATTATAATAGCTACATCTTGGTTTGTTATTTAATAACCTTCTAAAATCACTTTCAAAAAATCTAAAAAAAATTTAATGTAGGAACAAGTGAAAGATTTAAAACACTTTTTTTATAAAGTTGCAAGATTGTCTTTAGGCACACCATGTAAAATATACTGTGAATTTAACATTCATACAAATGATTTCAAATCAATGTTAAGATTAACCATATTAGCTGTCTTAGCTGGTATAAACATTTGTCCCTTAGATAAAAAATTAAACCGTAGTCAAGACAGGGAAACTATACTAAGATTAAACACTTGCATCACTTCAGTTACAGTTTGCATTCCCTTCCTGACTTCTGCCCCTCTGTGCTCTCTTTCCTCTAAGAATTCATCATTTTCACCAATGGGGGCCTCGTGGGAAAAAAGGATGGACATACATTATTTTGCAGTAAAATTAGCAGCAGTATTATTAATTACTTCCATATTAATGGATTGTTCATTATTCCCAGGAGGAACAGGTGTTGTTTTAACAGAAAAATTGTTGTTAAAAACTGATGACTTTGACTGAGTGTTAAATGGTTCCTTTTGCTTTTTGTTTAGTAAATAATTGATATGCCTCTGTATTGCTATCAAGTTTTTTTCTGTTTTTAGCTGTAATTGTAGCAATATGTCTATGTATTTTGACCATAATGCCATCGTATTGTATTTTAACATAACGAAATGCTTGATTGTTACAAATACAACCGTTCAGTTCCTTTGGCTGCTTTTGAAAAACTTCAGCTTTACATTGATTGTGGCTGACGAGTAATTCAAGCACTTTGCTACTGGTATTATTGCATAAATCAACCAAGTCCTTATAAATTTGGTAATTAAAACTGATACCGTTAGAAAATATATAAAGTCTGAGAAGAAACAGAATTTGTTGTATTTCAATACAGTGTTGCAAATAAAAATTGTCATGTTCAGGTGACTTAAGTTTCAACAGTTTAGTTTCAAGTTCATAAATGTTTAACTTATATGTTGCAGTTGATGAAGTTAACAAGACTTCTGTATTCATTTTGTTAGGAAATCCAGAAAAACAAAATGGATTAGTCACCAGTAGAAGCAAAGAGGCTACATCATAAAAATAAAGAGGGTCAGCACCAAGAGTCACATTGTCACTCACTTCATTATCATTACTAGTTCTGTTCAAAACTTCAGCATGATAATTATTTGATGTGGAATAAGCTTCCTTCACCATGATTAAAGCAGACGGTGCTTTGCCAATAACTGTCAACAGTGTTTTAGTTTAAGATGTCAGTTCATCCAGCATGCTAGAAACAGATACATCCAAATTAGGGTCAAGACCATTCAAACTCTTGTTACAAATACAGAAACTTCCAACATTGCTGACAGCCATAATGGACACTGTAATCTCCACATACCATGAACTAAGTAACCAAAAGTATAAATGGTGGTAAGAGCAAACCAAGAATAACAACCAAGCACAGCAACTATACAAATCCATAAAAGGCCAGTGAGACAAAATGTTTAGTTCAGAGTTTAGCACTTTCTTTTTTTATTAAATAGTACAAGAACATCATATTACATTTAACATAGTCAATTATTGTTAGAAGGTAATGTACATCAAAGGAAAACAATTATTTCCATTACAGTAGTCAGCATCCTCAGTTTATGAAGTGGAACATAATTAGAGGACGGTTAATAAGACTGAGTAGATTAATCAGTAATGATATAACTTTTTTGGGTGAAATTGAGAGTTTGGTTCAGTATTTTGTCAATAGAGGATATGAATTAAGTAGACTGAATTAAATTGCTGAAGAGGTTAAAATAGTAGAGTTTAAAATTTCCCCTAATTCTTTTTGGTGGTTTTAGTATCAAAGATAAAAAACAACAACAAACTATTGACAGACAGTGATTCTATTTGAGGGCTTGTCCTGTGCCAATTAGTATAGATTATTTTAAAATAAAAAAATACTTAAAATAAGTTATTTTAGGTAACACTGATTTATCTGAAATTATTGGATCAGTCCACAAATTTATTTATAAAAGAAGATACCAACTTAAATGCAATTCTAGATGGATGAGAAGTTGATATTGATCAACATAGATTTGGCCAGTGGGTACTTATACATGTTTTAATTGTAAATATTGTAGGTTTATTAATACAGGAAATTCAGTCTATTTGAAACACCTAAACAAGGTAAATATTCTACAAGTCAATATGATTGCAGATATGTAGGGGTAGTTTATTTAGCAACCTGCTGCAGTTGCAAGAGCTTCTATGTGTGTAAAACCACTATAAATGCTCTTGCAAAGAATTTATGAACATATTTCTGCTATTAAAAATAAGGATCATATTAATGTTTTAGCAAAGCATGCATCAATTTGCTTAAATTTTAGGAAGTTTATATTTTTTTAGATGATGTAGATCAGTGTTTGTTTATAGATAATCAACACAAGCAAGGCATACAAAACGAGTATACAAATCCAAAAATCCAAAACCTGGTCAGCCAGTAGTCACAAAGTTCACTGTATTATTTATTGTTACACTAATCGCTTTCATTCAGAGTTACAGAACTTCTTCAGAGTAACATTTTAAAAACACAACTGACCAAAATATTTAATAATGAATGATTAATCAACATTTCCATTTAAAGCAGAACCACTCTAAAAATCAACCATCAGTAAATAAACAAAGTTACATAAATAAAACAGAACACAAAGTTAATTCTAAAAAATGCATCAAATAACTCAAAAAGTCAAGGATCTCATTCTCAAAACACCAAGAATGGAAATAGCATCATTCAAACCAGGATGTTCACTCGTGTTCAGTCTAAACTGCCATACCATCTCACAAAATTCTAAGAAAGTGTTTACATCACTACTTCATTGACTGTGTTGTACATAATATTAAATTAAAAACACAAACTTCTTAAAATTTGTACAAATCTCGGTGTGTTTAAACAAGGCATTAGTAGCCACCCCCTTTTTGATGTTATAAAAGTGTTCTCAAATTCTGTCTTTTAATTTCCTATTTGTTTTTACCATATAGAAAACTGGACAGGAGAATTGGAATGCAATGTAAATAACTATATTTGAATCACAACTTCCCCTACATGGACAAGAGAAAGTTCTGTCTATACCTTCTGTGATGATGTGAGGTAGTGTCAGCTGTGCCAGTGGTAGTAGGGCAGTGCATGTGTAACATATTATAGATACTTGTATTAAAATGTATTTGTAAAGTTGCTTGTGCTAAAATGCATCAACAGTGGGTTCTGCTGGACAGAAAAGAAATATACATGTATGTCAGACTGTATTGTTGTAACTGATGAAATGTATATATTTTAACAGAGGATACTAGAAAGGAAGGGGTTGAGCTCAGCCCAGCTAATCTTAAAGGACAACAATGGGATTCTGTTATTAAATGCTCAAGTTCTCTGTCCTTTTTCTCCCTATTTATTGTTCCTACTATGTATAAACAACAACACAGCATTTAAAATATTTTACATTGCTTGTTCCTCTCCACTAGAAGTACCTTACTGCACTGTGGTAGTTTCACTTTCAAAAAACTTTTATTCCACCCTGAAAAAGTCTCCAATTCATTGATGTCATCAAGGCCACTGAATACAGGTAGTTTTCTGGCCAATTCCCTCCCCAAACTGACATCATCATGACTGTCTTAAAAACCCACCCATGCTTTCATGTTACAGCTCCCTTGTCCTTCCCCTACCAATACAGAAAGTAAGCTGTCAATCACAGCAGGTAACAGCTCAAATTACCCTTAGCACTTTGACAGCTAGGGAAGTTAGGTGTGAAGGGGGATGGGAGATGAGTCAAAGTAGTACAATTCAGGCATCACAAAACAACTACAGATTAGTCATTCTAAAAAGAAGCAGTAGTATAAAGCACTTCAAAAGTCTGTTCTGTGGCACTTGCACTGTTTGGGTTTTAAGTAGTAATTGTACAGCATGAAATGTTACTTAAAACTAACTGACTGAAAGACAGCATGGTATACATGTAAAATCAATGTAGTGACAGGAGCTTTAGGAAGAAAGAAGACTGCATGATGTAACTTTTTACAGACGAGCACTGCATTGTGGGATACCTAGAGGCAGACTAAATAATCAGAAATACTTCAAGATGCCTGACCCCATATGGTCAGACTCAGAAATTATGTATAAAATATTTAAAAACTTGTAAATAGTCCCAAAATGATGTTAAAATGTAGGAAACACCAAACCATGATGAAATAGACATGTTTTTTGAGTCTGTGGGTGTGGTTCTCCTTTATGAAAAATAGCCCGAAATTAAATGACTTGGTTTAGGCCATAAAAATGTTATCTCAGAGGTCTGAATGCAGTCAGAGATGCAATGTCTGTGAAAAGCCTGAGGTGGGATCCTGCTCTGTTGCCCTTAGCGGTGAACTAATCGCTAGCCTGGGGTGCAAGAGAATGGCTTGTTTGCTTCTGCAGGAATGGTGGAAGTGCTGGAATTGTTTTACAGTTTCCAGATGCTATAATAGACCTTAGATAAAGTTCTATGGGTGTATTGTGACACATCAGTGCCAGATCCTGGCTCAGTTTTTAGTGAGAGGGTAGTGTGGGGACCACAGTGTCAGGTGACCAGATGTGATGTCATTCTGTAGGCAGCACTGAAACTGTATTTGAATACTAGTGAGACATGTGAGGTGCGCATTCTGTTTTTGGACCTGACAAAACACTTCTCCACTTTCATCTTGCCTTGCTTTAGTAAGTAAATAGGGAACAGTGATTCTTCAGTCAGTTAAAATATATAGTGAGATTAGCTAAATGCTGTTTCTTTCTCTTCTGTTGTGGCAGGCAGTGGGTGCTGTTATTTTCTTTTTCTTGCAGAAATTGAAGAATAATTGTGACACTCTGTGTACTGCATTGTTATTTGAGGATCTCAAATGGCAGTTGAGATCGGATGCAGCAAGAAGAAATGGAGTAAATAAGTCTGAAATTAAAAAGGAATCTGAAGAAATCCTCAGGGCAATAATAGCAATGTACAAAGCAATAATTAACTAATACAGTTTTGGTTGTGATTGGTTCACCATGTTAATACATTGATTGTCTTGATGAACTTAACTGGAGGAGTAGAAGAAGAAGAAACTCTACCTGTGTTTTAGTTTTTCTGTCCCAAGAAGAACTAGTGTTTGCAAGCTTGTCCAATTCTTGGTGTTTTAATGTATATATTGTTGCCATTCCTGATTAACTTCTGCACTGATGAAAACTGCAGTATTGTGAACAATCCTGTGAGCAGCTTTGGGCATGCTTTTATAAAACATTTTTAATTATGCAATTTTTATATAACAAAAAATCAGTGAACAACCTGCTTTGTACTTACATTAAAATTTTCCTTACTTATACAATATTATATTATGTGCCTTGTAAAGTATTCTGTGTAACTATATACACTACCTTTGTATATAACTGCATCTTATTTATTACATTTCTGCTTGGGCTGTTTTATACTGCATTTTATGCAATCTATAGCCATAGCCAATAAACAGCTGTATATAACTGACATATATAACTGTGTTTTACTTTAGTCCTGTTAAAAAAAATCCCTGTGATGATTGCAACTTATTACTATGGCCATTGTAAATGGTGCTTTTTCCCCTAGGCCTCCACTGAACATGGACATTTTTGTCCAGTCATACTGTCCTTGTTAATAAATGAAAATAAATAAATATGTACCTTGCAACTCTCAATATCTTTGCTCAAGAATTGAGGACATTGCCACCGTGCCAATACTAATAATGATGCAGGCAAAGGCCCAAAAATGATAGACAAATTCTAAATGTTAATTTAATTCACTTAATAACTTAACAGAACAACACATGTATGTTCTGAACAATAAGAAGTATGAAACTCTAATGACTGGCATTATTGGCCGACTATAATTCTCTACAATCTACTAGGAAAATTAACAATTTATGTAGGACAGGGCAAAAATATAAGGCAAAATCAAAGATGTTCTACAAAATTCCAGACTGCTAAGAGCTATAATTGAAGTGGAGGCTTTGCCTTCACATCCCCAACTTTTAAATATACTTATTTATATATATACCTATGAACCTATGAACCTATGAACCTGAACCTACTTCATTTGATATTGTACAAACTCAAAGAAAAGTCTCCAGATCAGGAGATGGAGCAGAGACAGGCCCTCTGCAAAAATATTTTAAATTCAACTATTGTGATGCTTCAAATGCATAGTCAGAGGGGATGGCGGAAACTTCCGGTTGATTGGTCTGCCATCAATAAGTTTGTCTTTGTTTGTCTGAAATAGACCCACAAATACATTATAAAGCAATACACAGATGTCCTGAGTAAAAAAAAATAATGTTCATTATAGTTTGCTAAATTTCAGCTAGGCAGTAGACAGTACTTCTCTTTTATTAATCTCTTTTATTAACATGACCCTGGCTTGACCTTCTCTTTGTTGTGGTTTTAGTGGTTGTGATAGCACTGGCAAAAGTCATAAATGCATTTTAGTACCTGAAAATACTTCCTAGTACTTGGAACTATGATGTACTACTTTTAATTATATTCGAGTGCTTGAAAACTTTTGTCTAGGAAAATATTGTAGAAAAAGTGTTACTAGTTTGATGATACAGTAATGATATTCTAAAAGCCAGGTAATACTCTTGAGTAGGGTTACCACCTGTTCCACTTTGAGAGGGACAGTCCCTCTTTGGGCAGTTGTGTCCTGCAAAAATATTGTAAAATGGCAGACGTCCTGATATTTTATGACAAAATCATTTCCTATATTTTATGTAATAGTTGCATAAAACAGTTACGCTGTATCTGAAAACCTAAATGTTATAAAAAACAGAATAAGCAACTAAAATGCTACAAGAATAACCTGTTAAATCAGTGGCTTCCACTAGGGCTCTGGTGAGACAAAAAATATCAGAATATTATGAACAATAAAGCAATGCTTTGTCAATCATTGGATGAGCCTGGAAAATATGTGTTTCCCCTCTCTAAATTGTGTGAAACCTTAAGGAATCTAGGTCTACTGTTTGCAAAACCAAGGTTAAGAGTCAGTTTATCAAACATGCATAAAACTATCACCGTTTTATTTAAATATTACATGAAAATTCTTCAAAATATTTTCCTGTCTATGCTGTAGTCTGAACATCATAATTGCACAAAGTACAGAAAAAATAACTCATCTTTAGCCATGTTGCTCCAGAAATGTAAGAATATATTAAGAGATCAGGTAGCCTGTGCAGTGAATTTTCCCCAAAGATAATTTCTGATAAAGGTACCTTCATCTCTAATGACTCTATTGATCTCAATCAGGGTCCCATTTATGTGGTAATCAAAAGGATTGACTTGTTTCCCAAAGGCATCTTCACTACATATTTTGGTGTAAAGCTTAATGCCAGTATTGTTATACCAAGTGTTGGTTCTGGCAATACCAGTGTCCATGGCGGAGTCAATAATTCTACCCTGTTTATAGACCTCTGTAAACCTGGACAGCCACAGACCCTTTACATCTGTTTTACATCAGGGAATTAAGTGCCAAAGAGGGGTAGACCTAGGACAGAGCCCTGAGGGTCACCTGTAGTAATCTACTTTTTGGATGAGAAGATAACACCAACACTTACCATGTGCATGAAATTAGACAAATAATTTGGAGTGTAAAGGGTGATGTTTGTAGATATTTTTAGAAAAGGGAATCACAATGAGGACTTTCATGAGGTGCTGTGAAGTTTCACTGTAGAATTAAAAGTCAATACTGTTTGGATAAGTAATGAGCCTAATAATATGTCCTGTCCTGAAAAACATTAATCAGGTGCATTATGTTTATAATACAGGATCACAACACCTTATCACAGTTTCAACTCATCTAAACTTCAACTTATTGAAACTTGTTTCAATGTGGTAAAGCTGACATGAAATAAGCTGATATGATAGATGTAATACTTTCTAGCGCAGAAACACTATACTTCATTGCAGCTTACTGAAATGACACCTTAGCAAAACTAGCCTCTTTTTTAAACACTGATGTGCTGTCAGGGTTAAAAATACTTAAGTAAGGGGAGAGTAAAGAGTGAAACCCCTTCCCATAAGGCTGCAACAGCCCTCTGCAAATACTCTTGCTTTTGCAGCAGTTTTTTTAGGGTAGTTTTAATAAGTCGTGTCTTGGTGTAGTGAAACTGTGATGAGGTGTCGTGTTTCCTGTTGGTACATATGGACATATGGGAAAGAGTAAGGAATAAGGGGTGAGACAACACTTTGCAGAGACATGACCTGGCAGCATGTCCTTATAGCTTGAGGTGATATAGAATATTGTGAAGTGAACTAGCATTATGTTCTTATGGGACTGGGGTGAGCTGGAATATTGTAGAGGCATGAAATGGCGCTATATCACCATGAGGTGATACTTTACATATGACTATAAATTATTTTGAAATTGTGTTGACTCACCAAAAATAATTTCAGTAATTGTTGATACACTGACATGTTTACACAGAACACCAAGCATTCCTGACACCTCCACCCCACAAATGCATATGTAGAAATACAAAATACAATGTTCACTGAAATCCATTTTCAGAGTAGCCTTTTGATTGAAAGAGGGGTTGCTGAAATTTCCTTCATTGAGCTGTCAGGTTAACATTATATCTTCCTCTGAAAAGAGGAAGAACCTTTTTTTTCCTTACTTAATGTCACATAACTTTTTTACTTAAGGATAAAGAACAATTCCAAATGTTTCTTCAAATATCTGGCCTCACATAGTTACCAGGAAGGCACATGAACAATACAGTTCAGCTAAAGTGGCTACTTATAAAACACTTATCATCATGTAAATGATATGTAGCTCATTTGCTGATTTTGCCACAGTGGCATTCTAGTAGAAACTGTTGTCTTAGAGTAATTGGTTGTCCTATTTCATTTTCAGTTAGAGTGCTTTCTCTATAGATTCCACAGTCCACTTTATGTCCATATGGGTATTTGTCAGGTAGTTTCCTCCCACATACCAGAGATATGTGGTAGGCTGATTTTTGATCCTCCAAGTTATCTCTAGATATGCACATTATATGTGGATGACCGTGTGCGTGTATACCCTAAAATGGACTGGTGCCCTGCACAGAACTTTTTTCTGTTTGTGACCATTATGTATCAGAATAGGCTCTGTCTTCCTTATGACCCTGAACAAACTGGATAAAATGTGTGTTGGACTATGAATGCCTAAATGAACATACACTTTGCTGCCAGACCTGATGAACTTGTAGGCTGCAAGCACATTTGTTCTCCATTCATTTCAAAATTGAAATGGCCATATTATCTCATTTTGTTGCTGCTGCCTATAGGTCTGTTTGTTATTGTATCACTGATGTCTGTCAGGTTTCTCTGTGAGCTTTCTGTAAGATTTCTCAGAAGTCTAAATCTGAGATACTGTCAACCATACCTCTCAACTATCCAGATTTTTATCTTATGTTTGGTCTATTCCTTATAAAATTTGTGGCTTTCTGTCAAATCATTCAGGAGTGATGTCATTAAATAATGACAGCCACTTGAGCTTTAGACTTCATGTCCTTTGTAAAATGCAAGGTAAAGTAAAACATATTATTCTAGCAACTTTCTAAGTTTATAAGGGCAATGCTTAAAATATGTCCCTGATTTTGGGCCTTTATACCTCCATTATTTTTGGCTTTGTCCAAATTTCTTACTAATCACAACACAGACTTAAGCATGTAACTCAGTATAGGGGTTCAGTATCTCTTAATTACATGCCATGTAAAAAATCTTTGCCAGATTGACTTTGGTGTCATCATATGGTTAATGCTAGAAGTACCTTAACTGGTAACATTCAATATCTAATTCACTTTCTGTTCTTTCAAAACTGTAAAAAATGTTTCATTAGAAATTGAAAAATACGTATTTTATAAAGGTTCTGCATTTCATTACATATCTTATGTAACATTAGGTAAGGTGATTCATTATTTAATGTAATCCAGAATAAGACATCACTGATAAACGATAACAACAGCAGAACATTGTTGAGTCTGTCAAAGTCTTAGCTGAGAAGTAAATCAATTTTCTTCCCATATCTTAATTTTAGGAGGAAAAATGGAAAGTGACTGGTACAAATATATTTCAATATTTTGTTTAGTTGTCATTCCATCATATTTATTCATCACATATACCTGACCATTTGAAGAAGCTGTGACATGTGGCACATGTGTTGTGACTATTGCAAAAGAAAGTTGTAGTCAACCCGATAAACTTGTTTGAAGGAAATGTATCTAGCTGCAAAGCTTAATGTCTATATTTAGGAAGGAATCGTGTTGACCAACTTAATGTCTTTCACTTGAATGCTTTTCAGTCAGAAATAAATGCTGAAAAACATGTTCAGTGAACACAAAAACAATCTTTTTTGCAGGGCAAGCCCCTGCATATCCTATGTGGAGAGAAACCACCAAACTCACTCTATATATATATATATATATATATATATATATATATATATATAAATATATATATACCAACTCTGAGGTCATATAACAGTGGGAAAAACTACAACCAGAAAGATTACAGAAAGTTGTTTTTGGCAATAGGAACTTGACTGAACAGTATTTGAACAAATGCCATTTGATAGCTCAACAGGTTCCGTTTAGGAACTCATTCTTGAGCAAATAGCACTTGCAATGCAGAAAATGGAGTAAATATCAGGGAATGACCATGTTTATCTGGGAGGGGGTAGACAGAGAGAATGGCACTGTGTTAGCACTCTATGAAATAGGGTATCTCACCCCTACCACTAAACTTCCACAGGGCAGGACAGTTGTGTGTTACACTGCACATTCAGTTTATATCACATTAAGAAAATCTGGAGTTCTTCTGTGTACAGCCCCATGTTTGCAAATTAGGTACCATGATACTACCAGTCAATAAATACAATGTCAGCTGACTACTGTTAGTAAGTGTCACTTTTAAGCTTCAGTACAACTAAGACATCTGGATGTGAAACAGAAACAGGCAGTCCTATGTATAAGAGATATCTATCCATCTATCTCTATCTGTCTATCTATTTTAAAGTAAAAAAATACAGTAGCAGCATTTATTTACTTTAAAATAAACAAATAAATAAATAAATAAATAAATAAATAGCTGTGGCACTCTTTTCATAACAGCCCCAGCTACGGACCCTTTTGGGAGTGGTGGTCTACCCCCTGTCCTGCCCTGTCATGTTTGCTCAATTTTCAAGCTTTCTGCCCTATCTCACACACATACCTGATTCATTGTGCAGATCAAGAAACAGAGTAGAGCAGTAAGCTCAGACATTTTCAGCAGTCAGGTAAAGAAATCACTGCTTAGATGGATAGCAAATAAAGTATACCTAATAGTTGAGTGCTTTTGTCTTGTACAGTCTAGACTTCTTCAGATCAAGGAATCAAACAAATGCAGCAGTTTAAATAAACAAAAAGTCATGTGCAAAAAAGTCACATGCTGAAAAGACACTTAAAAGGACACATGATAACCAATCCTGGGACACGTGCAAAATATCAAGGAAACAAATAGAAAACCATGTAAAACCACAATAAAAACAAATAAATGTGTATAAATGCATGCAAATCTACTGTATTTCTACATATCTTGTTTTGAGAAAGCATTTGAAGTTAATGCTTTCACTCAGTCCTGGTAATTTGTTGCTATTTCAATAAAACTGTCATCTTGATGAGTTACCATTTAACCTTTCATTATTTGTCTTTTCAGCATGTGACATTTTTAGGATGTGATTGTTGCTTATTTAAATTGCTATGTTTGTTTGATTCCTTGTTCTGAACAACTCTCTGGATTGTAGGTGAAAGAGATTTGCTGCTAACTATATATCTTATTTGCAATCTGTCTGATCAGTGTTTGTTGTTTTTGTTTTTACACACTGGAACAGGAGTAAACTATTATATTTCTTTTTGTAGTAAATATTTAAACAGTAGTGTCCTAGTAGATGTGATAGCCATGGTGGAAAAATCAGCAGTTGATGGAAAGAGTAGCAGCAGCTGGAAGCCATGAGTTTATTTATTTAGCTTTTTAAATACTGGTGGCAGGCAGACTGATATGGACCATGAACAGCTTATTCAGGACTAATATTGGAGTACTTGTATGTCTTGTGAGCAACTGTGTGAAATAAAGTTGAAAGCACATTATATGTATGAATAACAGGAACAAACTGAAATATATGACTATGGCTATTTGTTCTTTTTTTTCACTATCATCCCAATCAAACACAAGAGGGGTGCAGAAAAGGTGACTATTTTTTGCTGGTGGCAGTGAGGCAGAGACTATTCCATTATAAGATTTATATATTCTTATAAGAATTTATCTTCTCAGTTTATTGGGAAATAGTCATTTTGTCAGCTTTGAACTTTAAGCCTTGGACACAGGAAAGGATCATAATGTTTGCTCAGGTCATAATTTGATCAACAGGTTAGAAAAAAATACACCAGGGAACATCAAGAAATCCATAGATTTCTCTCAGACTCCAGGCTTAATTAATTTCTCTCATTGCAGTCTTGGCCAGTTAGGGAATCTTGAAAGCATATCTTTCAGTTGCAAAGATTTCCACAGACTGTCCATATTTTTGCCTCATATTTTTGGTTAGTCCCTCATAAAATTTGTATTTTTCTGGCAAATTATTGAGTATTGAAGTCACTAAATAATGATAGCCATTTGAGTTTCAGACTTCATACTCTTCAGAAAATGGATACAAATACAAAACCTGTTATTCTATTGACTTTCTAAGTTTGTAAGAGCAATATTTAAAATCTGTCATTGATTCTGGACGTTTGTCTTTCCATGATGCTTAGCTTTGTCCATGTTTCCTGTGCTAATGGAGAGATATGGTTGAAAGAATGGAAGAAAAAGCTGAAAAGTAAGACAAAGTATTTTAAAAATAAGAAAGATGTAATACAGATGATGTGGGGAGACCATGATGGAAAGGGGAAATCAGAGGGGGCAAGCAAGATAAGCAAGAATTATCACATTGGCTAAACTTAATATTTAGTGTTATAGATTCCTATAATAGTTCTAATTGTAAGAAATGTACTTGCTTTCTACATTTCAGTTTTCACAGCTTCATAACTGTATTTCCAAATATACAAAAGATGAAAAGAAATGATGGATGAGTGTACTAAGAAATAAAACTATGTATTACTGAATAATTACTGGCACTAATGTTATGTCCAGAGTAGCTCGCCCACTCTTATCTGTTATGGCTTCACCACTGACATCCAGGTCTATAACATACTTAGTAGCTTTACTGAGTTTACAAACAATCATCACATTTATAAATATAAACATATCTGTATCTATCTATCTATCTATCTATCTATCTATCTATCTATCTATCTATCTATCTACCTATCTATTCTGTGAAGATAAACAAGACTTGCTAGTCATATCTTCAAGAGAAAGTTTGCAACTGATACAGGTGTTTACTAAGTTAAAGGCTTACCTATATTCTCATGGAGAGGCTAAATAAATGACAAGTATAGAGTTATCTTGTATTTCATAACTGAGTACTCTGTCATTAATGACTTGACCATGAGCATGTAGCAGTCTGAAAGAGTTACTGTGTTGTGCTTGGTGCCTATGTTCTTGCCTGGTGGTAAAAAATATCTAAACTTTTATCTTCTGTTGGCTAACTTAAGACATATTCTTTTGGATTTCTTAATTAAAGTGTTCATATTACTAGTACATGTTGTGGTCTGTGTGTCTCTGTACAACATGTTTTGTCGCACTGTTGCACTGACTTCTTTTCAAAGCAGTATGTTCATACCAGTGATATAAACATTTTGCATATATTTCAGAAATGCATCCAACTTCCATCAACCACTTTAACAAATGAATCTGTCACTGTACCATAACCTCTCTTGTTTATCTATATAATTTGCACAAAGGAAGATATGAGAGAAGGTAATATCCTACAACCAGACAAAATGTATCGAACCAGGTGCAGTACAGTTCTACAAAATGTATCTCATCATGCTATTAAGGTTGGAGCAAACACAGTGATTCAAAGCAAGTGTTTGATTTCTAACTCAGGATTCACATGCAGTCAGTCTGTTAGCAGTGAGCAATTATGATACTTTAATTGGACATGCGTAGCTGCAGTTTCACAGCACTGCCCCTATCATATCAGCAGGCAATTAAAATAGTCTTAAATTCAGAATAACAATTCTAGTCAGCACTTCTTGTCAAACAGTATGGAGAAAAATGCAGGAAAATGAAGTGTTTTTTTAATCAAATCATCTGTCATTTGCATTTTGAACTTAGACTTGCATAACTGACTTGGCAGCCATGATTTCAGGCTGAATTTTTGGAACTTCCCCGTGCAAATCGGGATGGGTAGCAACCTTGTTTAACTGGGCTGTAAGTCAGCATGCTTTTTGTAAAGAGAACATTGCTGCTCATTTTAAGAGCCGATTAGCTTCCCTGTGATCTGCTTACCTAGTCTGACAAAAATCCCATGTGGCCAGATTAAGGTGTGTCGATGCCCTCTCCCCTTTCTGCTCTACACGATGTATTGTGTTTTGGGAAGAAAGTGTGCCTGCATTTAATTCTGTATATGTATCATAATGAGCCAGGGCTGGGGCTGAAAAGGTGCCACAGGGCCAGCCTACGTACTTGGTAAAAGATAAATAGTTAAATGACAAATACTAAAACTATAAAGAAATAAAGAAATAACTATGAATGTGCAGTTGTTGCACTTCCCCTGTTCTCATAGGTCTATATGAGGATAAATCAATAATACAAGGCTAAAACAAATTGGTTTGTTATAAGGATATACTACTCCAACAAATCAGCTCTGTCATTAAATATTTTTAACTAGAAAATAATACGATTGTTGAAATCGATAAATGACTATAAAATCCCTGAAGGTCAGGAGCCAAGAATGCTTTATAACAAAGTTCTTTGGATGACATTTATTTTGTACAAATCTAGGATGCGGCTAATGAAACAATCCATACGAGAGAGACCAGGCTGAAAAAAATCAAAGATGCTCAGTATTCGTTATAAGACAAGTATTAAGAATGCAATAATCAGTGATTGTAAGTTATTCATTTCATGTGTGATGCACAAACTAAGTGCTTACTTACTGATTTTTGAATTTGAAAATATTTTGTTTTTTCCTTTGTGTTTACTAGAGTGCCTGTTTAAAAAACAAACTTCCTATTCCAGGCATAACTCAGGGGCAAAACAGAGTTAAATAAATTTCTCAGGTGACACAGTATGCAGCTGACATTGTTGAAATTCAGACAAATGACTCATGTTTTGTAATTCTAGTTTATTTTACTGTTTAACTGAACTGATCTCAGTAATGTAATCAGCCCCAAAGTTGTGCCATCTGCTGCAGTACACTTCAGTTGTTTATGTATACCGGCCTGCATCATGCTGCTGAAGACATTGCATTACAGTACAGTTTTACTGCAACAGAAATTATATTATGTATTTCAGTTACTGTACAAACTTTATAGTTATTGTGCATATAACTGCAACAGTTTTCACTGCTAGTACAGACATACAGACAGTTTTTAAGTCCTTTTCATCCTTTAGCACTGAAAGTGTTGATATGGTATTAGCATTTTAACTTTAGTTAGATGATGTAGCACACAGAATTCGTAAATTATGTTTAACACTTCACAGAGGCAACAAATGGCTGATAATAACTGCCAGAGTCACACTTTTACTAAAATGCCTTGAATACAAACTACTAAACTGCTTCTACTGCCATCCTTTGCACGTCTTGCATCACAAAGAAACCACCTACTCCATACATTCATCCACAAAGGAGGCAATTTCCCTATGCAGACCATAATTCACAAAATCTATAGCAGAAAAATTTTGCCAAACTGTCAAACCAGTGATTCAGAGACACATTAACTGCAATAAGGAAAGACTGCATTATCAGTTAATTTGCATGTCTCTGAATTGGTAGGGGATTACTGCAACTAAGGGTACCTTTTCTGCTTTCCACTCAGGTGCAGGTAAGTGGTATGGATACATTGCCATACCACTTAACTGCACTTGAGTTTACAGAACATCCCTGATGTTGCTTCTCATTTTTCTCCATCCCTTTTAAATCACAAAGGATTACTGCAAGTCACTAATGCCTGTCATTAAGAGTTTATTTCTTATTGTTCAGAAAATGCATCATTATGCAAGACCTGTTGCTTTGTTACCTGTTTAAGTGGATTACAGTAATATTTATATAGACTCCCTGATGTGATCTAGTGCTTCCCTTGTTTTGTCTGGAGGTCTTGAGCATGGCTTACATCATAAACCATTGCAGTCAGTATATCATTCCATACATTGGCGTTTCCTATATCCCCCTTGATATGGCTCATGCTGCAAAATGTGGGTACTTTTTAAGTAAATTAGGGCAATATTTCACATTGTCCCTGGGGTGTAGTGTCCCCCATACATCTTTCATATTGCAAAACATGCTTTATTAACTTCTGATCTCATATATATATATATATATATATATATATATATATATATTCCATATATTTAGCTATATCTATATTTATCACTGTGGTTTATATATCGGCCACTCTAAATGCAGGACCTCAAAACTGTTATTGTAGGGGGCTGCGTCCCCCCACCCTACCACTAAATATATAGTCCAACTCCGAGATCTGACTACAGTGAGGAAAGGGCAAATATTCTTATCTTCACTATACTGCGATCTTGAAAAAAGCACTTTGAGGTCTTGCATTTTCGCTCTTTAGAGCATTCGATATTTAGAACATTCAATGTTCTAATATAGACCCATGGTTTTTCACATCTTCAAGGTAAGCACAGTGGGGTTGTCTAAGAATCTGATACAGCTATAGACTGTGGTAAAAAGGGCTTACTGCTGGCAGTAACCTTTCTGAATCCTGGTCCAAATGTATAATGATACCCTACTGGCAGAAGTGTAGTTAGGGTGGGGCAGAGGGAGCAACTGCCCTGGGTACAAAGTGTTGGGCTGGGTGCAACTGTCAAATCCTAATCGCTGTTTAATGCATACTGGCTTGGTATGTCATATGTGGTCAAACTTGAGTGCTGTATCTCTCCATGTGTGGTCCAAACTGTAGTGTTTCTTACTTTGTAGCAAACAGTTTGTTCACAGGTTCATAGGTATATACTAAGCTGATGACCACTAGGACCTTTATAAACCTAGCTGTGAAATTCAACCCAACTGTGTCCTTATTTATCATGGGCATTTGTTAGGAGATTTATGTTAGTTAGGATGTTTCTAGAGGTTATGTAGGGGTATGCTAGTAGAAAATGCTAGTTTGGACATTACTGTGTGCCTCTGTCTATCACAGACATGGGAACCAGACCCAGGGTGAATTTACAATTTCTCATCCATTGGGCAAGGTTACACCTAAATAGGGTTAGGGATGGCCTTCCATGGAGAGGGAATCTGTTCCAGCACATGGGGATCCTCTGAGACACATATCTGTCTCACCAAGATGTCTTACTTATATCACCAGTAAAATTTAAATCCTTGGATATGTTGCTTCTGATGTTGTTTGCATTGCAGCTGTGCAAAAAGTCTGTTAGAGCTGGATCCAAGGGTGCCTTGTATGCCACACACAGAACGCCTCTCAGTAACCTGTAGGAGACAGAGTATAGAGATAGGGCTTTAAGACAATCCATATAAGATCATGTGTTTATACCCTGGATTCTCCTGGTAAAGATCCTTTGTGGGAATTCTATCTATTGCATATGTCTGGTCAGGTACATGCCAAAGGGGTCATTATACTCAGTGATGGGTCTGATGAGTGGCACTAAGACTTCCTTGGACCTGGATGCCATGTCCTTATCTATATAAGTTGGGTGACATAAAATGATTTTCTTGCTACCTTGGCCACATGTTGGTCAAAGGCCAGATTATAGTCTACATATGTTCCCAGATCCCTGACTACTGGCACAACTCTTAGTGGTGTATTATTGATGGAGTAATTAGCCTGGGTGGAAGCTTTCCCAAAAGGCACTATAATGCGTTTCTTAGTAATAAGTTTTAATCTGTGACTGGCACCAGTCAATTATCTGTATTAGACCCTCTTGCAAGATGTTTGTGTCATGGGGGAGAATCTATAATACCTCCCAGTTTTGCAGTCATATTTGAACTTGGTCAGCCAAAGACTCCTGACAATAGTATTTACCTCCAAAAGTAGGTGCCAAATAGGAACAGCCCCAACAAGGAGCCCTGAGGTACTCCACTGATGACTGGTCTCTTAGTGTAGGTGGTCTTATCATTCCTGATTTTCTGGGTCCAGTTTGTGAGCCAGCAGGCAATCCAACGAGTTATGTAGGGGTTTATGCCCAATTCAGTGAGTTTGTCAACTATACCTGAGTGGGGTATTGCATTGAACACTGTAATCAGGTCCAGGTAGGCAGTATGCATCTTCCCCCCCAATCCATTGCCTTGGTGACCTTCTCAAAGAAGTCCATGAGGTTTAGTACACATGACCTTCTCTTGACAAAGCCAATCTGCGTTGGGTCCAGTGTCTGAAGGTTGCCTATGTCTTTGCTGGTCATTTTCATGATAATTTGTTCCATGGCTTTGGACTGGCTAGACTAGTAGCTCTGAAGTTTCCAGGGCCAGTTGATGTTCCACTTTTTGAAGCAGGATAGCTGTTGCAGTCCTCCATTCTCATGGCACAAATCCTGTTTTGAGGTTATAAGTGACAAAGTGGTGCTGATAGGTCATGTTTCAAGCTATTTAAGAGGCATCCTGGGATATTGTCAGGGCCCACTGAAGCTGTGTTTTTGGCCTTAGGCAGAGCTGCCCGGACCTGCTCCCTTTTGATAGTTGAGAAGGGGTTATGCTAGTAGGTGTTTTGGGGAGAACAAATTTTGAGCTGAATTTGTCAGCCAGCAAATTCATTATGTCACTCTGCCCATTAAAGGTGGCATCACTGACCCCCAGTTCAGCACACTGAAATGTTCTGTCTTTGAGGTTTTCCACATAACTGTATAAGATCTTGTGGTTGTCTTTAGCCTGTGAGGCTATTTTAACTTTGTAATTGGCTTTGTTGGACATAATTAGTTCTCTTAGTTCCCTGTTTAGTTTACTTAAAAAAGCTCCTATCATTATGGGAGTTGCTTGTCCTAATTTTAGGCATGACTTTTTCTTTTTGTTATATACCCTGTTAAGGCTAGGATTCCAACAGTGTGCTTTATTTTTAGAGTTTGTTTTGGGCTTACTTCTAGTAGGTACAACAGCCTCTATACAGCCATATACATGGTTATATAGGGTCTCTGTAAACAATTGTGCATAGATTGCTGTGAACTTGGTGTTGAAAGGGGCAATGAATTTTAACAAGCTGTTGCTTAACTGGATGTAGTTTGTTTTGGAATAGTTTTTAACTGTTACAGGGTTTCCTGGGCTTATTGAGCTGACTTTTATTTTTGAAGGAGACAGCTTTGTGGTCTGACCTCACCAATGAGGATGTGACACTGCTGGGAGGGGGTGCAGCACTCTCCCATATTGGTGAGTACTAGGTCCAGTATGTTTGAATGTCTGGTGGCTGTGGACACTATCAGTCAAGAGTATTTGTACTAATGAAGTCCAGGAATCATTGTGACTGCGAGTATGAGACAGTGCATGTTTCCCAGTCTATATAGAAGAGTAGTTAAAGTCTCCCATGATTAGGTCATTTGTTTTAATGGTGAAAACCTCCAACAGGTCTAGGTGCAAGCTATGGGATTCTTGGGACATAGAAGGTGATCTATAACTTGCGAGGATATTTTATGGGATTCTGTGGTGATTTGCACATGGATAAATTCCAGGGCATCATCCTGTTTAACCAATATAGAGTTATGCTTGTTGCTGATATAGATTGAGATTCCCACCATTTGTCCCTGCCTGTGCAGCTGATGGCCTAAATGTGTGGAAGGCACTGAAGCATTGCACTGCTGGAGTACTTTCTGAGGACAGAAAACAAGTCTTGGTAATGGAAAAGATGTCTATATTCTCCAGAGTGAGGAGAGCTTGTAGGATGTGGAGTTTCTTGTTTAGGCTCCTACCATTGAGCAGTAACACCTTTAGGTTTCTTTGAGTTTTATTTGCTATGTCAGTGGGTTTGTTAATTTGGCATTGCCTAAAAAAGCTTTAAGGGGGTGGACAAAGTTTTAACCAATATTCGGAAGCCTTGGGGAGACAGGTGCAGGCCGTTCTTGTCAAAGCAATGTCATTTGTTAACCATGTCCTCACATGCTGATAGATATTGAATCCTCCCCGGAAAGATACCAAAAGCTAAACCAATTATTGAAGTCGGTCATCTTTTGTAAGTACTAGGCATCATCCTTGGTGAAGGTAGAATACTGCTCAATGCATGGCACATACCTGCCTGAGACACATATTTTTTATTTATTTATTTATTTTACATTTGTTGACCGGGGTTGTCCGACTGGATACATGTTCATTTTCAGCGGAGGCCCAGGGAGAAAAGCACCACGATAATAATTCACATTAAACATTTAGTAAATGCTAGTTTCAAGCCGATTACAGTCATAAGCAATACCAGCATTTAGCACATATACTACTAACTTATTATAAAACACTTTACAAAACATAACATTATTTTCAAAGTTAAACATACATAACATTACATTCAGGTTTAAGACACACTGAGCAGCAGTTATACAATTGACCCTTCCTGAAATGGAGCAGTAGAAAATAATTAGAAATAGTTGAAGGTAATGCACCTAAGAAATAGAGAGGTCACTAGTCTGGGTTAGTACAAGGACACGACTAATCAGTTTTGAAGTATTTCTTGAGTTTGTTTTTGAATTGAGCTACTGAGGGTTCTAGGGTCAAGTCAGCTGGAAGTCTGTTCCCTGTTTTTCTAAGAGGGTTGGCAAACAGAGAGTCCCCAGCTGAGTAGTTGGATTTGTATGTTTGAACTAGGAGTCTAGTGGATGATTGCAGTGGCCAGGTGCTGGTGTAGGGGCTGATAATATTTTTTAGTGCAGGTGTATTTTCTGGTTGGTAAAGGACTTTATGTGCCACTATTAGCTGGTTGAACTGCAGTAGGCTTGGCAGTTCAAGCCATCCTAGGCGATTTCAGTTGTGACAGTGGTGTGTCCTGTAGGCTGTGCCAGTAGCAAATCTGTCAATGTGGTTATAGCAGGATGATAGTTTATTAAGATCTCTTTTGTTTAAGATAGAGAATAGAGGTGAGGCATAGAGAAGAGTTGATAGCAGGTGGGAATGGGCAATTGCAGTTCTAGCAAGTGGGGTAAGGAAAGGTTTGATTCTGTAAAGAGAGCCAAGTTTTTTATTAATGGTGTTGATAGTTTGATTGATATGCACATTAAACTTCAGGTTATCAACTATGACACCCAGTAGTTTAGTTTGGGCTTCTGGGGAGATGATAGTGCCATTGTTAGCAGTTATGTTGAAGGATGGCAGGGGGGTCCTGCATGTGGGGGAGAAGAGGAGCAGCTTAGTTTTGTTGGGGTTTAGGATTAGATGTTGATTGGAGAGCCATTTTTCCACTGTATTGAAAGTATTTTGGGTTAATGTGAATAAAGTAGCTGGTGAGGTGTCAGAACAAATCAAGGTGGAGTCATCCACATATTGAATGCAGGTAGCATCTGGGATGACTGAATGAAGGTCGTTCATAAAGATGGAGAAAATAAGGGGTCCTAGTATTGAGCCCTGGGGGACTCCTAATGTGATGGGTAGGTGAGTTGATAGCTTGTCCTGCTATACGACTGCCTGTTGCCTGCCCTGCAGGTAGGATTGAAACCACTGGAGTGCATGGTTGTTTAAGGAGAAGGCATGGTTGTTTAAGGAGAAAGCATTTTGTGGTCAACCATGTCAAAAGCCTTGGATAGATCTAGAAAGAGTGCTGAGGATAGTTTGTTATTATTGCGGTTGTGGTTAATGACATTGAAGAAAGAGAGGAGGTCAGAAGTAGTACTGTGGTGTGGCTTAAAGCCATGCTGAAAGTTGGACAACAGCTTGTTCTGTGTGAGGCAGTGCATGAGCTGTATGTGTACACACTTCTCCATACTTTTTGCTACAGGTGACAGAATAGCTATGGGCCTAAAGTTTGACAGTTCAGTGGAACAGCCTCCTTTATGGAGAGGTATGATATGGGAGATTTTCCATATAGTGGGTACAGTAGCTTCAGATATTCACAGGGATCCACGATATCTCTCTTCATATATTCTAGGGAAGTAACGCCCACATGCACAATGATTGAACTATGCTGGAAAATTTTTTCCTTGTTTCTTTTGTTTTAATTTTGTAAAATCTGAGTGCTGTAGTACTCTATGTGTTGTCTAAACTAACTGTAACAATGCTACTGTTTAAAAAAAATAAATGAAACATGAGTGCTGTAGCGCTCCATGTGGGCTATAAACTGTAGCATCTGGTTGCTGCATTTGTAGCAAGCAGTTTGCTACAGTTTAAATGAAACACAGATTTTTTTATTATTTTTTTGTTAGTAAAATGTGAGGGAGGAGGTTGGGGCAGGAAGCAGAAATTGGACTTGATTGTCTCCATCATATCAGGAGCCCCTGATACCCGATTGCAGATTTTTTTTTGCTCTTCCATTGAAGACCTGAGGCAGGAGAGAAGAGAGGAGTCATGTATCTGGCCACCTGGTTGGTTTGCCACTAGAAGGAGCAGACTTTTTTTTTTAGCTGGGGGAGCGTTCATTGGATACTATCTGCAGTAATCCAACTGGCATCCTGCAGTTTTACAGAAGGCCTTTTTTTTGCTGTTCACTTGAAGAGCTGTGGGGGTGGTGGTACTAGTGTGTGGGACCACCATAGCGTGCTGGTTGAGCCAGTTACACTTCTGCCTACTGAGAATGAACCTTCTTCATTAGGCATAAAAGTACATTTATTGCCCAATACAAAATAAGGCTACCTCTTCATAGCAGCATATTAAAGCCACCATGAAGCACACACTGAAAAAAAACAAATATTAGCTATCTTATTTACACTCTCTAAACACAACAGTTTAGTAAGTGTAAAAAAGGCAAATAAAATGAAAAAAACAAACAAAAAACTCAAGCTGCAAAACTAACTGTAGTAGCAGTTTAAAGAACTTGTAGTTTTGCTTTCCCTTCACTAAGCATTGCTTAAAGTGTTTTATTTACCATCTTGTTTGCAACTCTGTAAACACAGCTGTTTAGTGAATGGAAAAAATAAAAGCAAATAGAGTATGGAAAAAAACTTAAGTTGCAAAAATAGCTACATGAAAGCAGTTACAAGGACTTGTCGTTTTACTTTCCCTTCACTAAACACAGCTTAAAAAGTTATATTTAGTGAAAATATAAAAATAATAATAATAATAATGAAACTGAGTGTGTTTGCATGTATGTGCTGGGTTGGGGGTGCATGTACATGTGGGTTTGTATGTGTGTGTGTGTGTGTGTGTGTGTGTGTGTGTGTGTGTGTGTGTGTGGAGAGAGAGAAAGTGAGAGAACCAGAGAGAAAGAGAATGTATACCGCTCAAATTCTTTGCTCAAGAATTCTGGACAAAGTTGACAATTATGACTGAGAAAGACCTAAAATTAAGTCAGTTTCTAAATATTACCCTAATTCACTTAAAGGAAAACTCCACCTTAGAACATAAAAACATGTTTTTAATGCCTCAAAATCACTCCAAGTGCTTCTTTTGCAATATTAATGTGTTTACCACAAAATGGCACATGATGGGGCCTGCCGTGGTAGCGTGGTCCTGTTTTCTTGCTTTCATTGCTTCTTCCAAGAATACCTTTCAAGTCCTCTTTATGTGAGTCATACTAGACATAAGAAAGCGGTTTTGTTTTCTCCTGCCATTAAGACAGACTGGCAGGACTGTGAAGTACTATCATCTAACATACCTTCTGTAACAGAGCTACTTCTATGTTTCCTTTCTAACACTCATTTCTGTGTCTGTCAGAGCTTATTCTATGCTATAAATAGCTGTTAGTTACTTTCAGTAAAGGAAAGTATGTAAATGCCAGGATTATGTAAAAGGACTCTTTTGTAGTTTTAAAAGAATTGACAGACCTTCCCCCACGCTCTCGCACTGAGGTGTGAAAACTCTCAGTTCAGTAAATGATTTTTGATGTTTCATGTACAGGTGATAAGTAGTAGGACACCAAATTAAGTCTGACTGCTACTTTCCAATGCCTTCAATGGGAAGTTTTTTTCTCTCTCATGAATGATGCAGAATTAAAATATGCTTTACTAGTTTCTTAATTATTTCTGTCATGTTCACTACCCCATTTTTTCTATTTTGTATTTATTTATATTTTGGTAACAGGAAAGTGAACTGGTCCCAAGACCCTTTTCAGCCATGACTCTGGCTACATTGGCAAAGATAGTAACACGTGATAAATACTCTTAGCCACGACTCTGGCTACATTGGCAATGATAATAACAAGTAATAAATGCCCTTAGCACTACAAATAAAAAAAAAATACTTACATAAAGACATGATAAAGATTGCATGTGCAACACATAGCCAATGTGTGACAGTGAATAAGTTAAACATTATGCAACTTTTACTAGAATGTATATATTAATGATGCTCAACTCTGCTATGTTAACTTTATTATAAACAATTACACACACACACATATATATATATATATATATATATATATATATATATATGTAGTATGTGTATATGTGTGCTTATGTATATGTGTATGTGTGTTTATATATATATATATATATATATATATATATATATATAGTACATGTGTACAAAAACATATGTGTGTGTGTGTTTGTGTGTGCGCGTATAAAATGGAGAAGTAGATTATGTGCCTGTGTGTGCACCTGTTGTCCTTTAAATAAAAACAAATCAAAATGGAAATGTGTAACTGTATATGTGTCTACACATAAACACACCAGTGGCGGCTGGTGACTTCAAATCACAGGGGGGCTGCAGGAGACAGCTGAATGGGTGGGGTCAAGGGGAAGGGGTGTGGTCAACCAGAAATGGGAGGAGCTATGCACAAAACCACAAAAACTAACTTTAATTAAATACGCTGCCCTGGGTGGCAAACCATCATTATGAAAGTCCAATCAAGACAAAAATAAGTGTAGAAGAATAAAAATATTTCAATGCATTGGCTGCATGACAGCTTACTTAATATCTAGATGGAAACAAAAGGTTGTGAGGCATGAAAAAATAAATTACTTTTTAAATACATTACTGGAATGCCAGTCAAAATCAAGTATAAGAAAAACCAGAAGCATTCAACTCAAACCACTTCTCCTTGCACTGCAGTTCTAATTATAATATATTCAGCTTTATTAAAGTACCAAGTAACATGCTGAAAGTAGAAATCTATGTGATGCCCCACTTGTAAAAATGTTTCTTATCCAAAACAGACCTGCTGCCTGACAACTTGTTTCATGGGGAAAACATGATCAAAGTAAAAAATGAAAAGCAAACAAGAAACAAGCTCAAGATACATTGCTTAAAGGATTACTGTACAGGTTATGGACCACACATGATTGGCATTCTGTTTAGTTTACGGGTAAAGTCTGTAGAGATGACTGGAAGTCTCCAACAAGTGTAATGAGCTTTTAAAATAATGGAATCCTGTCCTTTAATACCCAAGGCTTATACATTATCTAGTCAAGTATTCTCTGCATGGCAACAACAGAAAGGCTTTCAATGTTGGCAATTGTTTAACAGTATGCTTATTAAAGCTTACTTGCATCTTACGATGTCAGACAAGCTTACCTTATGGTCATTAAAGCATTGCTACTTAAACACAGAGCAACAGGCACTTTGAGTAATAAGCATAAATCTGAGCAATAAGCATAAATCAACAGTACAAAAATATGACAGAAACCAGACCATTCTGCAAAATCAAGGACAGATGAAAAGCCACTGTAGTACTTATGCAGTGTGTCCTCCCCATCCAAGGTAGATACAACTACTCCTTGCCTTGCTTGGACACATCCAGAGTCACTACATGGGGGAGTGGGGTGCAACAAGCATGTCACAATTTGAAATCTCTCTGGCTGACTGTGATGGCCCTGACACATTTGTCATACCTCTCAACCTCAAGAGCAAGAAATCTGGACAAAGCCATACACAGAAGTGGGACAAAGGCCCAAAAATAAGGACATTTTTTTAAATATTGCTCTAATAAACTTCAAAAGATAATAGAATAGGTCTTGCATTAGTATGAATTTTCTGACGGGTATAAAATCTGAAACTCAAATGTCTGTCATTTTCTAACTTCAGTCTTTAGTGATTTGTCACTAATTTGCCAAAAAACACAATTTTATGAAAAATGGACCAAAAATGTGATGCAAAAATATAAAATAGACACACAATACAGCTGCTACCTGTCAAAGAAGGGACACTTTAATATTAGTCCTGCTACCTTGAGCAGCTGACAAAATAAAAGAATCTACATGCATTTCAAGTAATCTATAACTTTGATTATTACAGTTATTTCTTAATTGTAAACCCTCCATGTTTTCTTCCAAAATTGCTATTTTATGGAGGTATTATTAGGGGAAGAGCAACATTTTGAGCCAAAATTGGGGACAGTTGAGAGGTTGGCTATGCCTAATTCTATAAAGCAATTTATTTGCATGTACCTCTCAACCTGTTAATGCAGTAAATCTGAACAAGGCCAAATATATTGGGGCACATATAAACAGTACTAAAATTGCTCTTGTATAAATTGAGACGGTTGATAGAACAGCTCTTACTTTAACATGCATTTTTATGAAGGTTATGAAGTCTGAAACTTATTATTTAGTGACTTAATTCCTAAATGATTTGCCAGAAAACTACAAATTTTATGAAGAACAAACCAAAAATAAGAAGCAAAAATCTATTCATTCTTTGAAAATCTGGACAGTTGGGAGGTATAGTTCAGCTGGGCCTGTCTGAGTTTGCTGCCCTTCCCCCCTGACAAAATAATGGTTGAATGGAGCCTCTGCAGCCATTCCAATGAACCATTACTTGGCTATTTCACTCCATTTACCATAAACACTAATGTGCATACTGCTTTACTTCTATGATGAGTTGGACTTCATTTGAAAGTTTTATTTTGTATTTTACAGCACAAACACTAAGTCATCTGTTAAACAAAGCAATGCAGTCTCACAATGAAAACTTAGCATTAAAACTTCTCTGCTCTTGAAACTCACATTCATTGAAACAGCATTGAAACCCACATTCAAAGAAAATACATTTTGCCAGTGGCAGATAAAGATTAATTTTGGGCTGTTTTCAAATCATAGGCCCCTTGCATATGAAACATACATGTGCTCTTTGATACACCTTCCTCATTGTACTAAAATTATATTCCTTGTACAATACAGTACACTTGTTAGAGGGTGTTTTAAATTTGTTTTGAACATTTTTCCAGTAAGCAATGAAACAAACCATATGCACCCATAATGGCAAAACTGCCCAGTTGAGAACATTTATCATAAAAAGTCTACTCAGACTTCCACAGTCCACCATTATTAGTAAATATACACAATTCTACAGTCCACCATTATTAGTAAATATGCACAATTCCACAGTCCACCATTATTAGTAAATATGCACAATTCTACAGTCCACCATTATCAGTAAATATGCACAATTCTACAGTCCACCTTTATCAGTAAATATGCACAATTCTACAGTCCATTATCAGTAAATATGCACAATCTCTGAAGTAAGTCATCTAAATAATTCCACATCAAAGAAATCTGTAACTAATGAAGTGGTTGCTGCTAGCAATCACCTTTATATTTCATGGTTTCATCGAAAAATAAAGTGTCTGTTGCCCCTCAGGAATAAATTGCCTATATTACATTAAAAAATGATAAGCTAGTAATAATATTGCAAGAGGAAATGGATGGCAAACTGATAACAGACTCATAGTTAGTATCTTCACCAAGGAGAACATTCTCAGTACGGCAGCATCCACCCCTTGTGGGAATAGAACCCACAGCCTTCTGCAACAAAAACAAGTACACAACCTGTTGTGCTATAGTATTAACTAGGCAAAGCACTAAACTTCTATTCCCCTGCAGCTCTCAGTTCCTTGTAGAATCTACTCAATACTCAACTGCATCTCAACTTCGCAGCTCAAGAAAACTGGAAAAAGCCAAAATGTATTGGGGGGGGGGTCAAAAGCCCAAAAACCAGGGACACATTAAACATTGCTTGTATAATCTTGGAAAGTTGCTAGAATAAAATGTTGTGTTGCCACCATACATTTTACTGCCAAGGTCCCTGAGCAAAAAACAGTCAGAGTAACATACCACTACGCCACATCAGCTGCTTTGTAAAAGACAGGAAGACTGAAACTTAAATGGCTATCATTTAGTGAATTCAGTTCTCACCATAGCTGTCAACCTCTTAGTACAAAACACCTGGGCAAACCCAGTAATGAGGGAATACAGCCCTCAAAAATATTCAGTGAATTCAGTTCTTGCCATAGCTGTCAACCTTAACACAAAAACCTGGACGAAGCCAATAATGGGGGAATACAGTCCCAAAAATAGGGACAAATTTAAAATATTCATCTTATAAACTTAGAAAATTGCTAGAAAAAAAGGTTGTGATACTATGTATTCTGAAGAACATGAAGTTTGAAATTCAAATGCCGGTCAATTTTACTGCTGACAGAACAAAAACAATTTTCAGCAGAGACCCAGGGATTAATACTGCAGACACGTCTTTGTAAAATGACAGGGCACCAGAGCAAATCCACACAAACACAGGGAGGAGATGCAGACTCCAAACAGAAGGCACCCCAACCAAGAATCAAACCAGAAAACCTATAGTTGTGAGGCAACAATACTACCACTGCACCATCAAATATGGAAAGAATTAAACATTCGGAAACCTGAAGTCTGAAATTCAAATGCCTGTCAATTTTACTGCGGACAGAACAAAAACAATTTTCAGCAGAGACACAGGGATTAATACTGCAGACACGTCTTTGTAAAATGGCAAGGCACCAGAGCAAATCCACACAAACACAGGGAGGAGATGCAGACTCCACACAGAAGGCACCCCAACCAAGAATCAAACCAGAAAACCTATAGCTGTGAGGCAACAATACTACCACACCATCAAATATGCAAGGAATTAAACTTTCAGAAATCTGAAGTCTGAAATTCAAATGCCTGTCAATTTTACTGCGGACAGAACAAAAACAATTTTCAGCAGAGACGCAGGGATTAATACTGCAGACACGTCTTTGTAAAATGGCAGGGCACCAGAGCAAATCCACACAAACACAGGGAGGAGATGCAGACTCCACACAGAAGCCACCCCAACCACGAATCAACCAGAAAACCTATAGCTGTGAGGCAACAATACTACCACTGCATCATCAAATATGCAAGGAATTAAACTTTCAGAAACCTGAAGTCTGAAATTCAAATGCCTGTCAATTTTACTGCGGACAGAACAAAAACAATTTTCAGCAGAGATGCAGGGATTAATACTGCAGACACGTCTTTGTAAAATGGCAGGGCACCAGAGCAAATCCACACAAACACAGGGAGGAGATGCAGACTCCACACAGAAGCCACCCCAACCAAGAATCAAGCCAGAAAACCTATAGCTGTGAGACAACAATACTACCACTGCACCATCAAATATGCAAGGAATTAAACATTCAGAAACCTGAAGTCTGAAATTCAAATGCCTGTCAATTTTATTTAACATTTGTTAATCAGGACAGTCTGACTTGGAACAAAAGAACAATTTTCAGCAGAGGCCCAGGAAGACATAATGCAGACATGTTTTTGTAACATGGGAGGACACAAAAGCAAACCCACACAAACACAGGGAGAAGATACAGACCCCACAAAGAAGGAACCCCAGCCAAGAATCAAACCTGAGAACCTGCAGCTGTGAGGCAACAATGCTACTACTACACCATCAAATATCAAGCATTGCAACATTTACAAACCACAGATATTATGAGGAACAGATCAGATCAAATATGAGGCAAAAATCTGCATTTTTTTTTCAAATGGTGGTGGGTAGGGAACTCAAGTCTTTAACACCTGCATACAGCGTACAGGGTTCAAGCCTGAGGTATTCCCTACCACACCACCATGAGCACCTGGGGCATTTTCACCCCCCCCCCCCCTTGTAAAGGTAAAAAGCACATTCAAACAACACACACACCCTTGTAAAGGTAAAAAGCACATTCAAACAACACACACACACCCTTGTAAAGGTAAAAAGCACATTCAAACAACACACACACCCCCTTGTACAGGTAAAAAGCACATTCAAACAACACACACACCCCTTGTAAAGGTAAAAAGCACATTCAAACAACGCACACACCCCTTGTAAAGGTAAAAAGCACATTCAAACAACAAGTACCATTACATGTAAAAAGCACATTCAAACAAGTACCATTAAATGTAAAAAAAGCACCATACACTTACCTGTCCATTCTCACTTCTCCATAATATCCAGCTACTCGCACAATACTCCAAAGACCCGCGAGATCCCTGCCACTTGAAATCAAACTTACTTCCTTCCCGACAAGACTTGAGACTGTCCTGACTGCTGCTGTTGCAGTCCGGCCCCTATACATAATCCCAGCGAGTCTGTGCACTTTAAAAGTGCACAGACGTCCCCTGTGTTTCCCTATGGGGACTGCCGGACTGCCTGGAGCATGCGCATAGACGCGCAGTAGTCGGGACTACTGCGCATGCGCGAAGTGCGCGAAATTTTAAAATCTTTTTTTTTTCTATTTTTCTTTCTTTTGAGGGGGCTGCAGTCCGACAGTCCAATAGCACGGGCTGCCCCTGAAACACACTCATAGATATATGTATGTATGTATGTATATATATATATATATATATATATATATATATATATATATATATATGTGTGTGTGTGTGTGTGTGTGTATGGGTGTGTGTATGTATAAAAATGTATGTATCTTGTAGTATACTATATGTATAATGCAGTATTTTGTTTAAATGCATGTCTGACTGTGTGTGTGTGTGTGTGTGTGTGTGTGCGTGCGTGCGTGTGTGTGTGTGTGTGTGTGTGTGTGTGTGTGTGTGTGTGTGTGTGTGTGTGTACATTTAAACACAGTTAAGCACTTCCGATTTCCTTTTCTTAATGTTTTTAATTCAAGGGCACATAGTAAGCATATGTTAAAGTAAACTCAGCTGTATATTATGGTTGCTATCAATGGTCACATTTCCTTTGTGAAGTACAAAATGTTCATGCACTTTACTGTTGTAAGGACTGACTCAAAGTAGTGGGAATCTCTTACCATGGATCTGCGTGTACCAGATATGCATTCCCCCTCTGGAAGGATATCACAAAAAAGCATAAAAGATCTTTTTATGAATAGTATCAGTGCACCCAGTTGATAGAGTTGCCACTTGTCTCTCTTTCTGCAGTTCTATCCTGTGTGTTTGGGTTGAGGGATGGAAAATGGTAACTGTGTTGATATTTTACAAAAAAATATTTTTTTGACTTTTCTCTAAATGTCACAGAAATCTTTGATATCACATTTAAGTTATCTTTACATGTAAACTGTTATAAATAACCAACATTTAAAGCTTAGCATTTCAATACTGTGTTGCTGCTTATGTAAATTTGTCAGAAGAGGTGACAACTGCCTTTAAATCCCTGACTGATTGAATTGGTTTGTTTTGCTATGAAAGGGGAATGTTAAGTTCTCATCCTCTCTGCAATAAAAGCAATGGAAAACAGTTCCACAAATTTCTGTCTTTTTAATAAAATCTGTTGTTTTCCTGACATTAGCAGGATTAATTGACCCTCTAAGACTGACAGCAGTACCTGGCAGGGTAAACTACAGATTGACCTGTGTCTATGGTATGTCATGCAGGTGGAGACAGATTTATCTGCAAACTATGTGAGAATATAAGCTTAAAAAAGTAGGTGGGCTTTCCTTCCCCTGATTCCAAAGCAAGGAAATGAAAGTTTTAAAAAGTACAAGCAGGTTTCTGGTACCTATACAATAGTGGAACCATATTGTAGGGAGAAAAGAAATATAAGGATTAAGTTAAACTGTAGGAGAGGACAGAATTTTCCTTTAAAACAGTAACTAGAACAAGAGGTTTTCCATTAACATGCACTTTCTGAACAATAAGAAGAATGAAACCAAAATGTCTGGCTTTAATGACACACCATACTACTCAATGATACAGCAGAGGACTAAATAACTGATAATGAAGTCCTTCCTGAGACAATGATGTTAAGTTTTTCAGCTGGGAGTTGACATAATTGTTGACTTATTTACCTCACAAGTGCAGAATACAGGGTTTGATTCTCTACTTTGGTCATTGGCTAGGTATGGAGTAGTCTGCAGATTGATTACATTTTTTTGAAGGACATAGCAGTATGGTTGACAGGCATATGTGGTTACATTGATCTGCAATGCATGATTTTTTTCCAATTCATTTGATCACATTGAGACATCTTAGCTGTACTCAATCAGGAAAGTGGCTATAGCTGCTCCTTTGGTGGAGAAGGCTGTGGGTTTTATTCTCACATCAGGTAGTTAACTAACACTGCAGTGTAGCATACGATATCTGATGCACTCCTGAGTAGGCCATTCTTTGAATGAGACATTAAACAGAAGCCCTATCTTCTTGAGTTGGTGATAGCTCAGGTGGATGCAAAAACATCCCATAACATCTATTGGAAACTGTGTCAAAGTTCTCCAGTGCCCTGGTCAGATTTCCCCAGTAGTATAAATCCCGCTTCAGGTCTACCCTGAAAAGAGGTATGACTTATATTTGTAAGGAAAAATACTTACTCTAGCAGCAATCACTTGTGCTACAGTAACTTTGAAAGATTAGATGGAGAAACCATTTTACTTCAAAAGTATGTATTAATAAAAATTGCAAAGTAATTTAACAGATAGCCAGTTATCTAAGTGCAATTATGTCCTACAGAGTGGGCATTGCAGGGAAATGATGAATCTGCAAGGGATGTTGAGATCCTCTGCCTGTGGTATTGGTCTCACAACACCCCTGGGTGGTCCATTGTTTTCCTGTAATGCCCACCCTCTTAGACATTATTGCTGAGAGAAGAGTTATCATTACCACTGTAGGTTAACAAACTATCATTACCACTGTAAATTAACAAACTGTGGTGACTCCCCATCTCTGCATAGCTAGATCATTTGAGCCTACTACCAGTGAAAAAAATACAGTGTATGATTTCATGTCTGGCTTATTTACGAGCAGCAGGTAACTGGAAGTCCCTGATCTTCCAGGGTTGTGGTAGTACAATAGTGTGAGGAAGAAAGCTGTAGGAAATGTGGAAATTCTGCCACCCTTCCCGGGAATTGTAGGTATGTGTGTGTCAAAATGATAACTTGTATAAAGGTAGTTACCATGGGTAAGGGGCACTGGAAGACACTGTAGTTCACAGAGTGAGAGAGAGAGAGAGAGAGAGAGAGAGAGAGAGAGAGAGAGAGAGAGAGGTGAGAAAGGGACCTGTGGTGCTAGGTGTAAGACTCACCTCTAAAGATGGCTTGTATGCAGTCAAATTTGGGGGTAGATGTTGAAAGGTCATACTCAGCACTGCAGTGCATATTCCCTTTATGCTCTTGGGGCCAGGTTGCATTTTGAGAAGTGATTATTGAATTGGACTTATGTGCACTTTCTTTTATATTAACCTGCTGGGTAGAGGAGGTATGATTCAAAAGACAATCCCTCTGGTACCAGCTAGGATGTTTTCCTTCCTCATATTTAGTGGCAGTGCATGTCACCATTCCTCATATATTATGGTGGCCTTGGTGTCACTGATCGTCACACAGGTCACCAGCTGGGTAGACCCAGGAGACTGAAAGCGATAGCAAGGGTGTCCTGGGAATGTTTAGCAAATACCTCATTGAGGAGGGAAATAATTTCCTATCTCTGAAAGAGCTTTTCCCATATTCTGTAAGAGGATGGGGACATGGACTCTGAATGGGTGCTGTTTAAGACCTCAGTGATCAAAACAATGGCAAGGAGCTGTGGTCAAAAGATGCCTGGAGTTTGTCATAACAATAACCCTAAGACTTGCTGGTGGATACCAGCAGTGAAGAAAGCCATCAAGTTAAAGAAGGAAGCCTTCCATGACATGCTAGAGTGGGATTCTAAAGATTTGATGAATATGTATGGACAGACAAGAGTACAACAGCTGTGGCAGTTGCTAAAATGAAGGCATAAATGAGGGAGGAGTTTAATGAGGTCAGAGAGAATGAGTTTTGGATGTCCTGAAAGAGGTTCTGGCAAACTATCCAGTGACTCAAGAGGGGTGAGTGGGACATTACCCATGCTATTCTAAGCAAGTGTGTAGAATGAGTTGTCTCAACTAAGGACGTTGCTGAGAGGTGGAAGGAGCACTTTGAGAAACGTCTGAAACCAGTGGCTATGAGCTCCTCTGAGGAGAAAGTGCCTGTAGCAACTGGTAAGATTGGATCCATTTCTGCAGATGAGGTCTCTGCAGTGATTAAACAGCTCTGTAGTGGAAAAGCTGTGGGACTGGGTGAAATATAACTGGAAATGCTGAAGATAATTGTGGCTTGGTTAGCCACCTTTTCAGTGTTGTTTAGAAGGCCGGAACAATATCTCTGGACTGGCATACTGGGAGGGGGATGATCCCCATTTTTAAAAAGGGGACAGAAGGGTATGGTCCATTTATAGAGGGATTACATTCCCCAGCCTCCATGGAAAGTTCTACAGCAGTATGCTGGAAAGTAGACTTCATCCAATAGTTCTAACTTTGATTCAAGAGGAACAATACTGTTCCAGTCCTGGGGGTAAAGCTGTAGATTAAGTCTTTGCCCTTTGTGTGGATATTAGAAGGGTCACTGGAATGTGTAAATCCTGTCTACATGTGTTTTATGAACTTGGGGAGAAGGCATATGATCGAGTACCCTGGAATATTCTGTGGGAGGAGCTGCAGCACTGTGGGGGTTCTGGGACCACTGTTGTGCGTCATTTTGTCCCTGTATTTATGTAGTGAGAATTGTGTCTGCATCCTTGAGGGTAGGTCAGATAGGTTCATGGTGGGCATAGTCTGCCAAGGGTATTCCTTGTCCCTCTTGCTGTTAATGAGTTTCATGGGCAGGATATCAGGGCACATATCATACATATATATGTATATATACATACATACAAGATGCAAAGTGCAACTCAATGCAATAAATACTGAAATAAACTCTGAAAGAAACAAGTATTAACAATATGTAAACAATGCTGCAATGGAAGGGTGCAGCTGCAACAGTAGTGCTCACATTGCACTGGAGTATGTGGTGAAACAGGAACCTGTTCTTCGGACAAAAGCTTTAAATTGACCAGATGGTCTGCATCTCCCTCCTCATCGATGGGCATGAACTTTGAATAGTGACTGAAAAGATGAGAAAACAGTTACAAATGGTAGGTTTGTGGTTTCTTTATTCACTTTCTCAGACAGAGTGAGGACCCCAACAATCTGGGAGGATCTTGGAATAAAACCTCAGCTATTCAAGACTGACAGCAGTCAGCTGATATAGTTTGGTGAGGATGCCTCATGGGTGCCACCCACAGATGGTGTGCTTGTCATAGCTTATTAAGAGGAGACCCTAAGGTAGATGAGGGGCATGCTGGGTTTACTATATATCTCCATTAGCCTAAGAATGCCTAGGCATCCCCAAGATGAATTGGAGACTGTTGCTGGGGTCAAAGAAGTCTGGTCATCCCTGCTCAGCTTGTTATGTTTATGTTCCTCATCAGGACAAGTGGTTCTGAAAAAGGATGGATGCATAGATGAATGGAGGGCTATTTTAAGGGTAATACTGCTGTTTTGTCTCAAAGAACATGTTAATGAATAATATCTTAATGGCTGCAACTGGGCAATGGTAACATTTCACCAAAGCTAAATACATTTTATTGTATTCTACTCAGTTATATTGTATCACACCTGAAGAAAACATATTGAGTTAAGAAGCTGACAGCAGCAGATTGGTGTAAAGTTTGAGTTTTGGCCATAGAAGCAAACCATGACAAATAAAGTAAGAATTTCTTATCACGATACACTTGCTGATATCCTGTAAGTGGCAAAATGGGTTAAAATATTCAGGACTGAAAGTTCTCAAACATTTGTTAAACTACACTACAAGAATCTACCAGAGCTAAAATACCTAATATTTAAAACAATTATTTAGTTGTGAAACCATATTTTGTAAGATGTGATCCAGTGAGATGTAAAGTCTATAAAATGTTACTGTTTACTGATGATGTTCACTCAGATTCATACATAATGACATGCAGTGCATTCCACTGGGGCACTAGAAGCCATAAGTAGTTGTTGTCTTTCAGCTTTTCCCAGTTAGGGGTCGCCACAGCGGAACTCCAGTCCGCTAATGATTGGCAGTTGATTTTCACGAACGCCGAGGTGCCAGCGCGACGTTCAACCTTCAACGAAGGCACGCCCATTTATGCATGTCTTTCGAATGCCCACCCAACCACGGGGAGGACATGCAGACTCCACACAGAAGGCACTCCCCGCACTCCAGCCGAGAATCGAACGGGAGAACCTCTTGCTGTGAGGCAACAAAGCTACCGCTGGACCACCACGGGCACTAGAAGCCATAAGTGTGCATGTTAATTAAAAGAGAATAGTGCACACAGCAAAGTGAACAGTGAATTAACTATAAACTGTGTGGTTTTCTAACACCCGTGTTGTGCTATTTACTTATGAAAGTAATAATTAATATTACTAGTTACTTTTCAGTGAAAGTAATATATTACTATTACTTATTACTTTTCTAAAAAAAGTAATATATTACTATTACTAGTTACTAACTAAAGTAAAGCGTTACTTTTACATAAGTGTAGTTTATCAATTATAATAATGAGATTTACTCACACAAATAAGCATATGTATACAAGTGTATTATTAAATTTGTATACATGATGCTACAATGATGATGAATAGCATTTAACAGTTGAAAAACTGCAGAAGATTACTCTTTATAATAATGGAATTTCTGTGACAAACACTTTTTCATGAGCTGAGCTTTTACTGCTTTGTTGTTTTTAGCACTTGAAGTCAACAAGTTCTTACTGATTGGTAGTGTAGTTCTGGTTTGTCGTGACTTCAATCTCTGAGCAGTTGAACCAAGTAAATTGTCTCGAGGAATGTTTCTGAGATTAAGCAAATTGAGAAAAATATTGGGTTTTGTCTCTTTTTGATTTCTCCAACAACTGTTTCACACTTTGAACTGCATGTTCAGCCAAGCCATTAGATTGTGGATACTCAGGACTACTAGTAACATGAACAAAGTCTCAGCAAATCTTTTGAACTGCTGACTTGTAAAATGTGCACTATTGTCAGAAACAACTTTGTGCAGACTACCATGGACAGAAAAATGTCTCTTCAATTTCGTAATGGCAATACTGGAAGTTAGGTTAGGAAGTTGGTCAAGTCTCGAGCCAGTTTGAATAAGAGTCTACTAATACCAAATAATGTTGACCATTCCATTTGAAAGTATCTGTAGCTGCAGTCAGCCAAGGTAGTTCAGGAATCTGGTTCAGCTGAAGTGGTTCTTTTTGTTGGTGTGGTTTAGTACTATTACAAATTGAACAAGCTGAGATTTCCTTCTCAATATCCTTTGACATAAAAGGCCAAAATACAAGCCCTTCTTTTGGTAGAATCAGTTCTTGGGTGACCTCAGTGCAAGACTTTAATATACTCTTGTTGCAAAGATTTTGGAATTACCACTTTTGGAACTTTCATGATGATAACATCTTCCATCAAAATCTTGTCTCAATAAGGAAATTACAGCTGCACATCTAGTGGTAAACAAGATCATTTTGCTGGCCATTCATGACTGCTAAAATGGTTCAACTTCTGGAGAATTGGATTGGAAGCTGTGTGATTTCTAAGCTCATCAAGATGTGTGGAAGAAAAATTTCTCATTTCCATAACTTCAAAATCAGCTTTTTCATTGACATGCTGGTCAGTGGTTTGTTTTGGGCAATCTGGATAAAGTATCAGCAAGATAAAGAAGTTTGCCTTTTATGTAAACCATATTGAACTTGTACTTTTGAAGTTTTAACATCGTGCATTGCAATCTAGCTGGAGCTGTGTGCACTGATTTTGTCAACATAGTAACCTCAGTTTGGATGACTGCGGTGGTGGTGCTGTGGTAGCGTTGTCGCCTCATAGTAAGACGTTGTCCCGTTCAATTCTCAGCTAGAGTGTCTTCTGTGTGGAGGCATACGTGAATGGGGTGTGCCTTCGTTGAAGGTTGTGCATCAGGGCTGGTAACCCGGTACGTAAAAATCCACTACCAATCATTAGCGGACCAGAGTTCCACTGTGGCGACCCCTAACTGGGAAAAGCCGAAAGACACAAACAAGTAACCTCAGTTTGGATAGGTCAGCCATAAATATAATCACTGAACTTCAAACATGCAAACACTATTGCCAAAAGCTCTTTTTTCAAATTGCGCATACTGTATCTCAGTTTGAGTTAGAGTTCTGACGCATTGGCTACTGGTCTGGCCTCTTTAAGAACTACTGCACCAAGACATTTTGAAGCATCACAGGAAAGATTTACAGGTTTGTGAGCATCATATCTCAGAGTGGTTGGACTGGCAAGTTTCTGTTTCAGGACATCAATGATGTTTGTTGCTGTTCCAACCAGGACCAAGTTACATTTTTGTGTGTCAGCTCTTGTAGCAGTGCTGAAAGTTCCCTTAAATCAGGAATGAACTTGCCTAAATAGTTGACCATGATAAGAAAACGTTGTAAAGATGTTGCATTGTTTGAAGCTGGCATCTCAAGAATTGCAGCTTGCTTGGACAGATCTGGTCGTAAGCCTGAACTGGTAAACAAATGCTGCACATAAATGACTTATTTTAGCCTGAATTTACATTTCTGAGGATTCAGTTTAAGATTCGTGAGCATGATCTAGAACTTTTCTGATGTTTCTATCATGTTCAATTTCACCATTGCCTCCTACAAGAATATCTACTATAACAGCACATGTATAACCAGACAAAATTTGCTCCATCATATGTTGGAAGACTTTACTGGCAGAATTTATCCCAAATGGCATTCTCATAAATCTGTACCTTCCAAATGGTGTCCTGAAAGTGCTTAGCAAGGAGGACTTTTGATCAATTAAAATCTGCCAAAATGAACTTTTTGCATCTATGACAGAAAAAAAAAACAGTGGCATTTGGCATGATAGCAACAACTTCTTCAAATGTACATATTGGATGATGAGGTCATTTCAATGCTTTTTTCAAATCTCTTGGATTAATTCAAATTCAAATGTCATCTGAACTTTTCTTATGAGGTACTACCATGGAGGATACCCATTCATTTGGTTCTACTCCTGGAAAAATTACTCCTAAATGTGCCATTCTGTTTAGCTCTGCTTTTACTTTGCCCTGCATTAGTAATGGAACCTTCTGTGCTGGTCTGACAACTGGGCTTACCTAGTGGACTACCTTCATGGAGTACACAGCTAGGAGTTTGCCAAGCCCATCTTTGAAAATATCTGCATATTCAGAAAAAATATTCTGTGTGAAACCTTTGTTGTTGTTGATGCTTACACAGTGGACTTCCTTATTAAATGAAATCAGTCCCATTTTCAAACTATCTTTGAAGCCTAACAATGACTGCATGTGTCTTTTGACTATGTAAAACTGCAAGCCATGGTTGTTCCCAGCAGAATAGCATAAAAGCACTACTGAACCTTTGGTTTGAATCTCTTCACCACCATAAGCAGCAAGCTTTGCACTTTGCCAAATCAAGTTTTTCACCAGCTTTTACCTTAGCAAACATTTCTGCTGACATAATATTGCACTTTGAACCAGTATCAACTTTGAGCTCTACAGTCTCCCATTATTCAGTATAGTACAAAATACTTTGCTCTTTGTCAATAAATCTACTGCATTAACCTTTTCCTCAAGCATAGAGACACCATCAACATAAAAAGTAGGGCTGCAGCTTTCTACTTGATCAACTTGTTTCTTGGAATGCTCTCTCTTAATAAAACAATATGCCTCTTTAGACTTACAAAGCTTTCTGAAATGATTCCAGTTTTCTGTGCCATTGCTGACCAAAAGCTAAGCACTTTTCTTGTTTAGGTTTGTGGCTGCCTCCATAATTATGACAGTTGACTTTGAGGTTTACCGTGGGTTTTGCTAAATCACTCCTCAGTTTTGCTGCATGTGCCCTGGGTTTTACTAAAGCTGCCCTGGGTTTCATTGTGGGAGCCATACCCTTTGGCCTGTACCTCTTAACCTCGTGCTGCATACTATAAACATCCGTGCTGGAAGAATCTGCAAGCATGCTCTTCTAATTCATAAGCATATTTCTGAGCTTTTCTGTAAGCTCATATATCTGACAAATCTCTGTGGTTTTGCTCAAATTTAAATCACTGTCTCAAAGTAAAATCTTTCTCACTGCATCATTATTAACACCACACACAAGCCTGTCTTTTATCACCTCATCACTCAGATTACCAAATCTGCATGTTCTTGCCTTGTTTCTCAAGTTAATTAAATATGCTGCAAAAGATTCACCAGACATTTGATCTCTTGTGTAAAATATGCGCCTTCCCATTGTAATATTCATTTGAGGGTTGCACATTTCTCTAAATTTATGTTTTAACCACTCAAGGTCTTCCTGTGTTTTTGTCTGTACCACAGTATGGCAGTCTTCCCCCTCCTCTGCATAAACAGCAGGTGCATACACAAATGAACGTTCTCTCTTAATGGCTTCTGAACCAGCTAAATTGAGCAGAATAAATGCTTTTGTATGTGCTCTTTATCAGAAAAAGCAGCCTATATGAAAATATAATATTCTTGCTCAACCACTCTCCAATTTTCAGCAATATTATTATCAAACACAAGTGTACCAGGTTTGTGAAATCCCTCTGCCATGTCAAATAAGTGTCAAACACACACACCAGGTACTTGTAATTATATTCAACAGCCCAACAGACTATATGAAATAACTGTACTCTTTGAAAAGACTGTACTGTAATAATACATACACTGCCAACAATTTGCAGACTTTAGATACTTTGAATAGCTTTAGTTAATGTGAAAATGTATTACATTGTGAAAAAATGCAGTCGTTTTCTGTTTTCCATACATTTTATATGATTCAGATATTGTTTCAAATGTTTTCATAATTATTTCAAGTACTTTTTTCAATATGTTGCAATTTTGAACATTTTGTTTATTCAGTAACTTGTTTTGAATGCTTTGCTTTATATTAATTGAGGGGAAAAATCATTTAAACGTGTTTAAGTATCTGGAAATATTTTCTGACCTGTTTATGAGTCGTTTGTGAGTCATTTGAGCCACTCTTGTATATTCCTCCATTTCTGACTGTACGTCTCATTGTTTTAAGAAGTTTTGACTTTGGATCCCATTCTGACACCATATCACTTGTCTTGTGTAGTCAAATAAGATGATGAGGCTTGGGTGTTTGTTTAAGATATTTATTACACACAAACACATCAGGATGGATGAATGGAACATAAAATTTAAATGAAATAAGTAACTGACTGACTGCTACACAGATACATGCTTTCACTCCAGCTGCTTACACAAAACGGCACTCTGCTTGCACGTGCTCAGTACTTTTATGCACATGCCCTTGAACTACAGTGGCTTTAAAGGTACAACACATACACTGTGATCTACATTCCCTGTGTTCAAGTGGGTTTCCTTAGGGTGCTCTGGTTTCCTCCCACATTCCCAAGAAATGCTGCAAGTGGATTAGACATTCTAAATTGGCCTTGGGTGTGTGTCCATATGTGTGCCTTCTGAAGAAGGTTGGGCGCTGGGCTGGCAACTCGACAATGTAAATCTCCACTGCCACTTGTTCTTCAGACTGATAATCCACTGTGGTGATCCCTAATGGGCACAGCTGAAAGGAGAAGAAGAAGACTAGTCTTTATAGCTAGAGACTCACAAATAATAATTAAACCAACCCAGCCAGCAGCACAAGACCTATAAAAACCTATCACATTTTCTCTATTTTCAGCAACTAAAAATCGAAACCTGAAAAGAATTTTAAATAGAACATAACAAAAATTGTCAAGACAAAAGTTGCTTTATCATAGATCCACCCGAAGAGTCCTGCAGTGGGTTGGGGCATCAGGTGCTCAACTGATGAGTGATGAGTTCAGTTTCAAATGACGGTGGTATGGAGAACCAATGCCATTTATTATATGGCAAGGTAAGGATATGATCTCTAGCTGGCTAGAATTCTCCCAGTGTTAGGGGATGTTTTAGTGGGTGAGAGTCCCACAGTACCAGGGAAGGGCTGGAGTCTGGTCTTCATTAACTTTCACCTCCTTGCATAGCTAAAAAAAAAAAAGTAAATTTTGCTCCAGGCTAATTCTAATGATCTATTATGAATGCTGCGTGCTATGAGTTGTGCTAACATTATGTTGTAATTTTTTATCCAAATTGCCACTTCAAAGTCTCTGTTACTGCCTAGCATCTGATTACTATCCATACTATATAGGGACCCTGGAAGATTACCATCAGTCTTTAGGGGGCGATATCACCCGCATTGAGAACCACTGGTTTAAACAAAAGTAACTTAAAATTAATGCACACTTAAGTTACTAGTTACAAAAATTTAATATATTACTATGACTAGTTACTATTTTGAAAAAGCAACTAGTTATTTTACTATTTACTAGAAATTGTAATATATTACAGTAATATAATACTCTCATCACTGTCTAACACTTTATTGGCCCAGAAGATATATTCCAAAGAGCACAGATGAAAAGACACTCTCTATTGACCCAGAAAGAAAACGACTTATAGAGCTTTCCAAGGAAAATTGCACCAGATCCCTCTCAGCCGTAGCAGAAAACACAAAGTGCAAGTAATGTAACCATGTGCATCAGAAATACAATCAAATAAATCCTATGTAGTTCTCCTAGAGCTTCAGGCATAGTTATTAAATGCAAGCTTATCCACATGACAAATGCATGCATGTTTCACAGACACTAAGACGCACACACACACACATTTAGACATGTGGGACATAGTAGCCACAGCTCTGGGTCATGTAGCATACCCAGGTGCCATGATTCCGATGCACACTAACACAGTGGTACAGGCACGATGAAGTCCTGACACATATCACCCATAATTCAACATACAAAGACTTGCATACTACAGGATGCCAATAAGGCAAGTGTATATGTCATGTACAAAGGCCATAGCAAGTGCTATGCTTTAGAATAGTCTATTGTTTGTGAATGATACCATACCACTAAATACAGTATTGGGACCATATCTGGAAAATGTATATAAACAATGATATTTAACATGGGCAGCAGCTTTGTGTATACAAAAACATTCAGGATTGCCGAATAATCAATGTACAAGGAGACTGCAAGGGTCACAAGTTTTTGGATAAAAACACATGCCATTATAACTGTTTTATCATGGCAAAAGCAAAATGTGGCATGCATATGTTGTATCTGCAATTGCTCAGAATGCGGTGGCACTCCTAAAACGTTTCATACAGGGCATCATACCAAGGACATCAAAAATGACAGGCATATAACATACAGAAAATCTATGAGCCACAAGACTGGATATTGCTCAGCTAAGAACACATCTTGTGGGTAACACAAAAACAATAAGCACAGATGCAGGCATCCATCTTGCTCCGAGTAGGAGATCAGCATGAACAGTGTCTGTATACATGTGGTGAAACAGTGACTGTTGGCCAGAAATGTGTACCTGGGTAACATACCCCCCACTAGGGGCGTTAGATCATTGCAGGATATGGTAGGCCATCTCACTGGTATTAGAGACTGAAAGTATATATATCTAATTAATCCATCAAGCATAAACTGTGAGCATGCTCATAACATATAGTTTACTAAGGAATATACTATTTCAAATGTCAAAGTTAGGACTGGATAGTATAATATCTCATATTTAGAGGTTGTGAGAGCATACCAGAGTGTTGCTTGCATGTAGTGACCGCAGATTCATTTGGTCTATACATTACTCTTAACCCTTGAGAGAGTGAACTACTCATCAACATCATTTATGGACTATCAGTCTGAATACCTATATAGATCAGAACATGCTGTTCACACCAAATCTGTGGACCAACTTTGTCTAACTGAATGTGTTAAAGCAGAGCCAGTGAACAAGAATTTATGTTCAGTATTTGCAAATATGTATTAGAAGACATGTAAGTAAAACAAATTACGTATTCTCAAAAGGGTGGTTTGCATGTGAGCATTCACACATGAACACATTTTTAATGAATTCTTAAGATTAAAAGGTGGACAAAATAATTGGGTCTATTGAGATTCAAGCAAAAAACGAAAACTTTTAACTGTGAAAGAACCAAGTACAGAACTAGTAAGACCTCAGATTATTCTCTTTAACAAATTATAGAAGGACTGCATGCTAACTGAAGGACTGGAAGAAAGCAAATGTTATTCTACTGTGTAAAAGTGTGGGAGAGTGGGAGGTGTCGAAGTTTTAAACCAGTTACTTGGATTTCAGAGACTGGAAAAGTAATGCTGTCACTCGAGGACCAGTGGAGTCAAGGATCCAAGCAGCATGAATTCACAGTATGAAAGTTGTCAGCCAACACTGTTAGGTTTAGAAAACAAAACAAAACAAAACAGGAAAGCTTGTATAGGATTATAATTTAACTTAACCTTCTATAGAGTTATGGATTTATAGTTCCAATTCCTATTTATACAGTTACCAATTAATCAGATCAATAACACCATTCTGTAGTCATGTTTCATGACTGCCTATTTCTTTTAGAATTATTTCATAATACATGTTTATAGAAACATATATTTTTTCAAAAGCCATTGACAGAACATGGCAAAACCTACAGGAAAACATGCTATAGTAACATTCCTTGTTTTGACATAATTTATTATTGAGAACCAATCTGATATGATTTTTTTCTGTTGACTGAAATGCTTTGTACTCTTAAAGAAAACATTTTCAGTAGATGATAAATGTTGCTCAAATAAATAGTTCACCACAGTATTTCTAGAATTATCCCTAATACTTCTAATGTGCTCCACGACCAATAAATGAACTTTAGTTAGGGTCTGTCTTATGTAACATTTACACAGTGAACAATGACCAGGGTTTATATAATTTTCCCTTGTGTGTCTTAAGTGATGCCAAGATTTGTAAAAAGATCTGTTTCCATGGAAAACTATCAATAATTAATTATAAAAAGAAAATGCAATAATTTGAAACAGATCAAAGAGTACTCTTGATTTAATGGATTAATATGTAATTATATAAATATGCTTTGAACATGTGATCCCGTGACTCCATAGGAGGCCGAGTTAATAGCTGAAGAACTAGAAGAATAAAGTAAATTATAAATGTATAAATTACATTTTAAATGTTTTGTGTATTTTATGAAGAAAAAGCACATGTGTGTGTGTGTGTGTGTGTGTGTGTGTGTGTGTGTGTGTGTAGAAAATATGGCTTGTTGACAAAATAATGAACAAGGGATAGTTTGCAGACATTTTTTACATGGAGTTTTAAGAGGTATTTGACATGGTCTCACTCTAAGCTTAGTATGGAGGTTATCTAGTCACAGATCACGTCTAAGGATAATATCTTAAATTAAAAGCTGGCAGGACAACAGCAAACAAATATAATAATGAATGGAATATAAAGTAAAGGAAAGGCTTTACAAATGATATGTTGCATGAACCAGTCTTGGGACCAGTCCATGTCAATGTTTATGTAAGTGATTTCCTAAAGGGACATGAAAGAAAAAAAATACCTATCTACAGCAGCTTAGACACAACACAAATATATTTAATGTAATGTAATATAGACAGGTAATGTGAAGTCTGCATAATTAGAGGTCAAGGATGTAGCCAGAGATTTACATTTTGTACTCAGACCAAATGTTGCTGCTTCCAGTACCCACTTGCCAGTGTATAAATGTACTCACCCCTCAAAATGCTACCCCAAGATACATGGAAAGATGTACTTTATTTTCAACTTTTACAATTAACTGCCATACAAAGCTAGTTATTGAGATGTATTCATTTGGAACACTAATTGTTTGTGAACTGCTATACTGTGAATATTCATTTACTCAGTTCTAAACAGTTTGTGCTTTTTTAGTGTTGACATTAGCACAAGCTGCTCAGAAAAACTGTACACATTTCAGTACAGTGAGTATGCTTACCTACATCCTTGGTAGAGGTGAGATACTAACAACAAGTGAAATGAAAACTGACCCTAGTATAATAGTTTTGGATGACCAATAAGAGAAAGCAACAAAGGATACTGGGTGGTTCTTGGATGTACTAGGAGAATTAGTAAATTTTGAAAAGGGGAGTAACTAGGAATGTTTAGTATCTTTCTCTACAGAGACTGTTGATAAGTCAGCACTGGAGAAATGAGTATAGTTTTGGAGAACTCATCTATGATGTTGTGTACATTTCAGCTGTGCAGATAAAATTAATAAAATGACATGAAGTCTAGCTCAGAAGACCTGTTAAGAGACACAAAAATAGCATAATAATTAGATTCCAGAGGAAAGGAGGAAGGGAGTGGACATGACAGAAACTGTATCCATTTGAAATGTCAGGACCTGCTATAGCAAATCCTGTAATGTGGAGACTGAATGGCCAAAAAATGAACTTACACTTACTAAGTCCTAAATGGCCAGTTTTCAGAAATGCCCTTTTCTGTAAGATTTGAAGATATCCAAGTCCACATATATAAGTTTGGGGTGTCGAGAGGTTGCCTCTTACATCGAGGAGTGCTTGTTTCCTGCAAAAAGAATTTTAAATGAGAAGATTGATGTTCAAGATTCACTCTTTTCCTGTATTTTTAAATGTTTTTTTTATTCCGGCATATAAGCACTTGTCATTTTGAGTGTCAATATTTCAATAGGGAGCTAAAAGAAACACTGAAGAACCTCAGTGGAATTCAAGGAATATTGTTTAATAAAGGCTTAGAGAAGAACAAGGAGGTATAATCTTAAGACAGAAGATAGCCTATAGTGATGCTGGGAGATGTTTCTCATAGAGAGATTGTAGTTGCATGACATCAAAAATATAGTGTGACTGGAGACTGCAGTGGGCAGACATTACCTTTTCTAAAAGGTATAAGAAGATCTAGAACACCAGCTAATAAGGAGCATGCTGGGAATTTTCAGGCTACAGAAAATCCAGTCCTAATTTCTTGTAAATAAATAATGATCTGCTCCATGGCACTGGTGCTTAGCCCATTGTACAGAGGAGCTGAAGACCTGGAAGGGGCTAAAAAGTTACTTAACTGGAAAACGAGAGCAATTGTTACATTTTTGTTATAAAACACTAACACAATGTAAATGCATTTGTTATCTAACAGTGGGACTTTTGAATTCAAAGAATTACTTCATAAAGCTCTGCAGTTCATACAAAAAAACTAATTTTACAATTTAAGCTATAGTGCCAGTTGTTTGCGATATATATACACACACAATATATATATATATATATATATATATATATATATATATATATATATATATATATATATATATTATACCTCAGCAAATTTTGAATATAATGTGGATTGACTTCATCCAGGAAATAAGTGCAGGCCACAAAATAATGAAATTTAATATAATTTGGTTTGCAGGTGACAGTTTTAATTTGCTCTTAAGTTTTATTGAATAAGTGGAATAGCAACATAGCTATGCTGATCTGCTATGTAAAGAAATGTTATTTCTTTCTTATGCATAACCTTACTCACCACCAGATGTTTGCTGACACCCAGTTTTCTTCCTAGTCACCAACTCCTCCTTGAGTGCCTTCTTAGTTCCTTACCAGGCAATTCTAGAAGTAACCCTACATCCGGCAGGTCTCCAAACTTATTGAGTGCAGAACCTAATGACTACATAGTCCTAGGGTAACGGAATGAGAAATGATATGGATAGTTGCTCTGTAATGACCATTTAGGATCCCTAATAGGAATGACATGCATTAATGTATGCATTAATGTCATCTTGCATGTCACATGCAGATATGCATTGTGTATAGAATATCCAGTCAATACTGTTAATACTCCTCCTTTACAGATTGTTGCTTGCAAAATCTATAGTCTCCACCAGTGATTGTGCAGATAGTGACAAGCCCCCCATTCTCTCTATGGGATAGGGGGAGGTGGACATTGGCTGCTATTTCCTATCCCCTGGTCAGCCCTTCCTATGTTTTTTAATCCTTCTGTCATGCTCATGAACTAGCCCAGTAATGAAGGAGCCTCAGTCCTCACCACTAGTACCAGTGAGGGACATACACATTAGGAGGATGACAAGTACATACACAATAAAATACAATTTCCCTTATACACAGAGATCACAATCAGTCTGAGGGCTGGTTTCTCCCTCTTTCTCCAGATCCCCATTAAGACTCCCCACTGGCACAGCTATAGGGTTATGATCTCAGCTGGGGGGGTCAAGCAAAGACCTCCAGCACCCTCTCTGTCCAACCAGTGCTTTGTGTCCCTGCCTGAGTAGCTGACACACACACACACACACGCACACACACACACACACACACACACACACACACACACACACACACACACACACACACACACACACATGCACACACACACATGCACACACACACACACACACACACACACACACACACACACACACACACACACACACACACACACACACACACACACACACACACACTTTGAGATTTGATTTATATACAAGCATATACACACACCTGGGGAAGGCTGGCACAGGTTTACTAGGTATGCTCCCTTCTGCCCAGTCTATAAGGTAGTTATCACTGCCACCAACTCCTACTTATCAGCTACTATAAAGGCCCTTACAAAGGGTGACCAATCCTACTGTGTAATGTTACTATTATCTAAATGGTAAGTGAGATCAAGACCAAGGCTATTTAAGAGTGGCCTGTACAGTGTCACCAAATACATATGCAAGTACTCTAAGAGCTTAAATATCTCTAAACAAACCAGCCACAATTAAAAGGTTTAAATATATTTAATAATGAATAATGAAAGAACAAGACAATACTCAAAGAACACAGTAACTACAGAGTTAAGAATGACAGGAAATATTTTAAAACAACATTGCAGGGCAGTCTCAAATAAATACAGAAAACATCTAAACTAATATTTACTGTATTCCTGTCTATATCTAAGAGATATCACTGTACCCTAGTTACTTACTATTAGCAAGGCAAATGCAGATGACGATGAATGGATGTTTCTATGTCCAAGACAAGATACAAAATGCCCAGTCTCTCTATCTGAGAGTGTTCTTAAATTAATATCACATATTACTGCTGGGTTAGCCTGGATGACATCATTCTTTGTCACTTGCCTTCAGTTCCCTGGCTAACAGAAACTTAATACCATTTAACATTTCTATGTGAAAAATATATATCTTTCAGATGTTTGCTCAGAACTGGAAGTCATGAAACAATTAAACACTTTTACATTTGAAACCTAGTAATTATTTCTGTTTCAAGACAATAGGAAAACCTCTACCTCTAGACATTGTGCCTGCTTCTTGAGAGATAACACAATCGTAAAACACTTTACTTTTCAACTTATTTTCTTGAAGTTTTGTAAGTTAACTCTGTATGTTCCAGCTTCTATTATTAAAACACACATTTGCACAGGCATATAGTTTATATACATTTCTGTGCTTTTTCAGTAGGGCACACTGTGGTTACGTTCTTGAAGCTCAGTACATAACATTTAGTTCAACACACACTTCTGTACCAGTAGTTTAATAAACACATAACATATAGTTCTCTTACATTTGCAAGACAAGCATATGAATCATATCAATATTCAGAAATGACACACGACTATCCACAAAAGTCCAGATAGCTGGCCTGGCACTGTCATACCTTCTTGTACACCAGATTCTGGGATCACTGGCAAGCCTGATGGATACATTGGTGGGTCTAAGTAAAGTTTTTGTCAAACAAAAGTGCATACAATTGTAGTGGAGTTACTGTGCACTTTGAGTCAGGTCAGCAGATTCAGATTGCTTGTAGTTTTATAAGTGATTTGCTATTCCAGCGTGCATTTAAGAGCTTAATTAGCTCCTGGTTCATACTTTATGCTACAACTGTTACGGAAAGAATCAACATTTGTTTAAAGCTGGAACAACTGCACTTTACAAACTAGGTCATTTCTACCCTGCTATAAGCAGTACTACACAAGAAAAAGTTAAATGTTCTAGTATAATCTGATAATGTTTTAAAAAGTTCCAGTGAGTGGTGTATTCATATCCATGTACATACCACAGGCATGTAAATAATAAGCTTATGTCTGCTAAATGGAATATGCAGTTCCAAGTCTGGGAATATTAGTTTTTTTTTTTGAAAGTTGTATTCTTTTTAATGTATTACATTTTGTTCTTATTTATTTGTTTATTTATTTTTTGCAGGCAGAATATAATGCAGTTTTGCATAGTGCTTTTTCTAAAACAAATTTTAATATGAAGAAAGGATGTCAGTATATAGATGTTTTGTATATTTGTGTGATGAATGGCAATATATTCGTGATTCACAATGTTAACTTTACATTAACATTTTGAAAAATATGAATGTTACAGACATGCACCTTCCTAAAATAAACTACATTTTTCATTGTATCAGTGACTGATGGTTTCTATTAGGTGATTTGTCAGAAGAGATGTATATGGGGGAAGCTGAAGACTTGCACATGAATGACATACAAAAGGCATGCAAAAAGCCCACTGCTTGGTGAGCCCGTCGATAGTTATATAGAGCACATGAAAGAGAGGCTGAAAGCGGTGAAAGTCAGCAGAGATTATTATACAGTGACTCCAGATACTGGGTGGTACCAGTTACTTTTTCTCTGAGACTGTGAAAAGTAACTGATTTAGGAGATGCATTACCTGTTAATACTCTTCTTTAGTGTGGGTGACAGACAAATTTCCAGCTTGGGAGAAAACAATATTCAGTAAAGAGATGAGGAAGAATATGTCCAAAATAAATGTGGATCAATTCATACTGAAGACAAATTGAATATTTCAAAAGAAATGCATTATTCTATATAGTTAACACATTATACACTCAATGTGTTATGTTCAGAATATTATGGCACAAGGAAGAATGACACACTACAGTGTAAACAAACTGGTGCAACAAAGGGGACAGCAGTTATATTTGGATAGGATATACTGAAGGTCTACAACTCTACCCTGCACTTATTATTATTATTATTATTATTACAGCTCGTATGAGTCACGGTGGTGGTGCTGCAGTAGCGTTGTCGCCTCACAGTAAGACGCTATCCAGTTCGATTCTCAGCTAGAGCGTCTTCTGCATGGAGACATGCATGAATGGGTGTACCTTTGTTGAAGGTTGTGCATCAGGGCTGGTAACTCAGCACATAAAAATCAACTACCAATCATTAGCAGACCGGAGTTCCTCTGTGGCGACCCCTAATCGGGAAAAGCCGAAAGACACAAACAAACATTATTACAGCTCATATATTACTCTGTACTCAAGCAATCTACATCACTTAAGAATGAAAATGTCCTTTTGCATTTTCTTGTAATCCAGCCTATGTGCATTTGACTGTGCCAGGTTTGGGTGTTTGGTACTCAAATGTAGGAAACTCGTGTTTTAGGAGTTGTATGCTGTATACTATATACACATTACAACAGCCATTGTTTATTTACAGAGGCCTTTAGCACTGTTAAGAAACAAGGTAACAGTGATAATAGTAAGAGAATATATACTGCAGTTCAAAGTGAGCCAAGTAGAATTGAATGCTGTATTATCAACAGGTAGTGAAGCCTGGAGGAAGATAACATTTCTGGTAATAGTATTTGGATGTTTTTCATAATATGAAAAAATAATAACAAGCTGCAGAAATGTGTTGCACAATGGAGAAATTCAAGGGAAACTAGAGAATGACAGACACAAGTTGTATTTTACCCTCAGTAAAACAGAGTACAGTGTTAATGATCTGTGTATAGTGAAGTTGTGAATACCTGAAATATTGATGCAATGAGGATTAGAGATACCAATTTCTGTTTCAAATAGGTCTACCATGGATATATTTATGAAGCTAGTTATATATTTTAAAAAATAAGAAAGACAAAAATGAGCTGATGTGGTGGAGAAAAGATGTGAATTTGATAACTGATGCAAAGATTAAAAAAAATCATACATTAAAAATAAAGAAACAATGAATTTATGTGGCAAGCAAAATATACCAATTTGATAAGTGATGTACAGATTCAAAACCCATAATTATGGCAGTTTGTCTAAAATAAATGGTACATATATGGTAAAAGATGAGTATTTTGGGTGAGACCACATGCAAGCCTTCTTTGGCGACAAGTACTATGGATGGTGTGGCATGAACACAATGAGCTAGGTATGTTCCTATGGATAGAACTGTACTGCAAGCAGGTGAAATCCCTGACTGTCATCTATATTATAGTGGTCCAACAGTTCATAACTGGAGTGTGTGGTGTATAGGAATTGGTTGCAGTAGTGTACTATCATGCTCTCCTAAATTTGTGTCCCAGGGCCTCTGGTATGAATTATGTAGTGGCTGCCAGCACCACTGCAATGATAAATGGAAGAAAGTTCAGATTTCTGAACCAAAAAAACACTTTTGCAGTTGGGATACAGTGCCACATATTTCTCCTTCCTCTTGTATTGATATATATATATATATATATATATATATATATATATATATATATATATATATATATATATATATATATCAATCAAAAGCTCAGCACTTGCTCCTAAAGCATTTTTATATAGGTAAAGTACTTATATACTAAACAAAGTACTACATTAGCCTAGAATCCCCTCGAGTACCCATTTCCCTATAGTTCCCTTCTGACTCAGTTACACAGCAGACTTTTTCACTTTTTCTAGCATGTCGAAGGGTCAGTTGCTAGTGTCCTCTCCTGTTCAGCTGGTGAATCTGGGCATCTTGAGGCAATGTTACAATTGCCTCATGTACACAGACAACCCACTCCTTATCCCACAAAACACAAATACATGTGAGAGATGCAACTATATAGCCAAATTGGAGGCTGAGCTCTCTCAACTCAGGACTGGCAAGACCAGACAGGAGGAGAAGGAAACCACGCACACCACAAACCCAGTTTCACATAGAACTATCACAACTGCAAAACAAACACATAAACACACAAAGACATACTCGGAGGCACTGATCAAAAATCTACCAAAACTACAGAGGCCTCCAAAGCAGACACCCAAGCAACTGCCACCTCAAGACATAAGACATGCAACACATAGTTCTCAAAGTCAGTGTGCTAAACAGTCACAGCCCTTAAGGCCAAACACAATGCCAGACACACTTGTTATAGGTGACTCCATAGTCAGACACACTGACGTCCCACTCACCAGACTGAACAAGGAAAAGATCAGAGTAAGCTGCCTGTCAGGCGCTAGAATCCGCCACATAACACAAGCACTCAGGTCACTCCACAGCAAGTACAAGTATGACTCAGTCATTGTCCATGCCGGTGTGAACGACCTGAGATGTACCTCCCTGGACTACATGAAAAGAGACATAGAGGAGCTCTCAGATTATGTAGCCCAGGCCGGTATGACCCTGACCCTGAGCAGTATCCTACCCTCACCAAGAATGATGCCACAATACAGAGACAAAATGATCAGCTTTAATAATTGGCTTAATTACTGGTGTCATTCTAAGGGGATCCAATGTCTGTCTGCCTGGGATGACATGCTTGACAAGCCACGCTGCTTCGCAAGGGACGGCTTGCACCTGTCACCCTGGGCTTCCGGATATTGGCAAAGGCTCTTGCCACCCCATAGTGCCTTTTTAGGCAAGGCTCAAATGATAAACCTACCGCCCTAGAAAACAAAAATGGAGAAAAACTAAGGGTAATACTGCTCAATGCCAGAAGTCTAAACCTCAAGATGCACGCCCTCGAAGCCCTCCTCAGTATGGAGAACATCGATGTCTGTGCTGTGACTGAAACCTGGTTCAAGGCTCCTGAGAGCACCCCAGCACTATCAGGTTATACCTCATATCATGCGTTCCGGCCCCAAAATCCGGACGAACCACAAAAGGAGGGAGTATCCATATTCATAAAGGATACCCACACCTCCAGGTTAGTGGCAACGCACGAAGCATCGGAGACCATCCAGGTGCAATTAACCATAGGTAAAACTGCCCTACAGTTTGTAGCATGCTACAGACCACCTTCTCAAACTCAGGAAACCCACACAGCCTTCCTGAAGACACTGGAGAGTATGAATGTCTCTCCAAACACCATCATATTGGGTGACTTCAACTACCCAAACAGAGACTGGGAACATTACTCAAGCCCCAACACCCTAGCCCAAAGGTTCCTGGAGTTCATAAACTCAAATGCTATGGAACAACTAGTCACCATTCCCACAAGAGGAGAAAATATACTAGACCTGATCATCACAAACATGGGGTCAAAATGCTCCACACTGCAAGCATATCCCTCATTGGTGAGATCAGACCATAAATTAATCTCATTGGAGATCCACATCCCGCCCCCACCCCCAGCAAAAAAGACCACAGTGAAGAACTTCTCAAAAGCAAACTTCACACTTCTTAAGACTGGAGTGGTATCCTTCAAGGCCCCCGAGCCAGTGGAAACCACAACCCACGCTGCTGAAACCCTTACAAATGCCTTCTATGAGCACCTCCAGGAATGTATGGATCAAGCAATCCCTAATAAAATCAAGACCCTTTCCACCAAAGGCAGGCGCCCAGTCTGGTGGACCCCAGCCATAAACAAACTCTACAACAAGAGGAGAAAGCTACTACATGACAGAGCAAAATCCCTAAAAGGGAAGGCATCTCTGATCAATGCTAGCAAAAAACTACGATCACTCATAAAATCATCCAAGGCCAACTTTGAGAGAAAAATCGCTAATGACACAAAAGACAATCATAAGGCCTTCTTTAGCTATGTTAGAAACCTGGGTGGAAACTCCCAGATATGCTCAGAATTAGTCCAAAATGATAAAAATCACTGAACTCACAGACATTGCCAACATACTGGCAGACAGGTTCTGTGCAAATTTCTCCCTCCCTCCCCCAAAAGGAGAAATATCTATCCCACCAGAGTCTAGCCTCCCAAACATCTCAGATGCCCAGGTGAGAGCTGCTCTCTCTAAAGCAAAAACACAGCATCAATGGGACCAGACGGTGTCCCCGGCTGTGTGCTACATGAACTCAATGCGGAACTAAACCCACACATAAGGCTGCTGTTTAATGTTAGCCTTACTACAGGATACGTGCCCAAAGAATGGCGACGGCAACTGTGGTCCCACTCCACAAAGGCTGCTTCTACGGACCCTGGAAATTACCGCCCATAAGCTTGACGAGCCTTGTCTGCAAAGCTATGGAGAGGATCATAATGGAACTCATAAATAAAGACATTGGGGACCTACAGACACTGGATCCTACCCAATTTGGCTTTGTCAAGGGCAGATCCTGCCTCTTGAACTTGGTCGACTTTTTGAAACAGTCACTAAGGCCATTGATGAGGGTAAGGCAGTTCACACAGCCTACCTTGACCTAGCAAAAGCATTCGACACAATACCCCACTCGGGCATCATAGAAAAGCTCACCAGCTTAGATGTAAACCCATATGTCACAAGATGGGTTGCAAACTGGCTCAAGGACAGAACACACAGGGTTAGAGTTGCTGGTGCCATGTCAGACTCTAAGCCGGTCACGAGCGGTGTCCCACAGGGCTCAGTCCTGGGCCCCTCTTGTTCGGCATTTATTTTTCTGAAGTGCAGGCAAACATAGGGGATTGTGGCTGACAAAATTTGCAGATGACTGCAAACTGGGCACCATAATTGACACTCCATCAGACACAGACATCCTCCAGAGAGGTCTCATAGAAATGGATAACTGGTGCCAGAGCCATGGCCTTAAGCTAAATGCCAAAAATGTATAGTCATACCCTTTGGGAAAAACAAGGTAACCCCTAATTACCACATAGGTGGTAATCCATTAAACACGGAAGAAGTTATCAGGGACCTGGGGACCCAAGTTGACAGTAACCTCTCTTTTGACACTCACATTGCCAAAGTGGTTAGGAAGACCTTCTACATTGCCCACCTGATCATGAAGGGATTCACATCCAGATCAGGAGAGGTCATTGTACCCCTGTACTCTTCACTTATCAGACCAATGATTGAGTACAACGCCCCATTCGAATGTACCTTACCCGCACCTGCAGCAGTTGGAAAGACCCCAAAAGTTCCTCACCAAAAGGATAAAGGGGCTCAAACATATGTCATATGATGCCCGACTGAAGAAACTCCAGCTCTATTCAGTCGCATACCGTCTGCTCAGAGGTGATCTGTGCCTGACATACAAGGCCATGTCCAACCCGGAATTAATGGACATGCTCCACCTCAAAAATCCAAATCCACCAGAGCCACGAGAGCAAGAGACTTAAACCTCAACACGGATATAAATAGGATGTGCTGGAGGGACAGATTCATCACCCAGAGACTCCCTACACTATGGAACAGAATCCCAGTCCATGTGAGGCAGAGCCCCTCACTGACTCTGTTCAAGAGAAATCTTGACGAGTGGATGGGAGATCGTAGGTTTACCCCGGGAATCATCTCTGTGTCACTGCTGGACAGAGGCACAGCAAACTAATGGGTATAGTATTCTCATCCTAAGGGGTGGTGAAAGCCACACACACTCTGGCTAGGCTTATAAATGCCCTAGGGCAGATAGCCTAGTATGAACCTATGAACCTATGAACCTATATATATATATATATATATATATACTATGATGCTTCTGAACTGCACTCCAGCCTTTATGCAAGCACAACCGTACAAGCACACTCATTATACACAACACCCTGCACAGTCTGATGCATAGTTACAGACCGGCATGTTCTCCTTGTCTTTGAATCATGCCATCTCTGTTATGCCTTTTTTCTGTGTGCCTCAGTCATATGCTGCGTAGAATGCGTTTTTGAGTCTTCCCAAAGACCCGAAAGTAAGAGTATTTTTAAAATATTGGTACTGGTCATTTAAAACACTGATAAATGTTTTGTTATGCTTCTCTTTTTGAATAGCTAGAAGTTAAGTACTTTTATTATCTAGCCACTGTTTAGAGTATGTTAATCTTTAATTTTCTGTCATTGTATGTAGTCTGATGGAAGAACATTCTGAGGAAGAATCAAGAGCAAGTTTGAAAGTAAGGACAGCAAAAAATGATATGGAGTTATAATAAGACATATTTTCTAAAGCAGAAATGTGACACAGAGAGTTAAGGTTATGAGCTGCTAACAATCCATATCATACAGTCTTTGGTTTGTTCCCCTCAATCTAAATTTACAAACATTGTGGTTTTCTGAAAGTGTTTTGACCAGTCAATGCTCCTTGATTACCTCTGACAAGAGATACTTTTGCATGATTGGCTTGACTGGTTAATAAAAACATACAACTCCTGATTCAAGTTACATTTATGTCAGTCTGTTTAATATAGGTATAGGCTGTCCCAGCAGAAGTCTTGAAACTGTTAAGATAACCTATAATATTGCTGTTTGAAAATAAGCAAATGAGTGGAAAGATTGCAGGTCCTTTTAAAACTCATCTCAGTATGTTGTTTGTTTCAGTATTACACATATCAGTCTTTGCTATACTCAGTCTCCAGCCTGTAAGTGAATACACATCTGTACAGGTTATCTACAAATTAGCTACTTGTTGAACATTATTTGTTTAACACAGATACAGTCATATATACATTTCAGTTCAACTCTTAACTTTGCAAATAGCCATAACAGTGAATGCCTTATTAACAGTTCTGTCAAGTGAAACCACTTTTAAGATGCTTACACACACACACACACACACACACACACACACACACACACACACACACACACACACACACACACTCTATTAGAAGAATCTTTGAAATAGACAATTAATTTGTAATGGATAAAGCTCAGCGATTTGTCTCTGATATCCAGAAAAAGACAAATCAGTTAAGCACTTCTATAGTGCAAGACCTAATCATAACAATTGTTAAGCACCGACATCGAGCTAGGCAGTTAAATCTGCCAGTACTGACCAGCAAACAGCATCAGGATAAAAAGCAGATTTGTTTCTGCCTAGCGTCTGTGCTGCTAATGTGTCCTTGACTTTTTGTAAGATAACAGAATGTCTTACACTATCTTCTGTCAGTGTTTACCAAGTGCTTTATGACTTTAAAAGCCAGCAAAACATTTATCTTTTTTTTCTTCTGTAACTAATAGTACATGGAGCAGATAAAGCTCCATACACTACAAAGAATTATGATTGGGTCTCCAATCATAACCCTTATGTGTTTTCAAGATGGATGCCAAGATTCACATCTTAAGCTTTGCTCTTAAGGTGAATTTCTTGGCATCCATGTTGAAAACATTTAAGAAGTCAGATATGATTGGCGATTAGCTCATAATCATCTCTATATTGATCTGTATATGTACCTCTACCTGTACATTTGGATTATGTACAAAACTATAGGCAGTTACCACTCAGCTTAGAAACACAAACAGTGGACTGCAATGAAATGTTTTGTTAGGAAGTCTTTATATTTTATTTTTAGTGAATAAGTACAACTTTCCATCATGTGGGTATAGCTCCTTCATGTAGTAGGAGGCATTCTGATTCTCCCTCTGGGGGGGGTTTCTTTCTCTGAGACTATTGCTAGTATGTGCCAGTGTTTTCAGTGGGAGATCACTAAGGTTTCTCAGTCCCCAAGAAAATACTGAGTTGTTACAGAAGGATTTTCCAGAACCTGCACCCATTCCTCTTGCTCAGTATGTTTTAGAGGATGTATCTGTTACTGTCTGCAATTTTCTCGATAGTCAGTCAGCTGCCCCCAAAAAGGCAGATATGATGTATAAAGTTCCAAAGTCTTCTACATTTTTTATACACTTTTCCCAAACTTGACCCAGCAGCTATTGCTTTAGTTGATCCCACTGCTGCTAAGCACTTACTTAATTCCAATTCTACTCTTTCTGATAATTATGAGAAACTTATTGATAAGCATGGGAAAAAAAGTGTATACTTCTGCAACTGTGATTTTCAGAATTTTGAATTGTTAGGCTCATATGTTAAAGTTTGTTCTGACAAATTGTTGAAAGTATGAACAAAATGATCTGCAGTTTCTTCTGGTGAGGAAAATATGTTTTAAATAACTTAAGTTGCTTTTATTGCACATGTCATTACTAACGCGTGTGTGTGTGTGTGTGTGTGTCTGTGTGTGTGTGTGTGTGTGTGTGTGTGTGTGTGTGTGTCTGTATGACTCTGTTGATTCTTCTTCTAGGGCTATGGCCACTGATATTGTTTTGAACAGGTTTGCATGGCTGCATGCTCAGAATCTTCCAGATTATGTTAAAAAATGTGACTTTAAATTCTCGCTTAGATAGAGATTTAGTGTTTGGCCCCATGCTACAGAGGTGATCAAAAAGTGTGATGAAAGGGTCAAGCTGATACAGGGAATCTGTAAGATTTTCCAGTTCTACTTTTTCTATTTCTCCATGGTATTTTCGATCTCCTCATCCATTCTGGGCAGAAAACAGAATAAACAGTCTCAGCAAAATACAAGTAAACAGACTACTTGAGACCTTATTAACCCTTACCACCATGGCCCCTTTTTTCTTCCAGAAAGTTTGAATCTCCATTTTCTCCTTGACAACAGATAGTTTCAGACAAATAGGTTTTGAAGATCATCTATGTTACAGATGGCAGTGGGAAAACATTTCTCTTTTCCAGTGGGTCATTCCTCATCGTCCAGATCAGACTCTTCTGGATCTTTCTTTCCTGAACCTGTTTTTGATAGTAACCAAATTCAAAATGTTGTCACTTCACAATCTGTTACCTGTTCTTCCTTTTTTAAGTTTCCTGGCAACACTAAAACTAAAAGATGCTTGTCATCACATCACTATTCATCCAGACATCAGACATTTCCTAAGGTATTGTGTGTCTGGATCACATTATCATTTTGCTCTTTGTACTACCCACTGCACCAACAGTTTTCACAATGTGTCTAGCTCCAGTTATAGCTCCTTGCAGGCTACGTGATATCCACATTTTTTTATATTTAGATGACTTACTTATCTTTGCAGTTAATTTTCAGTGTCAGGAATTTCTCTCTTGAGTGAGATATCTCTTACTGTAGCTGGGATTCCAAGAGAACATTCAGAAGTCTTTCTTTACTCCTTCCCAAATTATTGTGTTCTTGGGGTGTCAGCTAGACACCTTGTTTCAGAGATTTTCTTCCACAGGAAAAATTAGATCTTTATCTAGATCTATTTCTAAGGTTTGTATCTCAGACTTCGGTCACAGTGAGGGAATACCTCAGGATTTAGGGTCTCATGACAGCTATGATTCTTTTCCTTTTATATTTTTATTGTTTTCCCAAATGAAGTTACAATATTCTATCAAAACATGTATGTAACAGTATAAAAATCCTGAAACAAAAAAAAAAAAAAAAAAAAAAAAAAAAAAAACAACAAAAAGAATTTACATGAAGTTAATGACAGCTATGGTTCTTTTGATATTCCTGCCAAGACTCACATGAGAGAGGTACTGTGGTATCTGAAATCTCTTTGGTCCCAGCATCAACACCCTTTATCTTTTCAGATCACAGAACTGGGGTTTGTCAGAAGAAAAATCTTTTGGTGGTGACAACAGATATATTTGGAAATACAGGACTCCCCACTTCCTCCCTGCTCTAAAGCAGTCAGTCACCATAGATGCTTTGGACCTTGTGTGGGGAGCAGTTTCATGAGGGGATAAAAGTGCAGGGGGTGTGAGACACCAGGGACAAATGCAATCCCATAAACTATTTCCAAATGGTTGCTAAGGCCTTTTGTTATACTCACCAATAGCAAAACTATTCCAGACAGGGTCAAAGCCCACTCTACCAGGTCCTTGGCTTCATCTATGGCTTTTTGGAAAGGGTTGAATTCTAGAAGTATTCTAGAAGCTGCTAGATGGTCCTCTGTACATACTATATAAAGCACTATAAGCATGATTCCTTCTATATGTTCAGATCAAGCTTTGCTTGGACCATTTTCCAGGGGTTTCTGGACTCTCTTCCTTCCACCTCCCAAATGTAGTTAGTTAAGGTAATCTACCCATATAGCTAAGGCTATTGCAGCAGTAATCAATATGATGACCATAGTACACTTACGTAAGTTAAACTTACCACAACAGTAGTTGTCCAAATGATCACTGCTGTAGTAGCCCTTGTCTCCCTCCATCTCCCTTGTTTTTTGGTGTATTTTTATTCACCAGACTGAGTAGCTGTTGGTATGTTCCTACAGAATAATTAGGCATTAGTCAGTAGCTGTGATCACTTTTGCTAGGACCTCAATATTTTTTCCCTTTTTGAATGAACACAAAGCCAGAGGTAGTATGCACAATTTCCAAACAAAGCAGTTGCAGCATACACAGACTTACTGGTCAGTCTTTGCTAACAACCCTTTTGCCGGTCACAAGAATCCTTCTTCCTGGTGCAAATCCTCATATTGGCTTATGGGTTTTAAATCAGTGTTTTGTTAGCAAACTCTGACAGTTCTTTGACTCCAACAAAACTGGGAGATGATTAATTGAAAAGCATACATTTACTCCTGATCCACTGAAACAAGTAAAATCATTGTTTTTGCAGGAGGGACAAGCTTACTGCACCTTCCACACTCCCACATCTTAAACCATACTGACTATGAGATCACAAAACAGTGCGGTTAAGGGGAAATCACAATGCACTATTCTTAGATAATTCAAAAAGACACCCACTATATTGCTATCTACAATCACTCCAAAACTTAAAAGAAACTCAACATTTCATAACCAATGAATTTCCAAACCACATATCAGAGCAACTGAGCAACCATGCTATAGCTGCAATCTTATTATAAAATAAAAAAGTGAATGAAATGGATGGTGGGTACAATTGCACTTCCTAAACAGAAATCAATGGCATATCAGTTAATGCTAATGAGGTGACTCATATATCTATATCTGTATGTATATGTGTGTGTGTGTTTGTGTGTTTGTGTGTGCGTGTGTGCGTGTGCGTGTGTGTGTGTGTGTGTGTGTGTGTGTGTGTGTGTGTGTGTGTGTGTGTGTGTGTGTGTGTGAGTGTGTGTGTGTGTGTGTGTGTGTGTGTGTGTGTGTGTGTGTGTGTGTGTGTGTATATATATATATATATATGATAAGTAAAGCATGATTTACAAAAATGAAGCCTCAACTGCAAAGTGATAAACAATAGCTACCAAATATTCCACGTTAGCCTATGCTGTAAGTATACAGGACAAAAGAAAACATCAGCAGTGTCAAATATTCCCTGATCACTTATTTCCCAGTATGTTGAGTGCTTTTTTCATAAAATTGGCATTTTCAGATCATATCTTTGAAACGGGACATTTAAATGCTGTAAAAAGGGTGTGTGGGGGAAGTGGTCAGCCTGATTGGACAAGATGCTTGAAGGTGTATCTGAGTGGGGAAGGAATCACCTTATTTGCATGGAAGGATCAGAACCAATTGCTGCTTCTTGCTCCCTTTATTTTACATGACTTCACATTTGTCACAGACCAGTTAACATCATAGTTTAATATACCAGCTGTATTCGAACAGGCTTTGAACATTTTAGAAGCTGTTTGCAAACTCAAAACATTAGCAAATAATTGCTCATGATATGGCCAGCCAAAATCAGAGCATGCTAAGGGTTATAAATATTTTTTTAGAAAACTTGCCAGACCAGTGTGGGCATCATATGGTATTTGGCCAAAGGTTTGTGCAGTATTAGTAATCCATGTTATGGGGAATTTTTCAATTTCTGACAAGGGACATGTTAAGCGTCAGCCTCGTAGATCATACACCAGTTCCTGGACATGATGTGTCAACATGTGGAGGTGCATGTATGGTTTTCATGCACAGTAAAGGAGAAAATGAAACAGTACATGGGCATTTTACAACATTAACCCTTTCCCTGAGGTCCAGGGCATGGTATCTGGTACATCAACCAGAATAGCTTTTACCCCATCAAACTGTCAGGTGATGTGCAGTGCACAGGTTATTGTATACGGTTATGTACTACACAGGCAGTTCCCATAAGTCCCACATCCTGCACATGTGTGAGCTCTACCGGCATTTCTTCTAGGAGAAAACCCACATTTTTATCTAGTTAGTAGGTTCATTTATTGGTGGATACATAGATCAGCATATAAAGTTCTCATTCAGGCAGGCAAGCAGACAGGAGACATGCAGAAGATCACATATAATGATGTCCATTGTGGCTTGCTGCAGCTGATGCTGGATATGCCTTGGAACTGTGAATGATGACCCTTTCTAGAATCCCTAGACCATGGCAGAGATGGTGTATAGCACTTTTGCAGACAAGGAACATTATCAAACATCCGTTTGGACTCCTAACAAGATCCTTCCACTGACCGGATACATCCAATGGTACACTGCAGTATGTGTTTGACTCTTGTAATTAGTTATTTATGGTGTACATCATGTTACACAATATGGTAGTACACAAGCAGACACAATATGGGAACATTACAGTGCTACCATATTGTGTAACAAGATGTGCACAATATGGTAGCAATATAGTAGTACTCAAGAAGACACAACATGGGAACATCACAATCCTATCTTAGAGTCCTGTTACAAAAGTGGTTGAGGATTCAGATGCAGAGTCAGTTGCAGAACCAGCTGCCACAACACCCCATGCAAGGCAATGATGGGTACAACATTTACCAGCATTGACAAAGAAATGGCATCTGGTCCACAATTATGGGCCATGATACACAGACTGAGATTGATGCATGCATTATCACAACCATGCTTTGCATTAGAGTGAAGTGACTGGCTACACTGTGCATCGGACATGACATTACCTTACCCATACAAGCCACAGGATGGGGAGAACACAGTCATCATCATTTGCACATCTGTGGTGAGGCAAATAACAGTTGACAGCAATGCTATCATATGTATATCTGTAAGTTTCCTGGGAGTTGGATGTGGTACCCACTTCAGCAGGTAGCAAGTTTGGAGGATTTAGGAATATATTCTCCAATGGTAGAGTGAAGCTTCCATGTCTCAAACTTTGGTCATGTGTACCATGTGGCCCTGACATTTTGGGACTTGATGCATTCTGTGCCATGGATGGTATAACACTTCTGGTGCACAAAACACAACCAGGAGATGGTGCCTCATATTGGGAACAAACAGAAAGATAATTTCCACAACCTAGAAGATGGCTGTAACTAAGCACAGTACTCCAGCCTTCAGGGATAAAAATAGTGTAGAACTTTATGAACTAGAGCAGACAGCCTGGTGAAGTGCTCCAGGGTGAAGTCTGATGATTGTCATCTGCCCCAAGTGTGAGATCAGCCATGAGCAGTTATGGTGGCTGCTGTGGCCAGGAGTGACAGTGATGCAATCTCCAGAATGGTATGTGCCATCTATGTAAACTCAGCCTGTGACTGTCTCCCCTCATAAATGAACCATTGCATTACATGGCCTGCAGAGACACAATAGAGAGCGATTGCCACCTGCCTTATGGATACACCAAAAGATGCTATGTTGGCTACCTACCAGTGCCTTGTGCAACCATGTTTGCTCCATGTCTCTATATCCCAGGTCACTCAGAAGATGCTGCAGGTCATACCACAGTCAATGCAGGATGCTGCACATCCTAATGCAGGTTATGCACTATGCTTGCCTTATCCATCATGATATGTGAAATGACTGACTGTGTTAGGATCACTGAAATGCACAACCACTGATTGATGCTCACTGGTGCCCAGGTCAAGAAAATACCTGGCGATATGATGGTGATGCCCATCAGCATGCCTCTCCCCTACATTGTGTGTGCATGCACATTGGAGGAAATGTAGCAAATAGGTGCAACATGCGGTGGTGAATCCTGTGTAGCTTGCGTGAGGCTTATACATATAGGACACCCAGCACCAAACACAGGTGATGCCAGTATTCCAGCCTGCCCCTCCAGTGCCACTTGACATGTTAGGGATATGTGTGAACCCCCTAGTATTAGTGTTGCTGAGAATGACACACTGTTACATGACCATGCCACGTTACACTTTGCCATCAGTAGCAGCCATAGGTGGCTAGCTGACATCAGACATGTGCCATCCTTTTGGGTTGTGCTGGCTTCTTCACCAGTGGAATTTATGAAGGCTACAAATACCACATTAGTGGCAGTGTTCAAGCCTCAGTACCTCCAGCCTATAGTAGACATACTGGCACATGACAGTTCTGTAAATAGCATATGGGCACATACATATATTGTGTTTCAGGGTCTTGCAGTTGCAACCATGACATACATGAAAAACATATATGTAAAAGATTTATGTTGAATAATTCCATCTTACACACATATCATGGGAATGTACTAACCTGGTGGATTTAGTACAGACATTCAGGCAGCCATCACCAACTCAATTTCCACATCCAAGCCACGACAGGTATAAGGCTCCTCTCATCTACCCCTGATGAGGATACCAAGAACTCTTCCATCTCTGGAAGCTACTTCTCTGCTGGTGGTACACCTCCTATGGTGGGCCACTCCCTGGCAATTTCTTGTGCCTTGGTATTGGCATGCAGTATCATGTTGGTGACCCTTTGTTTCACCCCCCCAACACAACACAAATGACAAGTAGCCCACAGACTCAGTGTGCCACTCAACCACAGCCCATAAGACAAAACAACGTACCCCAAACACTAGTCATAGGTGGCTCTATAGTCAGGCACACTGATGTCCCACTCACCAGGCTAAACGAGGAGAAGGTTACTGTCAGCTGCCTGTCAGGTGCCAGGATCCACCACATAACCCTCACACTCAGGTCACTCCACAACAAGTAGAAATATGACTCTGTCATTGTACTTGTTGGTGTGAATGACCTGAGACGTACCTCCCTGGACTACATGAAAAGAGACATGGAAGAGCTCTCTGATCTTGTAGCCCAGGCAGGTATGACCCTAGCCCTGAGTAGCATCCTGCCATCACCCAGAAAGATACAGCATAACAAGGACAAAATGATTGACTTCAACAATTGGCTAAGCTTCTAGTGTCATTCTAAGGGGATCCAATATCTGTCTACCTGGGATGACATGGTTGACAGACCACGATGCTTTGCCAGAGATGGCCTGCACCTGTCACCACTGAGATTCCAGATACTGGCTAAGGCTCTTTCCACCCCTATAATGCCTTTTTTAGGCAAGGTTTAAATGACAAATTTACCACCATAACAGGAACAGGCAAGCAAAAACTGAGGGTAAGGCTAGTCAATTATAGAAGTCTAAATCTCAAAATGCACTCTCTTGAGGCACTCCTTAAAATGGAGAACATCGATATCTGTGCAGTGAATGAGACCTGGTTCAAGGCTCCAGAGAGCAGCCCTGCATTACCAGGCTATAACTCATACCACACTTTTTGGCCACCTAACCTGGACCGGAACACCAAAGGCGGAGGTGTGTCCATATTCATTAAGGATATCCACACCTCCAGGCTAGTTGCTCAGCATAATGCATCCAGGGTTATCCAAGTACAACTAACTCTGGGCAAAACTGCAATCCAAAATATAGTTTGCTACAGATCCCCCACCATGCTCCAGGATTCCCACTCCACTTTTCTTGATATACTAGAAAATATTAGAGTTCAACCAAACACCCTAATAATGGATGATTTCAACTACCCCACCATTAACTGAGAAAACTACTCATGTACCAACTCCTTCACTCAACGCTTTCTGGAATTCATAAACTTCAATGCCTTGGATCAGCTTATCCACACCCGCACCGGGGCAACAATATCCTAGACCTAGTCATTACCAACATGAGTGATTGGTGTTCCACACCTGAAGTCAACCCCTCGTTGGTCAGATCCGACCATAACCTAATCTCCTAGATATCCACATCCTGCCCCCACCCCCCACTAAGGAAACCATGGTAAAAGATTTCTCCAAAGCCAACTTCATACTTCTTAAGACAGAAGTGGTGAAATGCATGACACCCATACAGATGGACAATACAATTACAACTGATGAATCCTACACAAATGCACTCTATAAGCACTTACATGAGTGCATGGATCATGCTATCCCAAACAGAACCAAGATGCTATCCTCCAAAAAAAGGAAGCCAATCTGGTGGTCCCCTGCCATAAACAAACTCTACAACAGAAGGAAGAAACTGTTGCAAAAGAGAGTAAAATCCCATGAGTGGAGGAGCTGCCTGGTCAGCCTCAGTAAGGAGCTGAGATCCCGTATAAGATCCTCCAAAGCTAGCTATGAAAACAAAATCACCACAGATTCTAGGGACAACCACAAAGCATTCTATAGCTATGTCAAGAATCTCAGTGGTAACACCCAGATCTGCTCTGAGTTACAGCACAATGGCATGAAAATTACAGAACCAACTGATATTACCAACATCCTAGCAGATAGGTTCAGTGCTAAATTTACCCCCCTCTCACCATCTAAAGGGCCTATATCTATACAGGAAGAATGCAGAGCCCCTGTACACAGGTAAAAGCTGCAGTATCTAAAGCTGCACTATCTAAAGCTAAAAACACAGCATCCATAGGACTGGACAACATCCCAGCATGCGTTTTACATGAACTTCAGAATGAACTGGCTCCCCACCTAAGCACCATGTTCAATCATAGCCTTACATCAGGCGTTGTGCCCACTGAATGGCGCACAGCAACAGTTATCCCACTCCACAAAGGGGGAGCCATCACTGATCCCGGGAACTATCGCCCTATTAGCCTGATGAGCCTGGTCTGTAAGGCCATGGAACGTATCATCATGGAACTCATAAACAAAGACATTGTTAACCTCCAAACTCTGGCCCCACCCAGTTTGGGTTTGTGAAAGGCAGATCATGCCTCCTGAACCTGATCAACTTATTTGCGGCAGTCACCAAAGCTGTAGAAGAGGGTAAGGTGGTTCACACATTTTTATTCATTTATTTATTTATTTTACATTTGTTGGCTGGGTTAGTCTGGCTGGGCAGAAGCCCTTTTTCAGCAGTGACCCGGGGAGAAAAGCTCCATTAGAGTAGAAAAAGTAACAGTTTAGTGTACAGATTACACATCATATTCTAACAATAGACTAAGCAAAAAACTGTTTACAATATTTACATTACAGTCAAGATTAAACAGTAGTTTAGCAGTAAGGTCTTACAGAGCATAGTATAGAAGTAAACTGTGGAGATGAGTGGAGGTACCTTGCCAAGGCTTTCGACTCCATCCTCCATTCTGGAATTATAGCTAAACTCACTAAACTAGGTATAAATCCCTACATCAAAAGATGGGTTGCCAACTAGCTCACTGACAGAACCCACACTGTAAAATGTGCAGACTCCAAATCTGACTTCAAACCAGTGACAAGTGGAGTACCACAGGGTTCAGTCCTGGGACCTCTCCTGTTTGGTATCTACTTCTCTGAAGTACAGGCTAACACAGAAACCCTTTGGCTAATGAAATTCACAGATGACTGCAAACTAGGAGCCACAGTCGAGTCCCCAAATGATGTGGACATCCTACAGAAGGGCCTCACTGAGACAGATGCCTGGTGTCAGAGCCATAGCCTCAAGTTCAATGCCAAAAAGTGCATTGTCATCCCCTTGGGTAAAAACTCAGTACCCATGAACTACCACATAGGCGGCAGTCTACTTAATGCTGAATGTGTGATAAGAGACCTTAGGACCCAGGTGGACACTAATCTCTCCTTTGATAATCACATCGCCACAGTAGTCAGGAAATCCTTCCATGTGGCACACCTCATCACAAAAGGGTTCTCATCCAGGAAAAATTGGAATGTACCTCACAAGACATCTGCAGCAGCTGGAAAGGCCACAGAAGTACCTCACAAAGAGGATTACTGGCCTCAAACAGATGCCCTACACTGACCATCTCAAAAAACTCCAGCTTTACTCTGTAGCATATCGCCTACTCCGAGATGATCTCTGCCTAACATATAAAGCTATGTCAAACCCAGAGCTGTTGGACATGCTACACCTAAAGAAATCCCAATCCCTCCGAGCTGATCAGTCTAGGGACCTAAACCTTGTCACCACAATAAACAGGACATGCTGGAGGGATAGATTCTTGTCCCAGAGACTTCCCAATGCTCTGGAACAAGCTACCCATCTATGTCAAGCAAAGCTCCTCATTAGCACTTTTCAGGAAAAATCTTGATGAGTGGATGGAAAATAGGAAATACACCCCGGGGATCACTTCTATGGCTCTGCTCAACAGGGACACACGAAAATAACTTTCTTGCATGGCATAAGCCAGGGAACCTTGTTGGCTAGGCTTACATAAGCCCTTGGGCCGATAGCCTAGTACCTACCTATGAGCCTTTACTATTGTCCTATTATGGTTAACCACATCACTGATGTCCTGCACTATTCCCTGACACACCTTGTCTCAGAAAGCCTTGTCTGCTTCACCCTTGTCTAAGATGAATGCCTCATGTCTGTATATTGTCAGCAGCAGTGCCTTAGCATCCTGGCTGATGAACTTTTCTAGATGTTACTACTCTTGTGGGCCCATGACAAGATGTGTATACCTGTACATTACACTTTTGTGCCAGTATATGTGGATGTGTGGACATCACTGGAACTAGCTGACTTGCATATCACAGAACTGCCCTCCATTTGGTGACTACTTGCCCATCTGCTGTCATGTTGTGTTCATTTCCTCTCTGTCCCATACTGACAGCAGCAAGGGGCAGGTTATATCTTCCTGCATCACTGTGCTAACTGCTGGTAGAGCTAGCTGTACACATCTTGTGCATCTCCCCTCCCTCTGTATACATAGCCATGACATGACCCATGTACAGGTCCTACTGTGATCCCTCTTGCACTCTGTATGTACAGGCCACAGTATGCTCCTCCCAATAGGCATGTACTTCTCATGCCTTTGTGTTGTGCTGCCTGCTATGGTAAGCATCTCGTAACTTGGACCTGGATCTGCTATGCCTTTGTGCTGTATTATCTCACCCATATATACTATTTCTGTATATCTCTGTTGCGGAACTCTGTCACAGTTGTTCAGTATGGTGTAAAGGTACATTATCAAGCATTTTGTTGTCCTTCACTATGTGTATATCAAAGTTCAAAGTCTTCTCTAGTGAATTCCCATTTTGGACTTGCTCATCTTAAGAAGGTATTCCACAATATGGTGCATGCACTTTTTATCATGTTAAAATGGATGTCACAGCACGCAAATTACAATAGTGAAGTAATTTATTGATGTTATGTCCAAAATGTTACCATAATGCATTGCACTGTCATACCCATGTATTGTTATCTTGCTCATTCCTGCCAGTCCCAAGGCTAACAGGACATCTGGTCACTGCTCTCATGCACAGAGCCTGCAAAGCCTGTATCACCATGACTGCACTGGTGATACATATGGTAGTGCACCATTGCTGCCCAATGATGCATGTCACATGATGTCCAAATGCATGTCTGTGTAAAAAAGAGCTACCACCCTGCTCCTCATGCAGACAAGTAGAGTGGATATGGCCCCTTTAGACATTATCTCAGTAGGGCTTCTGTCTGTTACAGCCACAAGACCAGATATTTCTGTATCTGCTGTGTATGGACTATCAAGAGCATGTTCGGGGACATAATAATGGTCTGTTGTATATACTGGAGGCCAGGCACCAGCTTGGTAGAGCAGTAAGTCATAATGCTGGCATCACCTGCTTCTGGTGTATAATGCAGGCATTACTATATTGACCTGCAGTGACTCCACTCCAACCTGCTTCAACAGTGGGTTAAAGAACATATGCCAAGCTTTTATTGTATGGATTACATTGTTTGCATTTATTTCTGTATTTGTCTGTTGTCTGTTTCTTCCTTTGATTTATTTTCACAAGTTCACAGTATACTGATTTCTCACCACTTTTTACAGCAGTTGAGTAGAAAGAGTTCAAGAGAGAAGAATGTCTCAAGACAACCGACAGACCCTCCAGGTAGTGGGATAATTATACTATGTCCATGCCTGCATTGTGTAATTGTAATTCTGTTGGTAACATACATGTGTAGTAATGTGCCTTTTTTTCTGTTTTTTTTCCATCGGCATTCTACTGGTCCAGCTATGGTGCAGGTTGCAGAGCAGTGGCAGGCATCTGGATTTGCACCAGCTGATGCATCTGCTGCTGCTGTCTCACCAGAGGTCACAAGGAGTGCCTCTTCAGCAGGTTGGCAAGGGTCACCCTGCTGAAAGTAATCTGAAAAGTTTGTCTGTGGCATCTGTGGCTATCATTGGGGCTGTGAGGCTGCTCTTCTAGCAGTTACCTAGAGGGACCCCTGTGGTTTCCCAGTGTCAAGTGTAGATGCAGGTTGCATCTGAAGTGTTGTGGCAGTCCGACATCTGCATCAATACAATGAAGTGCTTCCTGACATGGCTAGTTGAGTCAGCCGACCAGCCAGTACCAACCATTGGGCTAATAGAGGCAGATGCTGCCCACAATATCAGCAACAAAGATGACAGATGTTTGGGTGGGGTCCCCTCTTGGCTGCTCAGATGAGACTTCAGTACCCCCACTGTATTTCCCATCCTGGTGCTGCCCTCCCTCATGTATCTATTACCTGTAGTCTGTGTGTAGCTCAAAGCCTCCTATCACTAGTTGCCTTCCCTCTGAATGTCTGTGTCGCTCCATTGTTGTATCCACCTTATGTGTCCATGCCACCCCCTTCATTCTATGGCTGTTTATGTTTTGCCTGTTATCTGTCCATTTCCCTCCATCCTTCCCACACAAGCATCTTGTTATCTTTTCCAACTACCTTTCTTCATCAAATAAATAAAATGGGCACCTGTATCATAATAATGCCATTCCCCACCCTCCTAATTGTTTATTGTTGCCCTTGTGTGTGCTCCTCTTATCATTATTCCCACTTGTCTTCCTTTTTTTTTCTATCTCCTCATTTCTTCCCCATGTGTATGATTCAGGTATTTGGCAGCAATTACATAAACAGAACAACTTCAACAGACCAGTAAGCCATAAAAGCACAAAATAGCCATACTATAATAAGAATATTTGTGTTTAGGGAGATGGAAGATAACATAAAATTGTAAGTCCTATGGTTTGCTATTAGACTTCCAGTGATGGTGAGCTAAGCAAAGTAGTGCCTGGTTTCAACCATAACAGTACCTGCAATAACTCCATCTCCTGGGTCTATGACTGGCAAAAGTAGTACAAAGTAAATGGCATTTTAAACCCTTTATGGTTGTAGACAATAATGGCATTAGATAATAATACCAAGATGTGAGATGCCTTGCTACTTCATATGCTACCATTCACTGGAAAAGGCTGTAGTTAAGTACCTTGACTTCCTTGTGTTACTGTCTCCAAAACATTCATGGAGAAAGGTAAAGATGAAAAAGGGGACACATATGTACAAAGAAAACCATTATAATGGTTCCTCTGGCTGCAGAGAAACTCAGGAGAAATGCCACGTTTGTGGCAGTTTTATACCACCTTGAACATGGAGGTGATAAAGTAAAGATGGGTCTGAAAGATACCAAAGCTTCCACTGTGGATATTCAGGCATGTAATGTATCAGTAGACAAAATTATCCTAAAAGTATAATCAGTGGCTGAAGTCGTCATTTATGTGTTTGTCTTGCAAGCAAAATGGAGGACTTAAAGGTGTTCACATGAGGCACAGCACCATGTTTTATTGGTTTTATTCGGTTTGCTAGAAGATATGCCATGGTGGTACGGTGGTAGCATTGTTACCTCACAGCAAGAGGTTCTCCCGTTCGATTCTTGGCTGGGTTTGGGAGTGCTTTCTGTGTGGAGTCTGCATGTTCTCCCCGCGGTTGGGTAGTGCTCGAAAGACATGCGTGCGTAAATGGGCGTGCCTTCGTTGAAGGTTGGGCGTTGAGCTGGCACCTCAGTGTTTCGTAAAAATCTACTGCTAATCATTAGTGGACCGGAGTTCCATTGTGGCGACCCCTTACAGGGAAAAGCCGAAAGACAAACAACATTTGGTTTGTAAGAGGATGCGGAGGCCCCACATATGAAAGAATTCCTACATAATCTTGTAACCAAACAGGTGAGCCCTTAACTCATTGTATACTCTGACCCATGGCAGTTCAGGGTAAAATTCCCAGGCCTATTATTATCAAGCTCCTAATTTATTTGTACAGAATGGGCCGTCTCCAAATGATCAGGTCCAGCAAGAGACTGTTGCAGAAGAACTGCTTACTGCAAATTACACAGGACTTTTTAGTGGATGTCAAGGGCATTCTGTGGATCACCTTTTGCAGTGTCTATAAATTTTAGGGCTAAATACTCTTCAACTTTGCAAGTACTGAACAAAAACTCATAGGTGCCTTTTCCAGATGCAAAGCTGTGTCCAAAAAAGACTGTCTGCCTGGTCTATGCAGGATATTTTGATATAGCATGTAACATCTCCAACAAATAATATATTCTGCTACATATAAGACAGCTAGTTTGGATTTTTCTTTTTTCTTATTTCTTATTTTATTTTATTTTATTTAAGTTTGATGACCGGGAAAGTCCACTGGGCCATGACGAGCCCATTTTCAGTGGAGGGCCGGGGAAAAAAGCTTCAAGATATTACAAGTTAAATGCCACACATTACAAAAGAAAGACATAGTTCATACAGAAAATGTAAACACTTACAGAAAAATAAACATTTTGTCATAAAATTCTTTTTTTCTTTTGATGGCATCTACATCTCCCTATGAGGGAAGGAGACACTACCATCCTATGCAATCTTAGTAGTTTTCTATTTATCATAAATACCAGGCATCCTTTTTTACTGGATCAGGTAGGTTGGGTGACATACTGAAACTGCCATATAACTGTGCTTGTTACAAAGGACTGGCTATACAGGTTTTGCATGCTGGTCTGGATATTTTTGCACTTCAGCATTATTCATAACAATTTCTAATGCCAGTGCTGGGTTCAGGCTTAAGCTGTTCATGTAAATAATTTTCTTCCTTTGTGGGCTTTAATGTAAGCTAAAGTTTGCTTCTGAAGTTGAAGATATTCTGTATACTGTATACTTTACACAATTCTCATGTTTAGTTTTATGTTTTGAGCTCTGTGTGCAAATTGATTGTGATAACAGATGCATCAGGGAGAATTCACCAGTACAGAATGGTCTTAGAGACAGTAAAGATTTGTCTAGAGCCATTTTATTTTATTATATTATTTATTTATTTTTTATTTTATGTTTTGCAGACACATATTCTAACTGATATTTAAAATGACAATTACTTCTTATATTACCTGGAGTTTCTTAGGTTTCATAGGGGGAGGGAAAAAGTAGTCTGGTATTAAACTTTTGGTGTTGCCAGTGTACATTTTATTCAAAAAATACACACCACTGCAATTACAGAAAAAAGCCCCACTCAGGTTTAAAGGATATATCATAGCAAGTCACTCACCTGGAAAAAAATCACAGGACTGGTGATGGCTAAAGTAATGCCCAGACAGTGCCAAAGGTGCAATAAAATGTATTCACTAATACTAACAGAGATTGGGCTTGGTGTGTGGTGGTCTTGGGCTTGGTGTGTGGAGGTCTTGGGCTTGGTGTGTGGAGTTCTTGGGCTTGGTGCATGGAGGTCTTGGGCTTGGTGTGTGGAGGTCTTGGGCTTGGTGCGTGGAGGTCTTGGGCTTGGTGTGTGGTGGTCTTGGGCTTGGTGTGTGCAGGTCTTGGGCTTGGTGTGTGGAGGTCTTGTGCTTGGTTTGTGGAGTTCTTGAAGGAGATGCTGAGCAAACCATGAGTTTGTTGGAACTTAAGAAGTCTAATTTTATCTACTTTGGGAACTTTTCTGGTTCACATAGCAGCACCACTTACATTTATGGGCTGTGACAAGGAAGTATGTTATTGATCCAGTGATTGACTGTTCATTCCAGCCACGTAAGGCAACATAGTGAAAGCAGTAACAAGAGCTGAAGGCGGTCTACGTGTCAGTGGGATGTCAGACCTCTGGCATGGACTGAGCACCTAATGAGCAGTGGTGTAGAACTACTTAAGCTTACTGTGGCTCACTATGCAAGTTGCACTTTTCTCCTAAATTCTACTTCATATTTTCAGTGGATAGTGTTAGTGAATATTCTCTCAAAAAGTCCTTCAGTTAAACTATGGCTGTAACACAAATACACATATGTGCTCCAGCCACATTATATGGTATGTTTAAACTGATTCTTCTAAAATATTTGTGTGCCATATGACATGCAACTCAATGTAGCTAGTTCTTTAACTTGTTCTATATTATATCAATTCATTCAAATTAACCTTTAGAATATATGAAGCATCAGTAGCATAGCAAAAGGGGCCCATCCAGATGTCTCTTTAATACAATACTGGCTTTTGAAAGTGGTATTGAATTTGCAGTCAGACCTGAGCACTGCAGCACTCTGTGTGTGGTCTAAGCAGTAGCACCTGCTTGCTACATTGTAACAAGTAGTTTGATACAGTTTTAAAGTATTAAAAAAAATTCTGCATTTTTAACTAAAACCAGAGTACTGCAGTACTCTGTGCAGACAGGGTATACACTGTAGCAACTGTTTGCTACATTTGTTGCAAGCAGTTTTCTGAAGTTTAAAAGAAGAAATTATTTTTTTCATAAAAATTCTGAAGGAGGGTTGGTGGCAGGACATAGAAATGGGACCTAAATGGCTGGGGCAGGAGGGAGGGGGCATGCCAATAGAAGAAAAAGCTGTTTTTCTTTTCCTCAATGGAAGAGCTTGGGGGAGGGGGCTGGATTTAACTGCAATAAGCTGATGCACTAAAGTGCTTTTTTTGTTTTGCTTTTCAGTAGAAGAGCACCCTTCAGCTTATTACACTAAGGTATCTTTTTTTTTTGCTTTTCAGTGGAAGAGCTGGGAGGTGTGGATCTAAGCCAATTGCTACAATGTAGCAATAAATAGCAAAGAGACAGAATATATATGGTCAAACCTCAATAGGGTGTGTATTCAAACTCTTTCTCAGAATCTGTCAAAGTGAGCATCCCATAAGCCACAGAAAAGTTTTTGAGTCTCCCCTAGATATCAGAAAAAGTACTTTTGGCCTCTCCATGAAAAGGACAGACCAACCATCAACCCACAATATAGAAACACATATACAGATATTTGCAATAACCAGGATCTTTCTTATGTTACACTTCTACTACTGATTCAAAATAGTAATACACATCACCACCAGTTATTATCCTTCTGAATTTAACTTGATCCATCATAAAAACAAAGTTGAACAATTAATTTATTTAACTGTAAACCTTTTTTTGCATGTTTAGGGCTTAGACTTTCTTGAAACAGACTTGGGTTTTCCAGGGAGGATGGATTCACCATCTGAGAAGTCCTATTTGAGATGATTTGAGTACCATATGATATGCAAATCACTGTATCTAGCTCATTAGTATTAAAAACATTTATCCTCTAAAATTGTTCTTCACAATACACTATTAAAAGCCAAATTAATGACTCCATCTTCCTGGTTGCTGTTGTTGTTTCTCATTTATAAGAGTAATAATTAGCCTTGTAGACTGCATAAAGCATTTTTCATATTCTAAAGAGTTTATCTGTATAACCTCTAGATTGATTTAAATGGAAATAAAATTAATTTATCTAAGCATTTTCCAAAAATGCCTACAATGATATGATTGTAGTTCATTTAAAGGCAACTCTAAGGCTTATGACATATAAACTTTTCATCACATAGGTATGAACACCAAATAAGTACATTTTTAATTTCATATAAGTGTGCCAATATACTTACTCTGAATGAAGCTCAAAGGCACAGCAATACCTAATGAGCCAGAATTAAAGTTGTTTAATGTAAGAGCATATACTACTGCTGCCTCAGCTGCTGTATTACATAATACAGTACTCATGCAAAACAACTTAGTTAAGGCATGAGAATGACCTATATAATTCCATGTGTAAATGCATTGCTACAGAACCTGTAGAAAAGTAATGGAAAATTTTACGTTTATATCTCTTTTGAAAGATAGAAATGAAAGAAGGTGGGATTGCAAAAACAAAACAAAAAAAAACTTATCCTAAGGTTTTTCAAATAATTCTTTTGTAGTACCTATTGTAAAGTAGTTTTACTGCATTGCATGCTGGAGTAGCTTAGAGTAATGCTTTCAGAATATATGTAGCTTCAGACCAGCACTGAAATGCCCCAACTGTTCTGTGCCATCAAACTTTTTTTTTTCAGAAGAACCACACTGATGTCACTGTTGTCATACAGCTGACAACAGACTCAGTATGTTCCCAATGACAGGCAAATCTACCTTGTTGGAAATGTACAGTAAAACTTTCTGGACAAATAAAACACGGAAGCAGTTCTGCATAAATCTGAAGATTTTTTTTGTGAGTTTGCGTGTTCCATGTTGTTATGCATTTAGCCAAATGCAAACAGGTGTTGGAAGAGGAAGGGCCAGCCACATCACACCATACAATGTTAAAGACAGAAATCTCTCCTGTTGTGTCATAAGTTTATAATTTGTCCTCCCATTGTCTTTGCCTGTGAAAATTTCACACTGTACAAAGCTACTCAGCTGGGCTCTATAAAATCATAATTTAATGCTGACTAAACAAAGGTAATTATAATATTAATTCAACTAAATGAGTTTAAGCTAGATGCACTTAACTTCCAAAGGAAAAAATTCTTTAGTCCATCTGCTGCTTGATGTTTTTATAGATGGCCAATTATTTAGTAGATGTATGCTTTCTGCAAATGTATGCAGTGCAGACTAATGCTGTTTTATTGTCCACCCCTCAGAGATGATACTCCTGTGCTTTAAGCTGTCAGGAATGTGACTCACAGAGTTTAAAACCAAGTCCCACTGCTTGTCATTGTTTGCCACTTGTGTATAACGTACAGTTTTCACATTCAAACAGCTTTTCTTAGAAAATGGAACTCATTTTGCCACAGTACAAAATGATGTAAATTATCCTATCATATATTACACAAGTCCTACAGGTAATGGCCATATTGTACTACTGCAGATAACAATAATGCATACGCCGAGACCCAGAAGGTAGCCACAGAGACAGCTACACTCCCTGCTAAGATGAACTATAAAGTTCTCTGCCGGCCATCTGGTAGCAGTGTGAATGCTTCACTGTTTCTTGCTATCTCACAATCTCACAGCAGTGCTTTCTGAGTGCCTACAGTTTGCTCAACACATTATCCAAGAATGAAGATCCTCCTCAGAAAATATTACTCCTCTTCAGAATTTGAAAGCTGTGTAAACATTTCCATTTTTCCAATTCATATTTGTGTCTAAATCAATAACAAGAACTTCAAACGCCCTCCCAGGGCACAGTTCTGTCTAAACTATGTTGCAGCACTACATACACACACACACACACACACACACACACACACACACACACACACACACACACACACACACACACACACACACACACACACACATAGAGACAGAGAGAGGAAGAGTAGATCTTTAAATCGATAGATGAACAGACTATAGATATATATACTATGCCAGGTAGTCTTGCTATTGTTCTGAAAATGTGGTCAGTTTTTACTCTAAACCTAATTAAGTCAACATGGTATCTTGTCATCAGCAAATATGGTTATATCTAAAAATAGCCACTAAATCCATTTAGTTCTGGCTTTCTCCTGATAAAACCACTGCACTCAGTAAAATGAGCAGGTAAACAAAATCTATGATAGTAAATATTTTTTGTTGAAGGGTTTTCTGCCTGCATTGTGGTATTAACCCATGACGACAGCAAATGTTTGCCCTGTTGGGAATGTACCTTTATTTGCAAGTTAGCCTGAGAAAAATGCTGGTATTGTTTTCATCTGACAGATGCCACTGAGTAATGTAAGCTACTCAGTAAGAAACACACTTGTCACTGATGTGAAAAGATCAGAAGGATATGTTATTCTATTTGCACGAGGCACTTGCATTAAATTAATGTTCTAACACTAGAGCAGCATGTGGTGGCAGTGGTTTGTGCTTGTGTGTGTAGGTGTGTACACGTGTGTGTGTGTGTGTGTGTGTGTGTGTGTGTGTGTGTGTGTGTGTGTGTGTGTGTGTCTGTGTGTGTGTGTGTGTGTGTGTGTGTGTGTGTGTGTGTGTGTGTGTGTATGTGTATTGTTTGTATTTGTGTATGCAATTAAATATTTTTCAGAGGTGGGCTCTACAGTCCTAATGTGTGTGTTTCAGGTGGCACATAAACGTGAAGCCAAATCTGCTTATTTTGGCATACGTTAAAGGTTTTTTGTCACTTAAAAAAAAAACATTCTAGACAAGTGACATAATGAATACAGTATTTACATTACATTATAGAAACTAGAAAGAGAAGTATTATCTAGTCTGCCTGAGTTATGTTTTTAGTCTAAGTTTGCTGCATCCTACTACTTCCAGAATCACATGCTAGCTAAAAGACTTTAAATGTCTCATCTACTATAACCTTTTCTGGTATTTAATTCTACCTGTCCATTTCCCCCTGTTTTGTGAAAGAATGCTTTCTCATATCATGATTAAGTTGTACTGCTTTTGTTTCTGTCGTGTCATTTCTTACTGTAACCCCATCACATTTCCCCTTAGTGCTTATGTACCCTTATCATATCCCCCTCTTTTCCAGTGACAAACACTGAGGTCCCTTAACCTGTACTCATGTATCACATGACTTATCTTCTGCTGTTCCTCAGGTAGTGCTCTGATTTCCTTTGAAGTATTAGGCCTCTGGTACTGTATACAATATTCCTGCTGTGGCATATTCCAAGTCTGCTAATGGGACACTGTCAGCTTCCTGTCTCTGCATTCTACTCCTCCATAGATACTGTTGTGATTTCACATTGAGCCTGGCACTTTAGTTATTCCACTATAATAATTCCAGGTCCTTTTCCTATTCCAAAGTTTTAGCCTGACTCCTCGAACTGTGTATTCTGCCTCTGGGTTATTATTACTCAGGTGAAAGACTGTATGCTTGAATGGGATGAAGTGAAGCTGATACTTTTTCAACCTTGCTCCAGTCTCCTTAAGTACCTCTTACGCTTTCCACACACCTGCTACTTCCCCAACCTCGGTGTCATTCACAAAGAGGTTGATCTAGTCTTCCATCCCTTGTTTTAGTTCAAAGGTGACTACATTAAACAGGAATGAACCTAGGAACAACTCCTCTTAAACACTATGTGTTACATTCTTACCGTCTTACTATTACACCATGTTATTTGTTATCTAATTGCTTCTACACATGGCATTTTGATATGCACTTATCCTCCTCTCAACTTGCAGAGAGCCTACAGTATGGAATCACGTCAAACAGTTTTCAGCAGTCCACACACATCCCACATTTGGGGGTCATTAATGTCTTCCTCCATGATGATTCAGTCATAGTGATGGATCAAGCTAGCCTAACAAGAGCTAAATACTGAGGGTCCATACTGGAAAACCTTCAACAGCACATTTTGTGCCAGGTACCATGTAAGCCATTACTTCAGCAATGCCTCCATTGTTTTGCCCACAACTGAACTCAGACTCAGTGGGCTAAAGTTTTTTAGACAGTTCCCTGCTATGTCTTTATAGATCATCATCACATCTGTTTGCTTCCTGTCTGGGACCACATCCTCCCTCAAACTTAACGTACGTGCTGAAAAACTCCTTTGTGGTTCTACCAAAATCCAGCAGTCATCATAAAGATCCTCTGTGGGTTGTTATATGATACCTATGTTTTATCCTCCATGATTTCATCACAGTGCTGTTTTAACATCGTCAGTTGTTTTTCCTTTACCTGTTGGTACACACCCAGCCTCTTCCTATATATTCCAGGAGAGTTCCTTCCATTCTACTTTGCTGCTGATCACTAATGCTAAATTGTCATTGCTTTTACATTGATCCATGGCCTCCTTACATTGTTGAATCATCTTAGCTACTTCACCCATTTTCCTCCTGACGTTTTCTCCACAGGTACCTGAAGTCTCTAAATAGCCATTTTAATGATTGCCCTACCTTGTCTCTCCATTTCTTCTCTCTCTCTCTCTCTATCTTTTTTTTCGTGGCTCCCTTCATCCCCTTTTAGAACCAGACAATATTTTTTTACTTTCCTTTTTTTTTGTTTAGCAGTCTTTTTTTCATTTTTTTTGTGATTCTCCAGATTGCCTTTTTCATGTTTTTCTACAACACTTACACTTACGTTGATCTCCTATCACTTACACAGATCTCTGTGGATAAACCATTCACCACTCTCTTATAATCACCTCACTTGTAATCTCAGACACTACCTTGGGAGTATGATATTTGTTCAATAGATGGAAGTGTGAGAACTGTTGCTCAAATAATAAATGTGCAAAAACTTCAGCAGTGTGAGAAAATAGTTTGCACTGCATGAAGGAAAGTTTGTTTTCTTTAATGTGCAAGGACACTGCAGTTATTTATATTAATTATCGGGTTGTAGGGGTGAAGTCTTCTGCCCAGGAATGTTTTGGGCTTTACCCCCAAAGAAAACAGATGCCCAAAACGTTGTATGACTGCTGTTTCAAAATTGTATGAATGCTGTTTTAAAGTACTTGCTTTCCAAAACTGATATGGGCACTTCAATCCCCTGTACGCATAACTCAGACCCCCATATATGTGGCCCATCATAGCTCCTTGTGTGTGGCCAATTACTACTGCACGGTAAGTGTTAGCCAGTGAAGCTATGACCTGTGTATTCTTCCCTTTCTCACCCCTACTGAGTACAACAATGAAGATTATTCCTTTCCTGGTTCTAATGAATGCTTTTTCTTTAAACTCTTCCAGGAGGAATACTTTGATCAGTCTGTTTAACTCACCCACTTTGAATGGTAAGATACTCTAGCCTGCTTCTGGCAGACCGAGGCTTCCCTTCAGAACTATTGCTTTCTTCCCTACACTACATCCTAAATCATTGTGTGCAGTTTGATAGTCTTCTGCAATCCTCATCCTCAACCATCCCAAACTGCGCTGCTTGAACCACTTCAGTTCCTGAAAATCCCCCACCTTTTATCCTTATTCTTCTCTTATTAAGTTTGCCTTCCTCATATATTTATGTCCCATCCTGTTGCTCTCTTTACTTTAAATGCCTGACTTGCTGTTTACTCTGCCTTCCTTTTACTGCACCCTTCTTGGGGATGACAATTTCTTATCCTGCTCCCTTTTCTTATTTACCATATCTGCACTTACCAACATGCCTTTCGGCCTAACTCTGGCATTATCCTTCTCCTACTAGTGTGCATACTAACCTGGGTCACACCAACATTATCCAAAGTTTCCTATGCTTTGATATTATGTCCTGCAGTATCCTGCAATTGACATTGGTAGTAGCTAAGATAAGGCAAAGGTACAAAGTGTTAGGGGGTACAGTTGTGTTTACTGATTGGTCTTCAGTGCATTACTGGACATTACAGTCTGAAATTAAATATGTTAGTGCTCTTTGTGTTGCATAAACTGACTATAGCACTTTTTTTGTGGAACTCAACTTAAAGTTGATGGGTAATGTCAGATTGGGGACAGCACCAGGTGCTAGAATAGATGCTATTAATGTCTTATCTTCTCTGAGCAGTTAAGAACACTGTTAAGTAGTGCTGAAATGCTGTTTAGTTCCATTCCACATCCCCTGTATGGTTTTGGTGCTAATTCTGGTGCTGTTTTTTCAGCTTCTAGTCTTGCTTCATTACTACTGCTCTCTACTGGGCTGTAGGAGCTACTAGCAGATAGGGAGCTTCATCTCTGAAGGAACCCAACTATTGTCTGCTACCTGTATCATCTCCTGCTGTTCATGCCTGGAGCTTGCCTACCACTAGGGTTTGGCTGCTAGGCATAATGCTGCAGGAAAAAAAAAACTTACAGACATCTAATAAGCTCTGATAAGAGGCTTGTTTCATAGTCTTTTGTACCATCCTCTGGTGCTACTTTGTTAATTCTGTGTTCCTTGAACTCCACCTTCTCTCCCATTTTCAGACATCTCTGGCTGTTTAAATTGACAAATACAGGCTAACTTAGAGAAGTGAAGTCACAAACAACTGACAGCCTCTGACTCATCTGTAGGAACTGTTGACTGACAGGAAGCTTCAGCCAAGATGAGATCACATATTGGTTGTGTCCAATACCTTCCCCAGTCAAAAGGTCTCTGTTTTTGATGCCAACTGAGGGGAACACATCGCAGTGGAAACTAAGGTATGGGTAGCCCGTAGAATATTACTTACTGGTACATTTCAAAGACCAACTGGAGACATGATGGGTGTGTCACAGGCATCAGCCTCAAGGATCCTCCATCAATTTCTGGATGCTATGCTCATACATGTCAGTGAGCACATATTTTTCCCCTGCACTTCTGAAGAGTGGGCCAGCAATATGGAACTGTTTTATGGTGTAGTGCACTACACTGAAGTACTGGGTGCCCCAGATTGCACTCATGTACATATTAAGGCACCATCTGGTGAGCAGGGTCTATATTACCATGTTGAAAGACATGCTTGCTGAACACGTCTTAATTAACGCAGTAATATCAACTTATATAAAACCCGAATGGCCCAGTCAGCAAATTTTTTCCCAGAGCTGTACAGAAAAAAAAAGACACTTTCAAATCCTACAATCTGGGGGGGGGGTTTGCCTCCCCCCACCCCCCCTAACTAAATATACCAACTCTAAGATCGCATGACAGTGGGGAAAAGGGCAAATCCCCGATGATGGTCGAGCAATTTTTTCCCCTGGGAAAAAATATGCTGACTCGGCCTTTCAGGTTTTAGACAAGTCAATATTACTGTGTCGATTAAGATGTGTTCGGTAAGCATATCTTTCAACATGGTAATATAGACCTGGTGAGCAGGGTAGAATCTACATTAATAACAAGGGATATCACTCCATCAACTGCCAAGTCATGTGTAATGCCCAGGGAATTAGTTTGAATGTGTGTACTGGCAACCCTGGCAGTTATCATGACTTCCATATTTGGCACACATCACAACTGTACCAGATGTTTGCTATGGGGGACATTCCACAGGTCCATTTACTGGGGGATGCTGGCTATGGCATGGAACTGTGGCTGATGACACCCTAAAGAAGTGCATGCGCACCCACAGAAAAGTGCCATAATGAGGCATATGCTAAAACTAGAAATATCATAGAGCATGTGCTTGGGCTTCTAAAGTCATGGTTCCTGTGCCTGGATTTATCCGGTGGAGCCGTGCAGTATAATCTACTCACATGTACACAAATATTCACAGTATGTACTATGCCCCACAATCTGATCCTGTGGAAACTGCTGCAGCAGGATCAGCAAGGGGAAGGGACACATCCCCCACCAATGCCTAGGTCACCACAGCCACAGTCAGAGGAGGACTCAGAGGAGGAACACTCAGGTGCTGTCCCTCTAGGCAGACGTAGGCATGCTCAGTATGCCCTTGCTTTAGCTAAGATACAACACATAGCACATTATCTGACCACCTAGGGACCTAATACATTTCTCTTACTCACATACATATAGTAAAATTGATGCCAGGCAACTCACACAACCTTTACCTACCCATGTAGTGGCTGTGTACTGCTTACATCAGACAGAGTCAGCCCTGAACTAAAGTTGTGTCAGCTGCTGCATTTGCAATGTAAGTCCTGAACCTAAAGTGTATTCTTTAATAATATTATGACATATCCTTGTATTTCCTAACTTGGTACAGTAAGCAAGTAAATAGTGGTGGATTTGTACAGAAAGTACCTTAACATGTGACACCAGACACTAATTTTATTTATATTTGTCCCTTAGTAATTAGTAGGCCTCAGGTATGAAAGATTCACACAATCATACCTCTGAAGAATTCTGATGTTCCCTGCATGGCCTCAGTTTAGCACTACACCTTTGTACTGGTAAATCATTAATGACAGAAGTTAGAAAGTAATGATACACATTGCAGTTTCAGACTTCAGAACTGTTTGTATCATAACAGTAACTGAGCTTTGCCCCCCCCCCAAAAAAAGAGGAGTGTACCCTTATTCCTGCCATAACAGTAACTCAGCTATGCTATCCCAAAGAACAGTATATGCATGTTTGTGATATCCAACCTGGACTTCATTTGTTGGCAGCTGCATATCTTATTATTCCCAGTTAATATCTGCAACTATGTTAAGGCCAATGATATGGAATGGTTTACACACTGCATGTGCTAGATAACTGATGAATGATCAAGAAACACAGAAAGGTAACACACTGATGTATATCTGTAAGCATAATTATGACAGGTTGTGTCATCACTTACTGCTCTATGTCCAAATATTGTAAAGAGAATTAAATGTACAAATCACAGCTGATGGTTTGATAGCAGTATACATTCTTATGCAGTTCAAATAATATATCTCACAGGTGCCAAAGGTGTATTTGAAAAGTGATGAACAATGAGTAGAAACGCCAAAAAAACGCCACCACAGACAATTAATCTTTTAATGAGACACAAAACAAATAAAATAAGGTAAGATAAAAATCCCCTCAGTTTAGTATGATAAGCACTTTCAGAGTTATCCCTCATCAGATCGTACAGTGTAACAGGGAAAACATACAATCATATAATCACTTAGGGGCCAACACCTTTTTTGTGTCCTATCACTTAACAACCAATCAAGATGTATAGAAATGAGCACATCTACTCAATGTCCAATGATGATAAACAAATGATAAAAATTGCTTTATCCAATCATAAAGTTGCTTCCAGGCCAGTGCCTTTTTAGTGTCCTACCAGTTATCAGCCAATCAGAATATTTAGAAATAATTACCACAATTACACATATTTTATCATCTTGTATTAAGACTGGCCAATACTTCTTAATAACATCACACACTTGTTGGCTGTCATTAGTGTATGTTAAGGTGAAACTCACTTTGTCATAGCTCCAGTTTAAATTTTCTTTATCAGTTCTCTAAGTACTGTTTCTATGTAGATATGGTACTCCCTTGTTCCTCCTTAAGTTTGCTAGTTTATCTGTTTTCATAGTTACATCTGCATTGGTATAGCCTCTTTCCTTCAGGTTGCTCTGCAACTGCAATGCTTCTCTTTCATAATCAGAGTTGGATGTACAGAGTCCTGAGATTCGAGTGATTTCATTTTCCATGATATTTCTTGAGATATGTTTGGGGTGCATACTGCTTTTGTGTAAGTAATGATTCTTCCACAAATCTTTTCTGTAGATCTTAGTAACAATCTCGTTTTCTTCAAAAAATATGGTTACATCTAGAAAGTTTATGCCGGTATCCGAAAACTGGAGAGTGAATTTAAGAAATGTAGTAGTTTCATACAAGTAAGTTACAAAGGAGTGTTGTTCTTCTTTCTGTCCATTCCAAACAAGGAAAATATCATCCACAAAACAAGCATAGTGTCTTACTAGTCATATTACACAATTTCCTTCTCATCGTTTTTATTTCAACGTCATAGAGAACACATTTCTGGGCATGAAGCATGGAAAAATTTGCACCACAATAAAAATCCGATTCCTTAAAGTGCAAAGGATTTATTGTAAAACACTGCTTATCTCATACAAAATGAAATATTCTCTCTAGCGCCTTGGCAACTTGCCTTTTACAGAGTAAACTTTTACCATTCACACTCACAGCTTTATATACAATATGACACACCCACTTAATTACATTCTTAATTAAATAAAGAAACATCACTATAAAAAATACTAAATACTTTAAATACATTATTTTACAACAAACCTTTCCATGTACATTCATGATTAAGCCCTATAGGGCTCAATGTATTAAATTTTAAAATCAAGCAAGTTTCTTTTTTCCTTAATAAACATTTTATATGTTGTTCATCCATATATTCCCTTTCCTTTACACTATCTAGCACTGTAACTTCCAGTCCCTCTGGATTACCATTATGATATTTATTAAAATGCAGTGCTATAGGGCTTGTTTGTTTATTATTTTTTATATCTCTAATATGCTCTTTTATTCTGCAGGAAAATGTTCTCTTAGTTTCTCCCACATAAAATTTGTTACACAAACATTTTAAACCATATATAACTCTTTCAGTTTTACAATTAAAAGTCCCATTTATTTGAAATGAGACCCCATTAATGAAGCAAGGAGATATTACTAATGATACAGAATGTAATGAGGTGAAATGGATTGTTTATTTAAGAGTGGATAGACAGCCAGGCTTAAATGTGGTCATTCCGCTATGACCCATTTTAAAGAACAGAAGGCCTACCATTGGACATTGAGAAGGTGTGTTCATTTCCAAATATTCTGATTGGCTGATAACCGGTAGGACACTAAAAAGGCGCTGCCTGGAAGCAACTTTATGATTGAATGAAGCAATTTTTATCATTTGTTTATCATCACTGGACATTGAGTAGATGTGCTCATTTCTATACATGTTGATTGGTTGTTAACTGATAGGACACAAAAAAGGCGTTGGCCCCTAAGTGATTTTATGATTGGATGGGAGTATTTTTTAAACTAAGTTTTCCCTGCTCCATTATACGATCTGATGAAGAATAACTCCAAAAGTGCTTATCATACTAAACTGAGGGGATTTTATCTTACCTTATTTTATTTGTTTTGTGTCTCATTAAAAGATTAATTGTCCATGGTGGTGTTTTTTGGCATTTCTACTCATTAGTCTTATGCAGTTGGTTGTATGAAGAATTACTTCATTTCATTGAAGCAAATCTGTTTGTATGGCAAAGAGGACTAAGGCAAACCCTGTTTTCTGAAGCTGTATTGGTGTGAGGGTTTAAATCTTGACATATGTAGAAATTTGTGATAGGTACTATTATTTTTTGCTGTACTTTTACAGATTTTCCACATAAGCAAAGTTAAACTATTTTAAACAAGTAAAACAAGTGAAAGACCAACAGTGAGCCTTATTCCAGCAATCCCGAAGTCAGATGGGTTCTTGGCTGCACAGTTCTGCCACAAGAGTGCAGGGAGTCCTTCTTAATTTAAGAGGGCTGTTTTTAGTGCACCAATGATATCAAACAGTCTAGATTCAGGAGTCCTGAATCAAGCCTACAGTATGCTACAAAATGCAGAAGTACTAGAAATCTAAAGTGCAGAAAATCACAACAGAAGAACAAACATTTTAAATAAAGCAGCAATCCAGTAGAATACTCCAACAAGTGTGTAGACAACTAACCTTTCTAATGTGAAATAAGTGGTCTGAAACACAAGTGCTTAAACCAGAACTAAGACACTTTCATAATAACATACACAAGAAACCCTCGACCAGCAATTCCCAGCTTAGAAGGCTGTAGGCTATTCTTCTCTGTCATAAGACTCTATACCACAACCCCTCCTAATGTAAAATAATTGGTTTGGAGTCCACATGCTTAAACCATAACAAAGAGACTTAGAACAACAGCCACAATAAGCATTCAACCAGCAATTCCCAGCTCAGAAGGGCAGAGGTTACCCTCTCCTCCCATTAGAGTGTAGACTACAAACCTTCATAATGTAATACAACTGACCTGATGCCAAAGTGCTTAAACCAAAAGTAATAGGCATAGAATAACAGTTACAATGTAATGCGATACCAGACAGATGACAGTGACATGTCTTTTAATCTACCCACATGCATTATGTCATGGTTAGTAGGCCCTGTGTTATCCTGATAAGAAAGCCCTGTGGTATGTCCAGCTGCTGCATGTGTCTGGTGAGGTTCCTGCAAAAGAGAGCAGCACACTGTATAACTGTTCTGATGAGTTTGACTACATTGCTGTCATACAATCCTGAGATCTGAATGTGATGGTGTGTCTTATGATGTGCACCATACGTATGTACTGGAAAGGTTAAAGTAATGACACATATTGCAGTTCCTGACTTCACAACCCTTACAAGAGAATACACTAGAAAGTACTGTCATAATGATGCTATCCACTGTATCATTTGGCAAGGCAAATATAACTGACAGGTACAATTATCAGTTCAACAGCACACATGCAGATATACTAGCACCAATGTAGCCATGCACCCTGTACATCAGACACAAAGCTTTTATATCTCTGAATCCAAAATAGAAAAAACAGAGTTATGGCACAGTTATCATCGCTTGCAAAGGGTGCTGGGGGGGGGAGCTAGGCTGATTCAAAAGGTTAGTTAGATGGATGCTTAACAATAACTGGGCTAATATTGAGGATGACAGAGAGATTCTTAACAAACTAGGGGATCGACCTATTGTTGTGTATAAGAAAGGATATGCTCTAAAACATATTTTTGAAAGATCCCCAAACTAATATAATACTGGCAACATTGTTAGGGGCATGAGGAAGTGTGGACATTGTCATTATTGTAAGTATATCCAGGTGGATGAGAAATGTCTAATTAAGAATAGACTCTTTGATATGAAAGGTCAGTTTAACTGCCAATCAAAAAGAGTCATTTATGTTGCTTTGTGTCAGGGATGTCAATGCTATTATATAGGAAAAACTGAGCGCTCTCTTAAAGAGTGAATTTATGAGCATTTATATGATATTAGTAAGCAAAAAAGTGGTAGCTTATTGGCTAAACATATCTTACTGCACCCGGAACATGAATATAGATTTGCAATTCTTGAACAAATTGGTCCGGGTAAGCTGGGGTGGGGTGGGGTGGGTGCATGGACAGTAAGTCTTGAAATACTTCAACAATTGGCTAAGCTTCTGGTGTCATACAAAGGGGATCCAGTATTTGTCTGCCTGGGAAGACATGATCGACAAACCGTGATGCTTTGCCAGAGATGGTCTGCACCTGTCACCCCTGGGATTCAGGTTACTGGCTAAAGCTCTTGCCACCCCTACAGTGCCTTTTTTAGACAAGGTTCAAAGGATAAAACCACCACCGTAACAGATACAAGCATGCAAAATCTGAAGGTAATGCTACTCAATGCTAGAAGTCTAAACCTCAAAATGCACACTCTCGAGGCACTCCTAAAAATGGAGAACATCGATATCTGTGCAGTGACTGAGACCTGGTTCAAGGCTCCAGGGAGCAGCCCTGCAATACCAGGCTACAATTCTTACCACACTTTTCAGTCACAAAACCAAGACCGAAACACTAAAGGTGGAGGAGTGTCCATATTCACCAAGGATATTCACACCTCCAGGCTAGTTGCCCAACACAATGCATCTGAAATTCTCCAGGTGCAACTAACACTAGGTAAGACTGAAATCCAAATTATAGCTTGCTACAGATCCCCCACCATACCCCAAGATTCTCACTACACCTTCCTAAACATACTGGAAAATATTAAGATACAACCAAACACCCTAATACTGGGTGATTTCAACTACCCTGCCATTAATTGGGAAAAGTACTCAGGTACCAACTCCTTTTCCCAACGGTTCTTGGAATTTATAAATTCCAATGCCCTGGATCAGCTAATCCATTGTCCCACCAGGGGCTCCAATATCCTAGACCTGGTCATTACCAACATGGGAGACAGATGCTCCACACCAGTGGTCACCCCCTCATTGGTCAGGTCTGACCATAAGCAAATCACCCTTGATATCCACATCCCACCCCCACCCCCTAGTAAGGAAACCTCCTTAAAAAACTTCTCCAAAGCCAACTTCGTGCTATTGAAGTCAGAAGTGACAAACTTCACAACACCCACGCAGATGGGATCTGGAACTTCGACTGCAGAATCCTACACTAAGGCACTGTACGAGCACATCCACTCATGAATGAATCGTGCCATCCCAAATAGAACTAAGATGATCTTCTCCAAAAAAAGGAAGCCAATCTGGTGGTCCCCTGCTATAAACAAACTTTACAACAGAAGGAAGAAACTGTTGCAGAAAAGAGGAAAATCCAAGGATGCAAAAAACTCCCTCACTAGCCTCAGTAAGAAACTGAGATCCCTCATAAAATCCTCAAAAGCTAGTTACGAAAATAAAATTGCCAAAGATTCCAAAGACAATTCTATAGTTATGTCAAGAATCTAAATGGCAATGCTCACATCTGCTCTGAGCTACAACAGAATGGCATTAAATATACTGATCCCAAGGATATTGCCAATATCCTGGCAGATTGATTTAGTGCCAACTTCACCCCCCCTCTCACCCCCTAAAGGGCCCATCTCAATACCAAAAGATTGCCAAATTCCGATAATCACAGCCAGGTAGAAACAGCACTCTCCAAAGCTAAGAATACAGCATCCATGGGACCAGATGACATCCCAGGCTGTGTACTACATGAACTACAAAATGAACTGGCACCCCACCTAAGTGTCCTGTTTAATCATAGCCTCACCTCAGTCTTCGTGCCCACTGAGTGGCGCACAGCTACAGTTATCCCGCTCCACAAGGGAGGATCCACCTTGGATCCTGGGAACTACCGTCCCATCAGTCTGACAAGCCTGATCTGCAAGGGCATGGAACGTATTATCATGGAACTTATAAACAAAGAAATTGGCAATCTTCAAACACTGGACCCTACCCAGTTTGGATTTGTGAAGGGGCGATCTTGTCTCCTGAATCTGATTGACTTCTTCGAGTCAGTCTCCAGAGCTGTGGACGAGGGAAAGGTGGTCCACACAGCCTGTCTGGACCTCGCCAAGGCCTTCAACACCAACCCCCACTCTGGAATCATAGATAAACTTACTAAGCTGGGCAAAAATCCCTATGTCACTCGATGGGTTACCAACTGGCTTACTGACAGAACCCATACTGTAAAAGTAGAAGACTCCGAATCCAGCTCCAGACAAGTGACAAGTGGAGTACCTCAGGGTTCAGTCCTGGGACCACTCTTGTTTGGCATCTACTTCTCTGAAGTGCAAGCCAAGATTAAGGGACTCTGGCTAACAAAGTTGCAGATGACTTCAAACTGGGAGCCATTATAGAATCCCCAGATGATGTGGATATTCTACAAAAGGGCCTCACAGAAACAGATGCCTGGTGCCAGAGCCATGGGCTCAAGCTTAATGCCAAGAAATGTATAGTTATCCCCTTTGGAAAAAAAACATGTACCCATGAACTACCATATAGGTGGCAGGACATTAAACATCAAAAGTGTGATGAGAGACTTAGGGACACAAGTGGACAGTGGTCTCACTTTCGATAACCACATCGCCACAACAGTCAGGAAATCCTTTTATGTGGCACACCTCAGCACTAAGGGCTTTTCATCCAGAAAAAAAAGGTCATTGTCCCACTGTACTCATCCCTCATTAGACTCATTATAGAGTATAATGCCCCATTTGGTATGTACCTCACAAGACATCTGCAACAGCTGGAAAGGCCACAGAAATACCTCACTAAAATAATCACAGGCCTAAAGCAGATGCCATATGCTGACCGTCTAAAAAAAATCCAGCTATACTCTGTGACATATCGTCTACTCAGAGGCGATCTCTGCCTAACATACAAGGCCATGTCAAACTCTGAGCTGTTGGACATGCTCCACTTAAAGAAATCCCAATCCCTCAGAGCCACATGCTCCAGGGATCTAAACCTTATCATCACAATGAACAAAACATGCTGGAGGGATAGGTTCCTGACCCAGAGATTCCCCATACTCTGGAATAGACTGCCCATACATGTTAAGCAGAGCACCTCATTGGCCCTCTTCAAAAGGAACCTTGATGATTGGATGGGAGATAGGAAATTCACCCCGGGGATCATGTCAGTTGCCCTGCTAGACAGGAGCCCAGAGAAGTAAATATTGTGGAAAGAAATTTCCAGGGAATTGTTATGGTTAGGCTTGCATAGGCCTTAGGGCCGATAGCCTAGTACCAACCTATGAACCTATGAACCTATAAAGGAGTTATATTGGCACCTTTTATTTGATGCCTTTAAACAGCCAGGGTGAAATAAAAATTGTTCTATTGCTCCATTGTTGAAAGGAAAGCATTGGAAAAGTAGATGTAGAAAACATGTTGCATTGTTAGATTTTACACATTTACTTTTAAATATGTAAAAATTTCATTAATGGAATATTTATTTTGTTCATTAACTTATTGTATTTTTTTATTTCTATTTTAAAGGGTTGGTGCCATACTTGCAGTCTTTGGTAAGGTAAATATGAGGGTATATTAAATTTTACATTTTTATATATATATATATATATATATATATATATATATATATATATATATATATATATATATATATATATACTTTAATTGATTATTTGGCACTATTTATGGCAGTATTTGAAGAGAAGGGATTGGGTTTTGCTCCAGTTTGCAAATGCTTTAACATGTGTTCACTGAAGTTGTTTTACTTTTAAATGAGTCATGTGACTTTAAGCCTTTTTTTTTTTTTAAAGCGAGACTTGCCCTGTTTGGAAATTGTCTGTAGAAGTGCTGGTGCTACCAGGCCAAAAGCACTTATTTTACTTGTTTTCACCCATTTTACATTAAATTTTGGATTATTTTGGTGCTATGTTTTCCTTCTTCATCTATCATTTGGGCTGTTTAAGAGTCTTGGATTTGAAATATTTTTGACTGTGTTCTTCATATGAGACTTGTAAATAAAATGACATGGTTGGCAGTAGGCTACATGATGTCAATCTGGATTAGGAATTGGTTGTTTGACAGGAAAGACATAGCCAAAAGAAAGGAGGTGACCTATGGAATTACTCAGCAACTACTCCTGGTTATAGTTCAATTTAGTCATTTTATTAATATTATGGATATTGAGGGGATATATATATATATATATATATATATATATATATATATATATGGGTCTACTTTCATAGACCGAACGTACGAATCGCCGACACACATGTTCCCGACCCCAAACAACCGAAAACACACCACACCAACAACTCAACATACCGAACACCACAACACCGACACAAAAAACGCCAACTACACATTGCACACAACAACATATCCACTAACCTTAACCTAAACCCTAACCCTAACGTCCGACACTACCGCACACTTACCCAACCCGCACCCTAACCCTAACTCACTTAACACACCTCTAAACCTCAACACCGTCACTATCGCATACTCACCCTACCTGCACCCTAACCCTAACTCACTTAACCCACCCCTAAACCTCAACACCGTCACTACCGCACACTTACCCTACCTGCACCCTAACCCTAACTCACTTAACCCACCCTAAAACATGCAGCCCGTCACTATCGCACACTCACTCCACCCGCATTCTAACACTGACACACTCAACACTACCCTACACTGCTCTACGTCACTTCCACACACTTACCTCACTGGAACCCTTAGTCCGACACCACCGCACACTCACCTTTCCCACACCCTATCCTAAAATCCCTCACTATCGTACACTTACCTGTCCACTCCCCAATACTACATCATTCACTTTCGCACACTTACCGTATCGCGCTCACACGCTGCCGTTGTCGGTCTCTCAGCCGTCGGGATATCGCGTTTTCGGTAACCTACCTGTTCGGTCGTTCCGTCTCGGTCTTCCGGGTGTCGGTGACGTGGCGCTTCGGTCTATGAAAGTAGACCCATATATATATATTTATATATAGATAGATATAGATAGCTATATTTATATAGATTGATAGATAGCTAGAGATATAGATATAGGTATAGATATTAAAATAAAACTAAGCTTTAAAGCATAGAAAGGGAAGAAAACTGAGAAGGCAATTTGCCAAACTCCAGAAAATGTCTGATGTTTATAGGCTAGGAGTCAAAAAAGTGAAATCAAGAATGGCTCCGCTATATAATGCCAATAACTAAATGCCTGCATGACTGAAGTGCAAAAATTGCTGCCTGAGTAGCTGCATTCATTGAGCTATAGAAAGCCACAGCTGCATGTCCCCAAACATGGAAGAAAAAACTATCTCCCATGTTTTGGTCTTTTGTACCACAGAGCAGCACAGCATAAAACATCCATGCACATGTATCAGGGACAAAGCAAAAAAATATTGATCACTTAATAATACTTCACTGGAGCTTTTCTCCCAGTGCTTCTGCTGAAAAGGGACTTAGCCCAATATGGCTTTTCCTATATGCAATGCAGATAAATAAGTAAATAAATAAATTGGTAATCTACCATGGGGCAAAGGAAGCTCTGGCCAGAGAGCTAGCGGGGGGTGGGCTTGATCTGATCATCAGTGACAACGTGGAATAGGGACAGTGCATTGTCAGGAATCAGCTTTGAACAGAATTCAGCATTATCATTCTATGCATTCATTTAAACAGTTGCAGTTGTGCGGTATCTGCAGTGAATGATGGGAGTGGGGTTGTTTACTGCACCAACGAGGAGCAAGACAATCTGCAGGGGAAGAATGCAGTATAACTGTTCTGTATTTTTTCTACTTTTTTTTTCATTTTTCAGATTATCAACTTCATTTTGAAGGAGAGCCAGCCTGGAGACTGAAGACAATTTAACTAGCTATTACTGTACTGCGCTTCCAGTCAATACCCATGATGCATCTGCAGTCACGGTTTAGTGTACAGTAATTTAACTATAGCAATAATACCTGGGAAACACCATGTTTCTTGATATAAAGATGTGTAAGTTGAAACAATCTGCCTTATGAGCATATATCTTGAGTAAACAAATTTAAAAAAGGGTAACATACAAGTTGGAGCTTTTCTCCTAGAGACTTCAAAGAAAATAATTTATAACTATCCTGGACAGCAGCAATCAATCAATAAACACACAAACTTCAGTTTTAGGTAATTTCTCAATATTTTTCGGTCTTGTCATTTGCATTTATTGCAGAACATATCTATATTTGCTTGTGTCTCACTGTCCTAGTCCACCTCATTCCAAATGACCTGGCAGAATTAATGTTGGTCACCAGAGTTGCTTAAAATTCCTGTACTCTTAATTGACATAAATTACAAAGAAAGTGATACGAGCTATGTTTCTGATATTCATTTCTGTTACTGTTAAGTCAAGAAGCAGCAAAGCTTGGTCACAGCACACTCACACCTCAGACCGTTGTAACATCCAACATGAGATGGCAGTACAGCTCTGCGATGACAGTTTTACTAATCGTTGCCTACAGCTAGTACATTATGATGAAGAATGTGTTTTGTTCACATTAAATAGATGATTTGCTCTGTTTGCCACAGTCCTAACTGAAATGGCAATTCTCTGGCTTCTAGAAGAAATGTTTGTCTGGTCCATTAAACAGGTTGATTAGTATGCTGGTCATGAAAGAACTGCCACAAGGACATAGCTCTGACACTTTCCTAGAACTGCTGCTCTAAATGAAGGAATGGCTTTGATAGCAAGACAGTATGAATCTTAATGTTGTAAGAGAAATATATGGCGTTCAAAGTCAGAATATTATGGGTCAGCTGATATTATAGCCACCTGAGGCAGCTAGGAGTTTCATGTCTGCTGCTGGAAAGCAATGATGATGCAGCAATGTTCTATATGAAGGTGACATTTTGTACTGCTGCAATGTGCAGAAACACAGGCAAGCTGTTGAATTATCACACAACACCAGCTGCTGAGTCACTCAGCAGTCAAATTAAAACACAAAGCATTTGGCATGGCAGCATTTTATGTAATCTGTTCAACTTTTCAAGTATTTGACTATTTTTTTAATTTAAAAATAAAGAGGAATATTTAAAGCACAAAAAACAAAATTCTAATGTATCATAGGAAGAATTCTTGCTACACCAGTTTTGCTTTCCTGCTTCATACACAAGATCCTACATTTTGTAATGAATACTACTTTTACATGAATAGTTCTTCCAATAAGCCTGTTAATTTGTTGTTTAATCTTATCAAAAATATAATCTGTATAGATTTCATGTTTGTTTCTGTTTTGTATTTGTTTTCTTTCCCTCTGAATATTTATTTAAATAGTATTGATCTGGGTTCATTTCTAGATAAAATCTAGTGAAGACTATTAAGGAAAGCGTGACTTGCAAAATATAAACACAATCAATTAATTTCATAGTTTGACTGGACCATCAAAGCAACATAAAAAGGGCAATGTAGTTTTGAAAGATATACAGCAAAAATAAGAGAAAAAAGGGTATACACAAAGTGGATATACAGTTAGTGATAAAAATTGCAGAGGAAATCAGAGCAAAATATGCAAAATATTGCCAAAATAAAGTTATCAACTGAAAAGTCAATTGAAGAAAAAGATGCACTAATAATGCATGTAGAAGAAGATGCCCTGTGAATAACTGCTACAGTCTAACAACAAGGTTGCCAGTGGCATAATATACTTACATTTCATGATTCATTGATATGTTCTGCACTGAACATGTGATGCAGAACATAAAACCTCTCAGTTATAATACTAATATAGGCATGATTCATCTGTCAGATCCTGCTCTGTGCAGCACAGAGAGACAGGGACTGTGTACTAGGTATAAGCTCAGTCTGTGGTTCATGTTCAAACAACACAGCAACATATATAGGACATAGCTCAATAGGAAATACGGTCTAAGCAGAAAAGTAGAGCAGTCATCACTGTCACCTGTGTGTCCAGCATGTAAGATAGGCAGCCATTGCATATATGTCAGAAGTGAGTTAATAGCTGCAATGCACTGCATTGCAGCTTTGTGGCTTTACAAACACAGACAGTCTGTACTTAAGTAAGACACGTATGCAAAATATAGGGTTTACAGCATCATAGCCTGGGTGACCTGCAAGGGAAAAGGGGCAGTCAGAGCTTTTAAAAAGGTAATGTTTGCTGACAATAGTGCATAACATTGCAGCCTGTCTAGCCTGGAGTTGCAAGAGCACAAGCAGCACTTGTGTGTTTCTGCATGGTGGGACAGGATGCAGAGAACAGGATACTGTGCACTCTATCTGTACACTGCACATCACCATTGGACGGTAGCTAGGAGATGGCATAGGACACTGAGTATGCTTATGTATCAAAACACACACATACACAGGCAGACAGACACGTGCACACACACACACACGCACACACACACGCACACGCACACGCACACACACACACACACATACACACATGCACACACACACACACACACACAATTTTTAGAGAATAAATTTCAGAAGACACACAAATAAAATCGAAGGAGTCAAAATGAGGATCAAAAGACTGTGAAGAAAATGGCTGAATTAGCCTCTGTGTTAAGTCTGAGGGTACTGGGTATGTATACAATTGACTTAAATGAGTGATGAACAAGACAGTGGGCAAACTCAGGGTCCTCAAAGGCAGTTTCAGGTGATACATCTAATATGAAAGATGTAAGTAGTTATAAATAACAGGCATTGCAGGCAAATTCAGGACAGATTTGTGAATTTATTAATTTATGGAAAGGGTAATGTTGCCCTGGTATTTATTTGCGAATTGCTCTTGAAAACTAGTGTCTCAGACAATGTTAATAGGACATGGGAAAGTAGGAAGACGATAAGTGGGGATGTGCGGCTTTATCAGGGTGAGCTTCTACTTAAAGATGGTTTATACAGAGAAATTATATACTTTTAGTATAATTTGCATATGTATGGGCACTTTATCCCAATGAATGAAATTATAAAAGAGGACTTAACATTTAGGCCTTGTAAAAAGTATTAAAATTATTGGTTATGAACTTTGTTTACAGCCTGGAGGTGAATGTTTCCCAGCCTGACCCAAGCAGTAGCTAGTTTCCTTGTATCATGAAGCCCAGCCACCACCTACATATCCTCTAGGTGCTGCTCATGGCTAGAATCTGAGCAGTTATATCTTCTGCTTGATGAAAAACTCAGAGTCTGTTATATGTGGCAGGCTTGAGAAGTGACATCCAGTAGTTCATCTAATAAGCTATGCAGAACATGTAGTGATGCAAAACTTAAGTGCAGTAGATTACCATTATGCACTAATAGGTTCATAGGTAGGTACTAGGCTATCGGCCCTGGGGCCTATATAAGCCTAGCCAAAAAGGTTCCCTGGCTTTCGCCACCCAAGAAAATTATTTTCCTGTGCCCCTGTCAAGCAGTGTCACAGAAGTGATCCCCGGGGTGAATATTCTATTTTCCATCCACTCATCAAGATTTTTCTTAAAGAGGGCCAATGAGAAGCTTTGCTTGACACAAATGGGTAGTTTGTTCCAGAGTGTAGGAAGCCTCTGGGACAGGAATCTATCCCTCCAGCATGTTCTGTTTATTGTGGTGACAAGATTTAGGTCCCTGGAGCATGTGGTTCAGAGAGATTGGGATTTCTTTAAGTGTAGCATGTCCAACAGCTCTGGGTTTGACATAGCTTTGTATGTTAGACAGAGATCGCCTCTGAGTAGGCGATATGTGAAGGAGTAGAGCTGGAGTTTTTTGAGACAGTCTGCGTATGGCATCTGTTTGAGGCAGGTAATCCTCTTAGTGAGGTATTTCTGTGGCCTTTTCAATTGTTGTAGGTGTCTTGTGAGATACATGCCAAACAGGGCATTGTACTCTATAATGGGTCTGATGAGGGATGAGCAGAGAGGAACAATGACCTCCTTTTTTCTATAGTAGAACCCTTTTGTGATGAGGTGTGCCACATAGAAGGATTTCCTGACTACTGTGGTGATGTGGTTGTCAAAGGAGAGACTACTGTCCACCTGTGTCCCAAGTTATCTTATCACACTTTGTGTTTAGTGAGCTACTGCCTATGTGGTAGTTCATGGGTAACGAGTTTTTCCCAAAGGGGATGACAATGCACTTCTTGAAATTGAGCTTGAGGCCATGACTTTGACACCAAGCATCTGTCTCTGTGAGGCCCGTTTGTAGAATGTCTACATCATTAGGTGATTCTATTATCGCTCCCAGTTTGCAGTCATCTGCGAACTTTGTTAGCCAAAGACCTTTTGTGTTGGTCTGCACTTCAGAGAAGTAGATGCCAAACAGGAGAGGGCCCAGGACCAAACTCTGTGGTACTCCACTCGTTACTGGTTTGAAGTCGGACTTGGAGTCGGCTACTTTTACTGTGTGGGTTCTGTCAGTGAGGCAGTTGGCAACCCATCTTGTGACATAGGGATTTATGCCCAGTTTAGTGAGTTTATCTATAATTCCAGAGTGGGGAATGGTATTGAAAGCCTTGGCGAGGTCAAGATATTCTGTGTGTACTACCTTGCCCTCATCTACGGCTCTAGTGACTGCTTCAAAGAAGTCAGTCAGGCTTAGTAGACATGATCTACCTTTTACAAACCCAAACTGAGTGGGGTCCAGGGTTTGGAGGTTACCTATGTCTTTGTTTATAAGCTCAAAGATGATATGTTCCATGGTCTTGCAGACCAGGCTCATCAGGCTAATGGGCTGGTAGTTTCCGGGGTGCATGGTGGCACCCCCTTTTGTGGAGTGGAATAATGGTCGCTGTGCATCATTCAACAGGCACATAGCCTAAGGTGAGGCTATGATTGAACATGGTACTTAGGTGGGGTGCCAGTTCGTTCTGTAGTTCGTGCAGTGCGCAGCCTGGGATGTAGTCTGGTCCCATGGATGCTGTGTTCTTGGCTTTGGAGAGTGTGGCCTTTAATGTAATTAGTAGGCATTTATTTAAGGCTGGGGATTCAAACTCATTATGAGGTGGGGGTAAATACAAAAAATGCTCAGTCCTTCCATAGTGCCATACAGGAGACCATGTATGTTCCAAAGCATGTATATAAGTAGCATTAGCTGCAACATCATAGTAGAAGGCTAACAGCATCTCAGTGGCCATCTGAACTGCCTTTACACTCTCTGATCATTGCAGTGGTAGCTTCAGGAACAGAGATATAGCTTGTCTGATGGTGCAAATGTCTGGGACCCTTCTATGATGCTTATGATCCAACATTGACATGTGACCTGGGCATTGGGGGAGAGCTTTGGGCAGGCACTATGTAAGCAGCCAGTGGCTAGATTCTCTCTCTGAATCAGTTTTTGTATTGGCATGCAGTTCCCTCAATAGAGAGTACGATCTTGCAGCAAGTTAGCAGCAGAATCAAGCAGTTGCAGATAGATATAGGCAGACATCTACACTGGAACACTTATATGGAAGTACATATATGCTTTCTACACAGATACCTTTGTATTTCAGGTGGTCAGCATCATTAAGTAAACACTCTGTGGGTCATAAAATATTATGTTAATGAGTTGAGGTTTGTGGAGCCACCATCACCTCTAAGCAGAATGAGAAAGTGAATGAACCCTCTAGACGTAGAGGCGCATAAAATAAGTCAAATGCTATGTTCTTATCTTACATTTATTCCCTCCTCCATTTGTCATCTATCACTTTTTAATCTTTGACATAGTGCAACTGTAATAGATCAGGGCTAATCAATATTCTCCTTTTAGAGCTAAGATGGTTGGTTATTCTGTGTTATCTTATTCAGAGAGACACTTGACTTATCTATATAATCATGCAATTATTAACTGACATATATAATGCAGTTACATTTGTATTTCTCAGGTTTCAGCTAGCTGTATTGACTCAAAAATGCATTGTTAGAAACTAGCTCCACTAAGAAAAAAATTCCATGGTTTACCCTTTTCTGCTTCCACTAAAATCCCCCTTTGGTCTTAGAAGCATTTAGCTTCATATACAGCTCTCTGCTTTCTTCTGTGCCAAATCTTCACTAAGTAAACTTGGCTGTCTTTTAGAAGCAGCCCTTCTAACTCTTTCTACTACTTAAAGATATGTATTTTTACTCATTTTAATTTTTATCTTTCTGTTTCTCTTATATTTATTTTCCTTATGCAGCTGTCATGCTTTTCCACTAATTCCCAGCCATTACAGGCTTTTGAACATAATTAACTATTCCTTTTAACTTCTGATATATTTCCTCAATTCCTCCTTTTTCCTCCTTTTTCCTGTGCTATCTCTTGTTATTGTCTTAATTGACCAATATATAAACCAAAGATGCATGACAGCTCTTTAAAACATATTTCACCTTCTTGCATGCATGCAAGTCTGAAATTTGAGAGAAATGTGAAACCTCCAAGTAAGAGGGAGACCTACGTTTTTTGAAAACAGTGGTGTTTTACTTCAAATGAACAAGAAATGGTCTGACTTTACCAAAAGAGGAACCAAAATGTAGTGAAAGGTGGAAAATCAAACAACTCAGTAGAATAGGTTTACTGTAGAAAAACAGTTCAGTTCATTAGCTGCTTCAACAGGAGTGTTTAATTAGGGTGCGAGCACAAGGTTTAGAGGATAGTCTTAAGTGCACCACATAAATTAGCAGTGCTGAGAATAAAATGTCTTTACCAGAGTTGCTCATACAAAAGTCTTTCCCCTTTAGGACATTCTCTAGTGGAAACAAAGTCTTTTATCTGTCCCTTTCTGGCTAAGCAATCCAAAGCTTCTGTAACATAAGTCATACAAATCCTTTTACAGGTTCATAGGTTCTTAAGTATGTATTAGGCTAGCTGCCATTGTGGGCCATTTTAAGCCTAACCAGTTTCCCTTTTGTGCTCAGATTAACCTAACCCTTTTCGTTAGAGATTGTCTTAACTATCCCATGATCAATAATTATATATTACTTCTAATGAGGGTAACTGGAATCATACCATAGATAATTTCAGGGGACCCGTTCATTGGATAAAGCATTTAGGAGCTACCTCTGTCCATCAGTAGTACAAGGGACAACCCTGGGGTAAATTTTCTGTTTCCATTCATAGATCAAAGTTACACTTGAATATAGACAAGGATGAACTTTGTTTTTTATGGATGAGGAGTCTGTTCCAGAGCAGGGTTATCCTCTGTGAGTTATACTTGCCCCTCCAAATTGTTCTGTTGATGTTGCAGAAGCGGTTTAGATCCCTAGAATGAGTATGTCTGATGTGATGTGACTTGCTGCTGTGCAGTAAATCCATCAGTATTGGGTTGGAGGATGCCTTGTATACCAGACACAGCTCACCTCTTGGCAGTATAGTGACAGGGAGTCAGTCTATGTAGGACATGTTGTTTAGGCTTTGTATCCTTTTAGTAAGGTATCTCTGTGACTGTCAGTGACAGTTCTCCAGTAAAACAACTCTTCAGTCTCAGCTACCAGGATTTCCATTGGCAGTACTGAACTCCAACCGTGGCTCCCATCTCAGAGCCAGCTGGAATGTCACTTATTTTACAACATACTGCAAACTCCTCTGGATTTTCAAACTATTTCTACCATACTACAGTCTACCTGGTCTTAAAAATGAACAGATGTACAATTGTTTTCATTACTTAGCTATACTTCTCTTGCATTAAAAGCATTAAAAGCACTGGTCCCTTTTCATTGCTATTGTGCATTCTCCCATGCATAAAAAGCTGTATTCCGCTTACACAGGATACCCCAGCAGACTTTAATTATTGCACTGGATTACTACATGTCCTAACCTATTACTACATACATGCATACATACATACATACAAATGTTTTAAGCACAGGCATTAAAGCTCTTCTAGCTTGCCAATATGCCAAAACACTTGTTCCCATTATAAATGTCCAGGCTGTTCTTAAAAATATCTAAACTAGTACTTGCTTTAATGTAATTTGGTAGTCTGTTCCAAACATCTGCTACTCTGTCAGAGAACCAATTAGTACACTTCTCATTCCTATAGAATCTTCTACAAAGGTTATCTGATGATTCTCTAGTACTTTTTGATAACCCCAAACATTCCCTGAGGTAGTTGTCCCTACATGCCCTATATACCCGAATAAGATCTCCTCTTAAATATCTGTAAGAGACACTGTACAAGTTCAGATATTTTAGTTTTTCATAATAACTTAGATTTTCACATCCATGGATGCCCTTAGTATATTTCCACTGTACTCTTTCCAGTTTATTCCTGCTTGTTTTCTTATAGGGTCTCCATATTGTTATTCCATACTCAAGTTTGGGTCTAATGTAAGTAACAAACAATGACTTCATTATGTTTGATTTCCTAGACTTTATAAATCTTTTTATACAACCTATAGTTCTATAACTATAATTAGCCAATTGGTTGATATGATTAGAAAAACTCATAGCTGAACCTACCCATATACCCAGGTCCTTAAATGAGTCTACAGTTTCAATCACTGTGTGCTGTATTAAATATTCACCTTTCAGGTTATGTCTCCCAAATCTCATATGCTTAGTTTTTGATGTATTTATCAACATATTATTCTCCTGTGCCCAAATGGTCAATTTAGTCAAATTATTTTGCAGACTTGCCTTATCTGTAACACTTGTAATCAGTTTACCCAATTTCAGGTCATCAGCATATAGACTGTAGAACACGTAGAACACCTCAGATGAAAAAGTAAGATCTGAAAGATACAATCTAAACAAGTAAGGGCCTAGTACAGAGCCCTGTAGGACACCTTGACTGTAACCAAGGATTTCACCTGTCCAGATGGTGTGTGATACTTGCCATGTCCTATTTGTAAGCCATGCAGCTATCCATCTTATCAACAGTACATCAATACCTAGTTGTACTAATTTATTGATCACTGTTTTGTGCATGACCCCGTCAAATGCTGAAGTTAAATCTATATAAATCACATCACAGCACAATTTTTCATTCATAGTTGGTATTATATTGTTATAGAGCATCATGTTACAGGTGGTAATAGATCTATTTTCAACATATGCATGCTGATATATGGTTTCAAGTCCCAACCTATGCAGTTCTGACAATAACTTATCCAGTATTACCTTCTCTATTATTTTTCCACAACATGAAAGTAGACTTAAGGGTCTATATTATTCTGGGTTTGTCCTACTCCCCTTTCCCTTAAAGACAGGTTTAATAAGTGCATGTCTCCAATCTTGAGGAATCTCCCCATATTTATATGACCTAGTGAATAATAGATGTAATGGCAGTGTAAGTTCTTGCTTAAGTGTTCTCAGGTCATTGTTACATATTCCGTTTCCTCCCAGCACTTTTTTTTGGATCCAGTTTGCACAGTTCTTTTTCAATATAATCTAATTTGATTCCAGTATCTGGGGTTACCTGGATGTCATTAGGACAACTTACCACCCCTTTTGTGGAGCCAAACTGTTTTGCATAATATTTTGTAAATATATCTATAATCTGTTGTGTCTGAGAATAAATTTTAGAATCTGCACACAGTTTATCAATTTGTGTATCTTTACTTCTTCCACATCTTCTGTATCTATAAAAAGGTTTCTTATTATGCTTGATATATTTATATAAATCTTCTTAAAATTTTTCTTGATCTTGTCTAACACTATGCTTAATCTGTTTGTCCAGCTCATTTATTTCAGTTTTCAAAGTTGTAGTTCGACCTCTCTTCCATTTCTTATATTTTTTGTCTCTCACCTTAATCAGGTATCTTGTTCTTATGGAAATATACCCCCTGATGTTTCGTGCCTAGATCCTGATGTTAAACATTTTTTTTGCTTTTTTGCACTCAAACAATTTCTCTTTCAAAACTTTCCACATTCCATCTGCAGTTTTTCCATTGAACACCTCACTCCAGTTAGTTTTATATAGTAACTGTTTTGCTTCCCTATAATCTTTAATTAACCTTCTGTGCATTGGCTTAGATTTCAGTTTGGCAGAATTATCTAGCAACAAATTACCCTTTATGACCCCATGATCACTGCACATCAATGGTGGTAAAACTTGACTTGAAGTTACAGTAATTTCTTTGGGAACAAAAACAATATCTAGTATATTCCATCCCTGGTAGGTTTTTTTACAATCTGAAGCATTTATTGTTTCTGAATATACTCTGTGAATAATTTATTTACTAACGTTGTTGAATCAATATTATTCCAGTCTGTTTCTGGTAAATTTAAGTCCCCAGCTAATATTATTCTTCCCTCCTGTGTTTCATGTAAGAAATGTAGGAATTCCTATAGATCATCTGCACTTGACTTTGGTGGTCTGTACACTCCAGCAATTGTTATATATTCCAGGATTGTCTTTGTTGTCACAGTTACACAGTCTATAGTATTGGTGTTATCATTGAACATGTAATAATCACAAGTCTCATGGCTATCTTTAATTCCTATCATAACACCTCCACTTGATTTTTTTGTTAGAATGTCTGTTACAGTAAAAACATTTATACCCTGACAGAAGTGGTTTCCAGTCATTGTTCTTTAACCATGTTTCACAAACTATAACAACATCAATCTTGTGAGAATGTAGCAAATGTTCTAATAAAAAAAAACTTTATTATTAATGCTCCTAGCATTAACAATAATCAGAGATACATCAAATGTTGCTATCTGTGAACTGTTACATTTTTGACCTGGCAAAGATCCTGTATAGCGTTTGTTAAATATTGCAAAATATCTGCTGCAAAAATTCTCTTCCCTGATCTAGACAAATGCACACCATCCTGACTGAACACGTGTGCCCAAAAGAAGGCTTGGATGCTCTACACATTTCCATTTTTTAAAACAGGACATTTTTTCCATGTAGGTGTTTATCCAAAAAAACATTTCATTCACAGTGATCTGACTATCCTTTCTGTAGGTGATTGAAAAATATGTCCTAACACCAGTACAAGCTATACTATCTAGGAGGGCTGTCAGTTCCCGACTAACAGTCAGAGAATCTTTGTTGCTGACATCATTTGCACCAACATGAATAAAAACAGATCCATACTTCCTTACATTAAGGCGTTCCAAGGCTTGTTTCACATCTTCTATTTTTGCTCCTGACAAGCATAACACTACTCGATGTTCATTATCATCAATGCAAATATAAGTATCAGTTCCTCTAATAACTGAATCTCCAATTACAAGAATATCTTTGCTGACCATCTCTGAAGAATCTTCGGCTTCTAATACGGTCATTTCTGCTCTATCAATTGTTATGAAGGATAGATCTTCATAACTATTAGTCTTATTAATTCCAATGTTTTCATTGCGTATTAAATTCTCATCCGGCTGGCATTGTAAATCCACAGCTTGAGCCATGTAGTCAACATCTGTCTTTCTCTTCTTTTTTTCTTACAGTAATGTTCTTCAATCCTTCCATCTTCAGTTTTGATTTCTTCCTTTTCACCTGCCCCTTGCCTCTTTTTTCTACCTTTTCCATTGGAAAGGTGATGCTTTTTTTCTGTAGACTGAGGGTTTTCTGATAGACAGATGTCTTCATTCCCTGTCACCAGTGTGTTACCTAACAAACGTATTCTCTTTCCACTACAGTCATTAGTCAGTTTCTTTTTCTTCCTTGTTATCTGTTGAGAACTTCTTCCTTTCTTTCTTTTTTTGTTTCCTTCTAAACAAACTGGATCCTCAGATTGCTGAGTACTTGCATCCACAATTCCATAGTTCTCAGGGGCCTCATCATGTTTCATAGGAGTTGAATGTTCTTTGCAGAAAATAGATGCATCATTTCCTAAATCTGTTCTATTTGTTCTTCGCCTAACTTTATTTATTTCACCAGTCCAGTCATTAATATATGATACAACAGTTCTCCAAGCCATGCCAATTGCGCATGTGCAATCATCATCATTAAGTCAAGATTTGCTTCTAACAGTGGTAAGCAAATCATCCCACTTTTGACACGAGGAACAAAGATCCCCAGTGTTATCAGCTGTTACCTTTAAATATGCATGGCGTTTATTACACTGTACAAGATACTTGTGCATTAGCAAATCGTTAATTGCATACTCATATAAGGAATCCATACTCAACTTTAATTGAATAAAATACTGCAAAGGAAAAAATTACACAAAGTCAGTTATAAATAATTCAAAGGAACTTAAATCAACTTCTATGACAAAATTTATACCAGCAATATCCAACTAAATAATAAAATACAATAAAGTTGTTCTGACCATACAAGTTCTACCAGCCAGACAGAAGTTGTAATTTCTTTATGCGTGCAGTAGCTTCTGCTCACTATAGTTTGCAGTCGCACCTCCTTTTAACAGTAAAAATAAATAAAACTTCTCTTACCAGTCAACTCCACAACAAATCACAAACCAAGACAGGATTGTTTTGATATGCTCAGAATTCTCCTCTCTGCAGTCTGTGTAAATTTATAGCTGTCTGGGCCCCTTGTGGTGGCTAGAGCTTGCCTGTCCAAAACCTATCCCTTTCTCACAACCAAAAGTAAAACTAAAAGTAAAACAACAAAATATGAATCAAAGTAAAGCTTAATAAGCAGTCTCTTCATACCTACAAACAGTTAAAAATAGTGATAACAAATGCAATATAATTTCAAATAAAACTGCTCTTACCAGTCAACCCACAACAAATCACAAACCAAGACTTGTTTGTTTTGATATGCTCAGAATTTTCCTCTACTTTATTAGTTGTGCATTTTCCAGATGGAGCTATTACTCTATGTTACACATATCAGAGTGAAAAAATATTTTCTTGTACATTTTATCATGCTTATCTACATATAATTTTTTGGTGGAAAATAATATTTCACCAAAGACCTATTTATACTAACTTGATTGCCTTGGTGAAATTCCTGTAACTTTGTAGTATCATGGATCATGTACTCCTGGAGAAAAAATGGGATGTAACTGTATACCGCAAAGTGCATTTCAATATTGCTTTCAGATAACTGAGGATGTGAGAGAGAGAGAGAGTGCAATTTTACTAAAATATGTTAGTTGCTTGTAGAAGAAAGCAGTTTATCATTTGTAACAATATTACAGAGGTACTGATGAGTTTGTATTGGCAGGTGTATTGTTGATAATTTTTAAAGTCATTGTCCATGACTCAAAAACAAATAGTGTAATGCAGTAGGCAAAATTACATGGTGAATGGTGATACATGACCAGCGGGCATTCAGAGACACCGCACAGTTGTACAGCCTGGTGAAATTGCATAGTTGACATCATATGTTAATGACAATATCACCATATGTAAAAGAGCAACATTATGGTAATGGGCCAAAACTGTGGATGCAAATACAGGTAAACAACATGCCAAAGCAATTCTGAACTATATAACATTTTTGTAATGATTTTGTATGATCCCATTTATTCTTACTAGGAGTAATATATAATTATCAACCAAAGGATGGGTAAGGCCAATCTAACACCAAATGGGATAGGTTAATTCAAACATCAAAACTTATGGCTAGATTTAAAATAGGCCCACAAGGGCAGTTAACCTAGTCCTTACCTATGAACCTATGAGCCTTAGCTGTCAGCAAGTTTGTACATGGTAATTTCATCATGGATAGAGACAGAGACCACATCAAAATACTACAAGTAACCACAGTGTTAACTGAACATTATATGCTAGAAGCTGTTCTTCTTTCTGTAGTGGTGCACATCATCATGTTACAGAAGGGTCTGACCTCACCTAACTTATCATTACCTCCATGACTGGGATATTGTTGAGTGCTACTGTGTGGACAAAGACGCAATATAGGAGTTTGTAGATATGATATGTGTCTTCCTCACATGTAATTCTGTAGGACATGCGGAATGCAAATCCCTGTGGGCAATAAAGTATGTGCAGAACTGATGAGGACATTCTAGTGGTCATCAGGAGACATTGTGAGTGCATCATAGGCATCCACCTCATGAATACTACACCAGGTCTTTGATAATATACTACAATATGTGGAGAAACATCTATGGTTCCCATAGAATGCAGTGGAAAGAAACATCACTATGTGGACATTCTATGAAATAGACTGTTTCTCTGAGGTTCCATTGGCCACTGATTGCACCCATGTCACCATCAAGACCCTGCCTTATTCCCATGAACACTGGTACATCAACCAGAAGGGTTTCACCTCCATCAGCTGCCAGGAGGAAAGCAGCTCAAATGGTATGATATACAATGTGTCTGTGGATCATCCAGGCTATTCCCATGATTCCCACATTTTACACACATTCAACCAATGCCAGTGATTCATGCTAGGTGGTTTGCCATGGTGACAAGCTGTTGTTGATGTCAGATAAGCTTTGGAACCATTGCCTATGACACTAATACACAACCCACAGAAGATAGTTAAGATTAAATATTAAGACAGCACTGTCACTGATCCAGAAGCTTATCAAGGTGTGTTCAAATTGATGAAGGCTGATTTCTGCTGGCTTAGATTCTTTCAGTGACATACTAGAGTATTCTTCGTAAATCTGCAGCAGGATATTTACTCTGTGCAATTCTATACAACATGGTAGTAAAAAGACAACCAGACCAAGGTTTGCCACTGAAAAACCAAACAGACCCAAGCAAGAGGTGAAGAAGTTGCAGGTTGAGGGGTCTTTTGAGGAACAAACTGCAAGGGAAAAACATAGAAGGTGGAGGCAGATACAATAAGCTATGGAAATGGCTAAGAGGCAGCATCTACTCCACAACTATAGGGCCAGATTAGACACAGCAACGATTAAAAGTGATGAATAAAGTACTGCGCCCAGATTATGCTGTACATTCCATTGGCTGACCACACTGTACATAAGACATTCCCCATCCGAGTATCACAACAGTGAGGGCATGGCATGGGGATAGACACAAGTAACAGGGGTTAGCAATGAGTATATTGGTGAGGGGGTGAAGGATGTGAAAGGAGTGCATTACACAGCCAGGACACTGGGGAGTTGAGCAGAATGAGCAGGGAAGGCATAGTGCTTTTTGAGGAGAGTAGGTGCAAGATGTAGTGGATACTTACTCAGAATGGGTTCCGGGGGACACATCTCCTGCAAATGGGTTTGCACTGTGTGCATGTATCTCTGACAAGTGCTGTGAAATCCCAAGTGGGAAAGATGCAGACTTTAATGTACCAGGTCATAAGTGTATCCCCTCTAATGAATGACATGGGAATGAATACCCACTTACAAGGACTAAGGTGAGCCACAAGACCTTGACCACCTGTCTGTTCCATGTGCCTGACCATCACATATGCTATGTGTGCTCAGGCTGCCATGCTGTGCTGCAACAGGCTGTTCACCAATGGGTGGTGTGGAGGAGGTAACATTAGGTGATCTTGACCAACCTGTCCTGTGGTCGGTACCCACAGGTGGGAAAGATTAACAGCAGCCACAGGAAGGATATCAATTCTGTCACATAGAAGTAGACAAACCCATTGAGGTAGTGCAG